>NC_092379.1:41511986-41885243 GCF_030028105.1 Mobula birostris
TACTGAAAGAAAGGATATCAGTAAGATTGAAAGAGCGCACAGAAAATTTACAAGGACGTTGCCAGGACTTGAGGAACTGAGCTATAGGGAAAGGTTGAATAGGTTAGGACTTTATTCCCTGGTGTGTAGGGGAATGAGGGGAGATTTTATAGAGGTATCTAAAATTATGAGGGATGTAGATAGGATAAATGCAAGCAGGCTTTTCCCATGCTGGCAGGGTGAGACTAGAACTAGAGGTCATAGGTTAAAGGTGAAAGGTGAAATACTTAAGGGTGAACCTTAAATCAGAGGGTGGTGCAAATGTGGAATCAGCTGCCAAAGGAAGTGGTGGATAAGGGTTTGATTTCAACATTTGAGAGAAATTTCGATAAGTACATGGATAGGAGGGGTACGGAGGGCAAGGTTCAGGTGCAGGCAGCTGGGACTAAGCGGAATAATAGTTTGGGATGTACTGCACAGGACAAAGGACCTGATTCTGTGCTGTAGTGGCCTATGAGCCTAAAGGTGAATTATGACGGAACTGGAACTGACAGCTACACAGCAAAAGGTCCTGAGACTCTGGTAGCAGCAGCATCATCAAATACAATTTGAGACCAGGCCATGAAAGGAGATTTTAGAACAAGTGACCAGAGTTTGGTCGATGGGAAGTTTCATAGGAGCATCACAGAGGTGGGGAGAGAGGCAGAAAGGTTTTGGGAAGGGATTCCAGAGCTTGAGACACAGACAGCTGAAGGCACAGTCATCAATAGCAGAGTGCTTAAAGTCATGGTTGAACAAGATGCTGGAATTGGAGGTGCAGAGACTGGGGGTGGGGTGAATTGTAGGAGTGGGAGAGGATGCAGAAACAGGAGACGGGATTGAAAGCAAGAGTCTTAAGATTGAAATGTTGTTTAACCAGGTGTTTGGGTTGTTTGGTGAGGACAGAAGAGATGGATGAAAGGTCTTGGTGCATGTTAGAACAAGGCAGCAGTGTTTTGGGCGATTAAAAATTGTTACTCACTAAACAGGAGATTGGGCAGGTGGTTTGACATTTTTTGGAAGGAGGTGCAGAGATAACAATGCAAGGTGGGAGTCTCAGAGTGTGGGAATATCTAGAGAATTAGAATCCAGTGGAAGACATCTGCTGTATACCGGACACTCAAGTGTGTCAGGGAAGTGAAGTATGTGCAGTGAAAATTACGACTAAGAAGGTGTTCAGGAAACTTAATGGCCTGAGGGTGGATAAATCTCCTGGACCTGATGGAATGCACCCTAGAGATTGCGGAGGTATTAGCAATGATCTTTCAAGAATCGATAGATTCCGGCATTGTACTGGATGACTGGAAAGTTGCAAATGTCACTCTGCTATTTAAGAAGGGTCGGAGCAGCAGAAAGGAAGCTACAGACCTGCTAGCCTGACATTAGTGGTTCGGAAATTGTTGGAATCGATTGTTAGGGATGAAATTACGGAGCACCTGGAGGCACATGAGAAGATAGGCCAGAGCCAGCATGGCTTCCTCAAAGGAAAATCCTGCCCGACAAATCTACTGCACATTTTTGAGGAGATTGCAAGCAGGGTAGGCAAAGGAGATGCAGTAGACTTGGTGTATTTGGATTTTCAAAAGGCCTTTAACAAAGTGCCCACGAGCGGCTGCTCAGCAAAATAAGCACCCATGGAATTACAGGGACGTTACTAGCATGGGTGGAGCATTGGCTGAACGGCATAAAACAGAGTGGGAATAAAGGGATCCTATTCTGGCTGCCGCTTACCAGTGGAGTTCCACGGGTCGGTGTTGGGACTGCTGCTTTTTACAATGTACGTCAATAATTTGGACTATGGGATTAATGGATTTGTGGTTAATTTTGCCGATGATACCAAGATAGGTGAAGGAAATAGAGAGCCTGCAGAGAGACTTGGATAGTTCAGGAGAATGGGCAAAGAAGTGGCAAGTGAAATACAATGTTGGAAAGTGTATGGCCATGCACTTGGGTGGAAGAAATAAACAGGCAGACTATTATTTAGATGGGGAGACAATTCAAAATGCAGAGATGCAAAGGGACTTGGGGGTCCTTGTGCAGGATAGCCTAAAGGTTAACCCCCAGGTTGAGTTGGTGGTGAACGCGACGAATGCAATGTTGGTATTCATTTCTGGAGGTATAGAATGAAAGAGCAGGGATGTGATGTTGGGGCTCTATAAGGCATTCGTGTGACCACACTTGGAGTATTGTGTGCAGCTTTGGGCTCATTATTTTAGAAAGAATATACTGACATTGGAGAGGGTTCAGCGAAGAGTCACGAGAATGAGTCCAGGAATGAAAGGGTTACCGTATGAGGAACGTCTGGCAGCTCTTGGGCTGTATTCCCTGCAGTTCAGGAGAATGAGGGGAGGGGGATCTCATAGAAACATTCCAAATGTTAAAAGGCCTGAACAGATTAGATATGATAAAGTTATTTCCCACGGTCAGGGAGTCTAGGACAAGAGGGCACGACTTCAAGATTGAAGGACATCCATTTAGAAGAGAGATGCGGAGAAATTTCTTTAGTCAGATGGTGGTAAATTTGTGGAATTTGTTGCCACAAGTGGCTGTGGAGGCCAAATCATTGGGTGTATTTAAGGCAGAGATAGATAGGTTCTTGATTAGCCAGGGCATCATGAGGAGGCAAGGGGAATGGGGATGACTGGAAGAATTGGATGGCGGAGCAGACTCGATGGGCTGATGGGCCTACTTCTGCTCCTCCATCTTATGGTCTTATGATTAAGGGGAGGTTTCTTTGGTGAGGGACACTAAGGTTGGGCTTGGGGCTTTTGTTAGGAAGAGATGAAGAGAGAAGACGCCAGAGAGAAGAGGTGAAGGGCCCGTTCCCCTGCTGTACTTGTCTCTCCACATTGACTAAATCTTCAGTGACTAACTCTGATTTGTGTGCAAGACCTTGGTCTAAAACCGAGTGAACAGCACAGAAAGCTACCTCAAAAAGAAATGTAACAGAAGGAAAAAATTAAAAGGAAACGAAACACATGACATGCTTTTTACGAGTTTCTGCTCCGCAAAAGTCGCAAGGCGGTAAATCCTGCACCTCTCTGGTGTGCAACACGAAGCAGCGTTTACCTTAATCCACTTTATTAATTAAAGCAGTCAAAAGAATGATGTAATATACAAATTAGGAGAAAGACGTCCACTGGTAACAGGTTAAACGTGCCTAACACAATCTCTAAAATCACTCAAAAAGCTAACAGAGATTAAATTACGTGATTTGCAATATTGAAATGGCATCCCAAATGTGACTAGACCACTGGAATGATACAATATTGTGTAATTCTGGTCGGGAAGAGAAGCTTAGCTATTGAAAAATCTACTTTAACTAATATGTACAGAAGCAATGGCTGCCGAACCAAACCATCAGGTAATCACAGCATCCACTGGCACTGCTGTTCAAGTCACTGGAATAATGAGGTCGGCATTGAAAGTCATTTCAATAACTGTCTAACGGGCACTCTTTCTTTTAATGTTAAAAACAATTAAAAGGGAAATTAAGGTAGGTCAAAACTTATAGCACATCATTCAGCAACGTGGGGACAATGAGTGCAGACACATGAGGCCCCATTAAATGTGGGCCCCACCTTAGGAACCATCAATGTGGAACCCACTCCTTCACCAGGCCCCATGAAATGCGAAACCCTCTCCTACATCAGGGTCAGGACCCATTAATGTGGACCACTTCCCCAAGCCAAGGCCCATCCAATGTGGGCCCCTCACTGGGCCCCTCCTCTGCCACCCCATCCGAGAACAGTTTCAGATTGGACAACATCTTCAGTTTTAATTCGAGCATTTGCCACTGGATGCTGGGAATACAAGCGAAGGTGTTTTGGGAAAGGAGGAGGAGGCATACTGGATACAAGTGACTGTCGACAGAGCAGCAAAGCTAATAACCTCACATCCTTGTTAACAGTTAAACCCATCGGATACACAATGCCACTGGGTACACTACAGTCAATGAAAATAAATAGGGGAAGTAGACAGCTTGATATCTCAAGCTAAATTGAGACAGCAGAAAGACTGCAGAACTAGAATCTACAAGGCAGCTAAAATCCAGTGACACTACGTACGAGACATTTACATTTCCAGGGGTAATTCTTTAAAGAGTGTTGTGTATGTGGCCTGGCTACACAACAATGCTATTAATAAAAATGCTGGAGACAGGAGCGAAGTTTCATGGTTCTTTACTAGTAGAAAATGATGCAGAACACACTCATACGTATCAATGTGCGCCTAATAGCGCATGCAACGATGTGTTACTACAACATAAAGTAGTCCCCATATTATACAGTAGGCTGACCCGGCTGATGCTGTAGTGGCGTCACCCCGAGTTTGAATCCAGCCGGCTCCCATGCACGCTTTCCATCCATGCTGGGTTACGAGCTGGTGATCTCTTTGGAAACTCACCCGGCAGAAGGCAATGGCAAACCACTGCTGTCACTTGCCTCGTACGCGGTTCCCCACTCCGTCAGAGAGGCGTGGAGGGAAATCGTCCGGCAACTGGAGAAACTCCGGATGTGACGTAACTTTCCTTTTTCCTATACGGTACAAAGAGAGAGTGAAGAAGGTTTTCAAAGATGTCAGCGGCAGATCTCGTTGCAAGTCTGGACAGCCGTTTCTTCACTCCTTTCTATGATAAGGCAAGCACTAGATAAGAAGGAAAACATGCAGATTAGATATTAAAAGGAGACAAAATGGGAACGTTTCTGAAGATAATCAGAACACGCATCTATCTGTAAGCTATGACGACAACTTGTGGGAATTCTAGCGATGGAGTATGTCATTTCTAAGATATTGCAAGTGAATTCATACATTGCCAACTCTTAATTCCTGTTGCTTCAAGACCTATTCGGGGAGATGGGACTCGTCAGCTCATCTAGGAGAAGGAGAATTCTGATCTCAAACCTCTGCTGCCTTGCGGCTGTACCCACTCACAGGGAAGGCTTCGGGAGTAAACCCGGAGCTGGAGTCCCTAAGGCAGTCCTACGCTGAATGACAACTCCTGTGGTGCTCCTGGTACCAAACTCAATCTGCCGTTCCTTTGGGTGCGTGCAGACGGGGAGCTTGCTACATGGGGCAACAGCTTGCTCTCCATATCGTACTGCTACCTCCCTGAAATGAGTTTTTGCAGGGTGGGATGTCTGGCACTAGATTTTAACACCCGTTCCTAAACCCTAAAAATCACCTAATATAAACACAGAACTCTTTACTGAGGATTGTACTCAAAACTCTGGATTGGTTCTTAAAATATTCAGCTTACAGAAACAGGGAGGCAAGTAAGAGACAGAACTGAGAACTTCATGCTTGGCTCTATAACAAGGTTTATAATTCTGAACAATTAGTAAATCCCTTTAACTGGAAACAGTTCCAAAGATCACAGCATTGTTCCAGCAGCTCGAATAACCCTCTTGCTGGTTCAGAGTTTTGAATCCATAATTTGTGTTTTATCCCCTTTAATGAACGTGCTGAGGACTGCATGTTTTTCCCCGACCCTCACTCGTTACACGTGCAGATTACAAAACACACATCTTTATCTTAAAGAGCCTTTTCTACCATCAGTGCCCCCACAGCAGGAACCCAGCAGACACCCATCTTGTCTTGTGCTCATCTTCAGAGACCCAGTGACAGACTCTGGGACAATGCAGGCCACAACTGCTAGAAGGGAGAATGCTTATGCTCGTACCGAGCTGGGTCCAAAGCCACAGCTTACCAGTCATGGCTTCCTGCGCAAAGTACTTTACGTCCATATCTTGGTCCTGACCCAATTTCTCCAATATTGGTTTGAACTCGTTCTGTAAAGTGCTGTGATTTAAAAGCAAGTTTTAGTACCTGTGACCTTCAAAAGAAGACAGCAGCACATTCACTTAAATCTAAAGCGATACTGGATATTACCCAGATTAAAATCTCCTCTTTCTGCCTCTCACGCAGGCTCCCACTACCACAACTGATCGTTTACTGGCCAGATACGGGTTAGAGCTCAACTAGCAGAGTACGGTCACAAACTGCAGCTGAGCTCATTTGGGTTAGTGGATGCAAAAGGAGAATAATTCGGATGCCGCATTTTTATGCCGTTGAAGAGAGGGGGCACTGAATGCATAAACTTCCTTTTAATGCAATCCGTCTGTTATTGCTTTCCACACAAATTCCAATCAAATCACAAACGCACAATTTCACAAAAATCGTTCACCGGACGGGTTGGCGGGGTGGAGATACGTTGCTACCAAAGGAGGTGCAGGGTGCTCCTTCCCTCCACAGACCTGCAGGTCACCCTTGGGCAAGGTGCAACACCTGCTTAAGCCCCCCCACCTGATCAGGGTCACGCAATGCCGTGGGAGCAGATGGTGGACAGTCATGTGTGCAGCCGGTGCAGATCACACGTCCTGGTTGTGCGACCACTGATGCCGGGCAGACAATCTCTGAAGAGCACTGATAATGGCTGGGGGGTTGGGGGGGGGGTCACCTCATCTTGTAAAAACACACACGGCCCAGAAGGCGTCAATGGCACAAACCAGTTCTGCAGGATAATTTGCCAAGAACAACCGTGGCCATGGAGAGACCACGATCGCCCACGTCACATGCTGATGAAGATGGTGGTGGCGTTAACTGAAATCTCACTGTGCGGTTTTCACTTCTAACCAGGATTTATCCATCAGTGGTTGAAGGAGAGAGGGAAAATGTATTAAAGAAGATTGGAGGAGCAAACTTTTCATGCAGGAGTTGGTAGCTGAGCTGCCAAAGGAGGTGGTGGTGGTGCAGGCCGGAACAAAAACCTGGACAGTCACTTGATAAACCTCCGGTTAGGTCACATTTGGAGTACTGAATTCAGCTCTGGTCTCCCCTCTAAAGGGCGTGGAAACTTTGAAGAAGGTACAGAAGATGTTTACAGGACGTTGCCTGTGATAAACCGCTGGTTAGGTCACATTTGGAGTACTGAATTCAGCTCTGGTCTCCCCTTTAAAGGGTGTGGAGACTTTGAAGAAGGTACAGAAGATGTTTACAGGACGTTGCCAGTGATAAACCGCTGGTTAGGTCACATTTGGAGTACTGAATTCAGCTCTGGTCTCCCCTTTAAAGGGTGTGGAGACTTTGGAGAAGGTATAGAAGATGTTTACAGGACGTTGCCTGTGATAAATCTCTGCTTACGTCACATTTGGAGTACTGAATTCAGCTCTGGCCTCCCCTTTAAAGGGTGTGGATACTTTGGAGAAGGTACAGAAGATGTTTACAGGACGTTGCCTGTGATAAATCTCTGGTTAGGTCACATTTGGAGTACTGAATTCAGCTCTGGCCTCCCCTTTAAAGGATCTGAAAAAGGTACAGAAGACATGCTGGCTGGTACTGCAGATGTTACCGGAGAGGTTGCTTTCTCCAGGGTGATGGAGTCTGAGGGAGGGACGAGTTGACAGAAGTTTACAAAATTCTGAGGCAAAGGCAGACGGCTCACAGTTGAGATGTAAAAGCCAGAAGAGAACAGCTCAAAGATGTGCTGAGGATTTGAGTACCTGGAACACACCGACGGGCCTAGTGGAAGTGGATGCAGGTATGAAACAAGAACAAGTGTTTACGATCCAATGAAGGGTCACGGTCTGAAACAGCGACTGGTTATTCATTTCCATGGACGCTGCCTGATCTGCTGAGTTCCTCCAGCGTTTTGTGTGAGCATTGAAGTATTTAAGACACTGTTAGACAGGGAAATGAACGTGCGGAGAATGGAGGATATCGGCCACGTGCGGGCAAAAGGACACGGTTCAATTAGGCGCTGCTTTATTTATAAAGTCTGCAGGTGTTGGAAACCCAGAGCAACACACACAAAATGCTGGAGGACCTCAGCAGGTCAGGTAGCACCTATGGAAATGAATAAACAGGTGACGTTTCGGGCCCAGACCCTTTGTCCGGACTGAAAAGGAAGAATTAGTTTGGCACAACATTGTGGGCCAACGGGCCTGTTCTACAGGTTCAGTGAGCAAGACAGAGGGATGTGGAGTTAGTGTGGCTGAGTGGGTTTATAATAGCAAGGAGTGATTGTCAGTATAGATGCAATGGACAAGAGGTCATGCTTCTATACAGTACAACTGACTATATCCAGAACCCAAAGGAATATTGCGCATTGCTTGGGAAAGCTGTAGTAAAATGAGGCCCTTGGAATACAAAGGCAGTGGAGAGACCTTAAACAGGTAATTTGGAGGGTAGAAACGGGCTACTAAATGTTCTTGGTGAGGATGTCCTTTCTTTAAAAAAAAGGGGAGAAGGCAGGCGAGTGGGGTTGAGGGGAATAATAAATCAGCCATGATAGAATGGCCGTGCAGTATCGATGGGCCGAACGGCCTGGTTCTGCTCCTGTGTCTTATGGCCTTAACCTCTGGATAGAGAAGAAGATCGTTTAAGGGTACCAAAGGATCAAGGTCAAGCAGGAAAGTGAGGCAAACACCACAGGGGAGAGGGAGGCCCCAGGGTTAAGTTTATGCCTCTCCCCCATGCAGTACATGGAATGAGCTGCCAGAGGAACTGGTTGAGGCAGGCACATTAACAACTTCAATAAGCACAGGTACGCGGGCAGGAAAGGTTTAGAGCAAGGGTGCACAACTATTTTGGTGCCATGGATCATTACGCTAGGGGTCCATGAACCCCAGGTTGAGAACCTGGGACGATGGGACCGGCGGAGACGGTGGTCTTGGCCGGATTGGACCTGTGGGTACAAAAGACGGTGCGACTGCATCACTAAATGCCACCACAGTGGCGTCTCAATTTCCATTCCAAACTGGAGGTGAAACATTCTCCACAGGCCGGGTTATAAGCCCCAACTCAAATACTTACCTGGCATCTAAAACCGGTCCTATTTTCTGCAATGATTTAGCCACGTTGAAGCGAATGTTTGCCACCTGATCGCCTGCCATCTGGAGAACCGTCGGCAGCATGTGCTTTGCTGTGATTTCTTGGCCACAGGCTTCAGACAACACCTAAAAAAAAACAGCAGAAAATGCAAACGTTCATTCACAGCCCCGAACTTCACGAAGCAAGACTGAAGAAAAGATCATCGATCTGATTTGTGCGACGCTCAGAATGTATTTTGCCCCATGATAAAAAGGCATAGTCCACGCTGGCACCAATGATCACCCGCAAGGAGAGAGATGAGGTCCTGCAACGGAGATTTACAGATCAATAGACAAGTTGTAAAGAAAAAGTGCTGGTATATTGTAATCGCTGGACTACCCCTTCTGCCATGTACGAGCGAGTTTAGAAACAGGAAGGCAGGACGGCTGAAATGTACAAAGTGTGGGTGCAGAGCAGACAGCATCACTGGGATCTCTTCCATGACAAGGTGACCCGAGCCAAGAGGGAACCAGGATTATAAGACGCAAGAGCGGAATTCGGCTATCGAGTCAAATATGATGGCAGAATATAGCATTAGTGGTCAGACTCCTGGCACTGTGGAGGATCAGAGGAATCTTGTGGTCAGAGTCCATAGGACACTCAAAGTTGCTATGCGGTTGACTCTGCGGTTAAGGAGGCATACGGTGCATTGGCCTTCATCAATCGTGGGATTGAGTTTAAGACCCGAGAGGTAATGTTACAGCTATATTGGACCCTGGTCAGACCCCACTTGGAGTACTGTGCTCAATTCTAGTTGCCTCACTACAGGAATGACGTGGAAGCCATAGAAAGGGTGCAGAGGAGATTTACAAGGATGTTGCCTGGATTGTGGAGCATGCTTTATAAGAATAGGTTGAGTGAACTCGGCCTTTTCTCTTTGCAGTGACGGAGGATGAGAGGTGACCTGATAGAGGTGAACAAGATAATGAGAGGCATTGATTGTGTGGATAGTCAGAGGCTTTTTCCCAGGGCTGAAATGGCTAGAACGAGAGGGCATAGTTTTAAGGTGCTTGGGAGTGGGTACAGAGGAGATGTCAGTGGTAAATGAGGTGGAGGATAAATGCGTGGCTGAGAGATTGGAGCAGGGGGCAGGGATTCAGATTTCTGGATCATTGGGACCTCTCTTGGGCCAGGTGTGCCCTGTACAAAAAGGACGGGTTGCACTTCAATCTGAGGGGGACCAATATCCTGGTAGGGAGGTTTGCTAAGGCTGCTGGGGAGAGTTTAAACTAGAATGGTTGGGGGCTGGGAACCGAACTGAGGAGACTAGGGAAGAGGGGGTTGGCTCACAAACAGAGAAAACTTGTAGACAGTGCGACAGGGAGGATAGGCAGGTGATAGAGAAAGGATGCTCTCAGACCGAATGTTTGAGATACGTCTATTTTAACGCAAGGAGTGTTGTGAACAAAGCGGATGAGCTTAGAGCGTGGATCAGTACTTGGAGACATGATGTGGTGGCCATTAGAGACTAGGATGGCTCAGGGACAGGAATGGTTACTTCAACTGCTGGGTTTTAGATGTTTCAACAAGGACAGGGAGGGAGGCAAAAGAGGTGGGGGCGTGGCACTGTTGATCAGAGATAGTGTCACAGCTGCAGGAAAGGTGGATGCCATGGAGGGATTGTCTACGGAGTCTCTGTGGGTGGAGGTTAGGAACAGAAAGGGGTCAATAACTTTACTGGGTGTTTTTCAGAGGCCACCCAATAGTAACAGGGATATCGAGGAGCAGATAGGGAAACAGATCCTGGAAAGGTGTAATAATAACAGAGTTGTCATGATGGGAGGCTTTAATTTCCCAAATATCGATTGGTGGATCCCAAGAGCAAGGGGTTTAAGATGGGGTGGAATTTGTTAGGTGTGTTCAAAGGTTTCTTGACACAATATGTAGATAAGCCTATAAGAGAAGACGCTGTACTTGATCTGGTATTCGGAAATGAACCTGGTCAGGTGTCAGGTCTCTCAATGGGAGAGCATTTTGGAGATAGTGATCATAATTCTATCTCCTTTACCACAGCACAAGGCTAATAGGAAGGAGCTTAAGAAGGAAATTAGGAGAGCCAGAAGAGGCCATGAGAAGGCCTTGGCAGGCAGGGTTAAGGAAAACCCCAAGGCATTCTACAAGTATGTGAAGAGCAAGAGGATAAGACGTGAAAGAACAGGACCTATCAAGTGTGACAGTGGGAAAGTATGTATGAAACCAGAGGAAATAGCAGAGGTACTTAATGAATACTTCCGTATTCACTATAGAAAAGGATCTTAGTGATTGTTGTGATGACTTGCAGCAGATTGAAAAGCTTGAGCATGTAGATATTAAGAAAGAGGATGTGCTGGAGCTTTTGGAAAGCATCAAGTTGGATAAATCGCTAGGACTGGATGAGATGTACCCCAGGCTACCGTGGGAGGCGAGGGAGGAGATTGTTGAGCCTCTGGTGATGATCTTTGAATCATCAATGGGGATGGGAGAGGTTCTAGAGGATTGGAGGGTTGCCGATATTGTTCCTTTATTCAAGAAAGGGAGTAGAGATAGCCCTGGAAGTTATAGACCAAAGAGTCCTACCTCAGTAAGTTGATGGAGAAGATCCTGAGAGGCAGGATTTATGAACATTTGGAGAGGTATAACATGATTAGGAATAGTCAGTATGGCTTTGTCAAGGGCAGGTCGTGCTTTACAAGCCTGATTTAATTTTTTGAGGATGTGACTAAACACAATGATGAAGGAAGAGCAGTAGACGTAGTGTATATGGATTTCAGCAAGGCATTTAATAAGGTACCCCATGCAAGGCTTATTCAGAAAGTAAGGAGGCATGGAATCCAAGGGGACATTGTTTTGTGGATCCAGAACTGGCTTGCCACAGAAGGCAAAGAGTGGTTGTAGGCAGGTCATATTCTGCATGGAGGTCGGCCTCAGTTATCTGTTCTGGGACCCTTACTCTTCGTGATTTTTATAAATGACCTGGATGAGGAAGTGGAAGTGGAGGGATGGCTTAGTAAGTTTGCTGAGACACAAAGGTTGGAGGTGTTGTGGGTAGTGTAGAGGGCTGTCAGAGGTTAGAGCGGGACATTGATAGAATGCAAAACTGGGCTGAGAAGTGGCAGACGGAATTCAACCCAGATAAGTGTGAAGTGGTTCATTTTGGTAGGTCAAATATGATGGCAGAATATAGTATTAATGGTAAAACTCTTGGCAGTGTGGAGGATTAGAGGGATCTTGGGGTCCGAGTCCATAGGACGCTCAAAGCTGCTGCGCAGGTTGACTCTGTGGTTAAGAAGGCATACGCTGTATTGGCCTTCATCAATCATGGAACTGAATTTAGAAGCCGAGAGGTAATGTTGCAGCTATATAGGACCCTGGTCAGACCCCACGTATAGTACTGTGGTCGCCTCACTACAAGAAGAATGTGGAAGCCATAGACAGGGTGCAGAGGAGATTTACAAGGATGTTGCCTGGATTGGGGAGCATGACTTATGAGAATGGGTTGAGTGAACTCGGCCTTTTCTCCTTGGAACGATGGAGGATGAGAGGTTACCTGATACAGGTGTGTAAGATGATGAGAGGCATTGATCATGTGGATAGTCAGAGCCTTTTTCCCAGGTCTGAAATGGTTGCCACAAGAGGACACAGGTTTAAGGTGCTGGGGAGTAGGTACAGAGGAAATGTCAGGGGTAAGTTTTTTACTCAGAGAGTGGTGAGTGTGTGGAATGGGCTACCGGCATCGGTGGTGGAGCCAGATATGATAGAGTCTTTTAAGAGACTTTTGGATAGGTACATGGAGCTTAGCAAAATAGGTGGCTACAGGTAAGCCGAGTAATTTCTAAGGTAGGGACATGTTCGGCACAACCTTGCGGGCTGAAGGGCCTGTATTGTGCTGTGGTTTTCTATGTTTCAATGCAAGTTTTTTTTTATGCAGAGAGTGGTGAGTGTGTGGGATGGGCTGCCAGAGGCGGCGGTGGAGGCGGAAACGATCGGGTCTTTGAAGAGACACCTGAATGGATACATGGAGCTTAGAAAAATAGAGGGCTATAGGTAAGCGGAGTAATTTCTAAGGTAAGGACATGCTCGGCACAGCTTTGTGGGCCGAAGGGCCTGTATTGTGCTGTAGGTTTTCTTTGCTTCTATGAGTCTCCTCTGCCATTCCATCATGGCTGATTTATTTTTCCTCCCAACCCCATTCTTCTGCCTCCTCCCATATCTTTTCACGCCCTTAACAAATCAAGAATCTATCAACCTCCACTTTAGATATACTCAATGACTTGGCCTCCAAAGCCGTCTGTGACAATGAATTCCACCGATTCAGTACCCTCTGGCTAAAGAAATTCCTCTTCACTTCTGCTGTAAAGGGACGTCCTTCTATTCTGAGGCTGTGCCCTCTGGCCCCAGACTCTTGCGCTATTGGAAACCGCCTCTGTGCGTCCCTTTTATCCATACCTTTGCTCGAGCACTTTGGGAGGGTTTAAGCTGGTGAGGCAGCAGGGCTGGGACACAGGATACTAGTGTAGCAGGTGTTAACTCAGAATTCTATGTCAAACTCACTGAACAGGCAGGTCCGGTAAGCAGAGAAGGCAGAAATAAGTGGGAAAGCACGAGAGGGCTGGGAGGTTTAACCACATGTTTCCGAACATAGAAGTTCACAGCACATTACAAGCCCTTCGGCCCACAATGTTGTGCCGACCAGGTAACCTACTCTAGAAACTGCTTAGAATTTCCCTAGCGCAGCAGTCCCCAACCACCGTGCTGCGGACCAGTACCAAGCCACAAAGCATGTGCTACCGGGCCGCGAGGAAACGACATGATTTGGCGATAGGAGTCGCTGCACCTTTCCTCATTCCCTCTCACCCACTGTTCAGCTTGAACACACGCGAGGTCATTACTCGCACATCATCCATGTCAGCATGGGAATAAGATCAGCTCGTCGAGCTTGCAAATGACGGCGGGCTGAAAAGTACGTTTGACATAACATCTCTGGCGACATTCTGGATCAAAGTCAAGGCTAAATATCCTGAGATAGCCATGAAAGCACTGAAAACGGTGCTTCCATTTCCAACATATCTCTGCAATGAATGCAACGAAAACTAAATTGCGGAAAAGACTGGACATAAGGAACCCCCTTCGAGTATCGCTGACTCCCATCAGCCCGTGATAGGACCGTCTTGTTGCAGGGAAACAAGCCCAGGGCTCCCACTGAATCAGCGATATTGGTGTGTTGCAATGATTTTATATGCTCATGCGGGGAAAATACGTGCTGTGTGTTTAATATCCAAATTTTACTTAAAATGTTATGATGCTATTGATTTATAAGTGACTTGTAGAACCATACAACAATTACAGCACGGAAACAGGCCATCTCGGCCCTTCTAGTCCGTGCCAAACTCCACTCTCACCTAGTCCCACCGACCTGCACTCAGCCCATAACCCTCCATTCCTTTCCTGTCCATATACCTATCCAGTTTTTCTTTAAATATTTTCTTTTTCTTCCTTCTTGTCATAGGAAGCATGGAGAATATCTAGAGGGCACACAGGGGAGACTTGCCAGGAGGCTGCCTGCATTAGAGAGCGTGTCTTATGAGGAAAAGTTGAGTGAGTTGGGGCTTTTTCTGTTTGGAGTGAAGGAGGATGAGAAGTGTGGATAGAGTGGACAGCCAGAGACTTTTTCCCAAGGCAGAAATGGCCAATACCAGAGGCATAATTTTGAGATGATTGGAGGAAGGTACAGAGGTAAGATTTTTGTTTCACACACACAGAGTGGGTGGGTGTGTGGAATGCCCCGCCAGGCGTGATGGTAGAGGCAGATGCATTAGGGGCATTTGACAAATTCTTAGATAGGCACACAGATGATAGAAAAATGGAGGGCTATGTAGGAGGGAACGGTTAGATTGATCTCAGAGTAGGTTAAAAGATCAGCACAGCACTTTAACACAGTGCTTTAACGTTCTATGTTCTAGGTACAATTGCTCTGCCTAGTTTGCCAACTAACCAATTCACCATCATTAGCACTAACGCTGCAAGACAAAGCTCACATTTTTATGTCATCTTCTAAACTTCTAGCCACATCCAAATCATTTACAGGAGAGTTCCAGCACAGATTCCTGTGGTACGCCACGGGGTAATCACAAAAGCTGATCAGCAAATCAACTTTGAACCCAATTTGTGAAGTTACTTCGGATCCCTCGGTCTCTTGCTCATTTGGGGATTTTGTCAAAATATTTACCGAAGTCCCTGTAGACAACACCAACTGCATGAGTACACCCGTAACTCCAAGAAACTCAAACTGGCCGACAGAATCACCGCTTGCACGCTGACCATTTCTGATGAAGCTCTGCCCAAGTGCAGCTGAATCCCGTCCCTCGAGACTTTTTACAACACCCTTTCTACCACTGATGTTAGATTCACAGCTCTGTCGTTACCAGTTGCTGCCTTCGTCAAAGAAAGGCACCGTACTGCTGGGATCCAGTTACCTGGCACCTGTTCTGTGACAATTTAGGATTTTAAACTACCAGGATCCTTGAACACACACAAAATGCTGGAGGAACTCTGCAGGCCAGGTAGCATCGATGGAAAAGAGTATAGTCGACATTTCCAGCTGAGACCCTTCGGCAGGAGTGGAGAAAAAAGATGAGTAGATTTAAAAATCCAGGGGGGGGATGGTGAGTGGAGAAAGAAATACAAGGTGCTGGGTGAAACCAGGAGGGGGGAGGGATGAAGTAAAGAGCTGAGCAGATATCACAGATTGAGAGAAGGTTTCACTGACTCCCATCGAAAGGAAGCAGAGATCACGGAGGGGGAGCAGTGAGAGAGGGGTTCACTGAACTCTCGAAGAGACCTTGGGAGCTCAGCCCTTCCTTCCCATAACAGCCAAGGGTACATTGCGTATCCAACCCCACTAAAGACTCCTAATACATCGGCTTCTTGCCCTGTTTGAGTTTTCCAGCCATGTCCCTCTCTCAAACAACAGGAATTCTGCAAATACTGGAAATTCAAGCAACACACATAGAAGTTGCTGGTGAACGCAGCAGGCCAGTCGACGTTTCAGGCCAAGACCCTTCGTCCTTCTCTCACTCTGTTTCTCACGAAGTTTTCCTGGATCCCCCCTCCTTTGGGCCATTCCCTTTGAAATCGTTCGTGCTGATATCAGAGAAGTTGCGGTTCTGTACTGCTATAACCTGATAACTCGCACAACTGTGTTTTGCCTTTCTCCTTCGTATCCAGGACATCTTTGAGGAGCGATGCCTCAAAAAGGCGGCATCCATGGTGAAGGACCCCTGCCACCCAGGACATGCCCTCTTCTCACTGCTACCCTCAGGAAGGAGGCACAGAAGCCTGAAAGCACACACTCAGCGATTCCAGAACAGTCTCTTCCCCTCTGCCATTTCTGAATGGACACTGAACCCATGCTCTACTTCACTACTTTTTATTTCTGTTTCCGCACTATTATTTTATATGTTTACTGTAATTCACAGTTTTCTCTATTATTATGTGTTGCACTGTGCTGCTGCCACAAAGACAGCAAATTTCACGACATTATGCCGGTGACGTTAAACCTGATTCTGATATCCTTGCTCCTGTACCTCATGCTGAATACTGGGAGAGCTGTCGTATGTGACCACTCCTAGGGACTACCTGTACACTGTTACTTGAAGCTCTTTTTGCATATTCCTCCAAGGAATGTGTGGGCATCGCAGGTTGAAGTGGTATTTAATTCCTTTGTGGTGGGCTGCAGCCCTTGAGGTGTGGGTGCACCCACAATGCAGTTAGGGTGGGTGATCCAGGATTCTGACCCAGTCAGTGTCAATGCCCTGGTTCAGATTTTTACTGCTATGCTGTAGGCATTTCATTTTAGCAGTTCTGTAAGAGCAATCTGTTCTGCTTTCAGCCTGTTTGGTTTTGAGCTCAGGAATGAGGTGTCATCCAATCAGGATGGTAGAATTGGGAGAAGGTGCTAGAGATTACTGGGCAGAGAGGTCTTTGTTTGGCCGGAGCTGGGAGAAGACAGGAGGAGAGATGGTGGACGATGAGGGTGCTTTCTGCAGATGAATGGCTTCAAGGAGGAAGGACCAATAATCCCGTGGGAAAGCCTCTTTGTTCAAGATGGATTTCCAGTGACCTTCGGAAGGTGCTGTGTGCTTTCACACAGACCGAGGGAGGGTCCAGCGCGCGATTTACAGAGAAGTTCAAGATTTGAGCTCCAGTGTGCAGTTGTGACTTTTTAAGTAGAATGGGCCCTTTTTGCTTTTTTTCTCTTTCTTTCCTTTAATAACTCTTTGCTTAAGTTAACATTCTTAAATATACTCCTGAATAATTCTATGCAGTGTACAATCTGTTATTTTCTGCTGACAGGCGATTGCCAGGGGCAGTAAATCACACAGCATTCACACAAACCGGGGTTTGGGTAGGTGAGACATCCCAACCTCACGGATTTTGCGGGACCAAAGTCACATACACCTTAGATGTACGAAGCCTGAAATTTCTCCCCGCGGAGTCCAGTGGCTGTTTGCGAGGGGCTAAAAGGCTGCATTTCCAGAGACGCCCAGTGAAAAGATGGTTTCAGAAGTAATGGCAATATATTTCCAAGTCCGGTTGGTGTGCAGCTTGCAGGTAATATTCCAATGTTTTGCTGTTCTTGGCTGTTTACATCAAGTTCAAGTTTAATTGTCATTCATAAATACCCATGAATACATCCAAACGAAACAGTGTTCTTTCAGGGTCAAGGTACAAAACACAGTACCAACAGTCATACACAGCACGTGGCACATATAGCAGTAAAATATAGTCACACAACAAATATAGTCCAAGTCCCTGAGTCCATGAATGTTGCAGCAGTCTGTAGTCGAACACATACATCCTGCCTTCTGCCAAGCAAACACTTTGGGGGAGAGGGACAGCACCAATGTTAGCTTAAACGCTGCGCTACACCACCTCCAGTGCCAGCTCTTGATGCCTCTCTCCTGGGTGGCTGCAAACAGGCGGCCCCATGGCTTGAGGCCACATCCGCTCACCCTGCAGGGGTGTCAGTCACCCCTGCTGCCAGCCCCTGTAGTCCGCAATAAATCAGAAGACCAGACTTGCAGCATTACACATTAACAATGCTCAACAGGGTTTTGCAATCACAAGAAAAGAGACTAAGACAATTGCTCGCTGCCAGTCTGCACGCCAACCACATTGCTGACTCTCTGACACAGGGAGCAGAACGATCTGCCCCAAGTCCAGCTTCTTCAGTTTCTACGCCGTTGGGGTAGGCCGCAGCACTCTTTAAGTGCTTAACTTCCAGCAGGGTCTTGAGATTGTAAAGAAATAAACAAAAGATAGTAACACGTTTGGCTGGCCCCGTAGAACCCGCCGCGCCCCAGCACACCGCCATCTTACCGGAAGTTCACCAGTAGAGGCTTGTGGATTAGTAAGGTGTGTCCCAGAATGTCCTCCTCCTCGATATTTCAGTAATAAATCAATATTACGGTGCCACGCCCACCACACCATTCACTGAGTGAATTGTTCAGCCATTCAACCCTCTCTATGACAGTAACAATATCACCCTCCTGTGAGCTCATTTGCTTTACTAGTAACGTTGCTTACACCAAAATAAATATAATCTTGCATTTCTTATCAGACTGAGGTTTGCTCTCCTTACTGGGCTTGCTTTGTTTCCCTTTGATATTTAACTCCACTGCCACCTCAACTGTAAATGTGGCCTGTGGCCCATCCCTATGAGTTTGAATCCCAGCGAGCACTCCCGCAGGCTGTTAGCCCTGTTTTGGTCCAGCCCGCGCAGGCATATCTTTCTGAGGTGTTCCTGCTGATCCAGAGGTCTAAATTTCAAAGTACATTGCCACCAAAGTATGAACTCCATATACAAGCAGGAGATTCGTCTTCTTGCAGGCAGCCATAAAACAAAGAAACACAAGAGAATCCATGGAAAAAGAAAGAATCCTACACAGCAAAGACCGTCAGACACGCAATGTGCCCAAAAAGAACAAATCGGGCAAACAAGAATAAAAAAATAGTAAACCAGTAAGAAACAGAACATGAACCGCAGGGTCGCCGAAATTAGGCCCACAGGCAGGGAGCCAGTTCAGATCAGTAGATGGCTGCAGGCCACAGCAAGGGAATCAGTTCTGTGCTGAGAGAAGTGAAACCAGTCCAGGGGCCCAATGGTTGCAGTCCACAGCCAAGGAGCCAGTTCAGCATTTTATCTGAGCCAGGGGCCCAATGGTCGCAGGGCACAGCCAGCAAGTCAATTCAGTGCGGATACAAGTGCTGACAGTGACAGTCGGTTCACTGCTGAGGTGTGTAAAGCCTCACAGAGAAGTTAGTCTTTCCCCCTGCGACTCTTTAAACTTTTTAACCTGGCTCGTTGTTGAAATCGACTGAACACCACTTCATTTTCCCCTCTCAGGCCACTCTCATCCAACCTGAAGTCCACTCCCAGCAATGGCCGCGGCCGCTGCACCTGCATTCTTGAGAGTCCAGCTTGCCAAATCCTTGAGGATACCGCAAAAACGCCAGGTCGTGCAGACCTCTCGACACCCTCCAGAACCTATCAAGCTCCACTTTAAATACACCCAATTACTTGGCCTCCCATCGCCGCCTGTGGTGATGAATTCTGTAGACTCACCACGCTTCGGCTAAAGAAATTCTTCATCTCCGTTCTAAAGGGATATCCCTCTGTTCCAAAGGCTGTGCCCTCCAGTCCTAGACTCACCCACTTTTAGAAACATCCATTTTATCTAGGCATTTCAATTGAATCTCTCCTTCACCTTGTCCAAACTCCAGCAAAGCCCAGGCCCATAAAATAAATCCAGGGAAAGAAGTTAATTCCGCAACTGGAATGACTGTGGGGGCCTTTAAGTACACTTGTAAATTGAAACTAGTTGCGTCAAAAAACTTACAATTCCCTCAGCCAGATAATGTATAATGTCCATTTCAAGGTACTCAGAACTCTAAGCAAAAGACAGAGCCATAGTCCACTACAGCACGGAAACAGAGCCTTGTGAAATAAAACTTGAAAGCTGTAAGCCATCTGGTGGGTCAACAGGTCATTAAATCAGTTGTCCTTCAGCTAACACCATCAGTCCATTTCCACAGGGACGGTTAGGAACTCTGCTCCACGAAATCATAAAAAGTCTCACCCTCAACTCAATTTTTACTCCAGACACCTTGCAGATTAAACACAAAACACCACTACACCTCAGCAAATAACGCAAGCACAGAAGCTCGTATCAAGCAGATGTCAATATTGGAAGGAGGAGCTTTGGCAAAGTGTTAATTGATTTTTTGCAGAATCTAAACATTCACAAAGAATATATTAAAAGAACATTTTAAACAAATCCATATTATTTTTGTTAAATTCTTTATTCTTTAGTGTGTGTTCTAACTGTACGTTTTATTCATGAAATATTTTAGCAGCTTGTGAAGTGTAATGGAAGTATTGTCAAAGTTATACTCACGTTATGCAGAACAGAGTGGTCATTCTGCAATGGTAGTCGGAGTCACTAGCCATGGGCAAGTACATTGTCAAAGCTATACTCACGTTAATGCAGAAGAGGGTGGTCATTCTGTGAAGGTAGTTGGGGTCACTGGCCATGGGCAAGTACATTGTCAAAGCTATACTCACGTTAATGCAGAACAGGGTGGTCATTCTGTGATGGTAGTTGGGGTCACTGGCCATGGGCAAGTACATTGTCAAAGCTATACTCACGTTAATGCAGAACTGGGTGGTCATTCTGTGATGGTAGTTGGGGTCACTGGCCATGGCAAGTACTTTCGGCATAATGGTGGATTCTGCCCAGTCTTTGCCAAACTTCTCCACCAACTTGGTCAAGTTGTTGGTCGCGGCCTCGCGAATGGCGTACACTGCAAGACAGCACTCACAGGTCAAGAAATGATCTGATCGCTGTTACTACTTGATTTTCAAATATGTACCTTGCTGATAAAATACAAAGTTCCGAAATGAAATGCTCGTACCACCTTTTTCAAAGTGTCAACCTGTTCCATACCAAGTTACACACAGTGGAGGAAATTATGCACTTGGAAAGTAGCATTTTAATATACTTATTTATTATTGATTATTTATTGAGATACAGTGTGGAACAGGCCCTTCTTGCCCTGCGAGCCACCCCCGATTAACCCTAGCCTAATTACAGGACAATTTACAATGTCCAGTTAACCTACCAACCAGTAGGTCTCTGGGAGGAAACAGGAGCACCCGGAGGAAACCCACGCAGTCAGGCTGAGAACGTATAAACTCCTCACAGGTGGCAGTGGGAATCAAACCCAATTGCAAAGTGTTGCGCTAACCAGACGGCACTGTGTTGCCCCATTAGATACTTAAAAAATATTTCGAATAGATTACCATTATTTATTACTTAGTAGTCTGATTGGTCATTGTAAACTGTCCTGTGATGAGGCGAGGGTTAAATCGGCCGGTTGCTGGGCAGTGCGTCTCGTTGGGCCTGTTCCATGCTATTCTCGAATAATTAAATAAATAAACATATCGGTCAAAGTCAAGTCTGTTTCTTGTTGCCATGTCTACAAGTGTACGACAAGATTGCTTGCAGCAGTAATTACTGGGGTGGGGGGTGCGGGTGTTTGGATTATGATGGTATTGGGCAGGAACCTGGGAGTACAAACTGGGATGAATGCACTCAGAAACACACAATTGAAAAGTGGAAGTCATTTTGGGCTTCACTTGGATGAGGCTCTGCAGAGTTTTGTCCCACTGAGACAGGGAAAGAACAGAAGGGTGAAGGAGCCATGCTTGACAAGAGATGTGCAACAGCTAGTCCAGAAGCATAGGATGGAAGCTAGTCTAGAAGCATAGAATTAACCAGTTGGGAGGTTAATTCATCACTGTTACCTGTCCCTGTTTAGGCTAGGGTTGGATCAGAGATTGCTGGGCAGCATGGTTCGAAGGGCAGGAAGGGCCTTATTCCTCCATGTACCTTTAAATAAATAACCCAGTGAATCCTATGCTACCACATCCACAGCAGGATGCTATTTCAACTTCACGATTTAAACGTAATTATGCATGTGCTGGATTATTTAGATTACAGATCCCACACTCCTGACCCGCACAGTATCTCTCCTCGACATGACAGTGCACCATTCTACATTCACGTCTCCCATGTGGTTAATGCATTCCACTTTCTACATTCAGTCACTGGGAACAAGTTAGCCTTTGCATAATTCTCAGGTTACTTTGCTTCATATCCAGCACAGCTAACAATTCCCAGGGTAACCACGTGGCTGAGTAGTCCAACCACAAGCTCTGCCCGTGACTCTGACTCAGACCTTGACAACTCTTTACCATAGAAAGTACAGCACAGAAACAGGCCCTTTGGCCCTTCTTGGATGTGCCAAACCATTTTCTGCCTAGTCCCACTGACCTGCACAAGGACCATATCCCTCCATACACCTCCCATCCATGTATCTGTCCAATTTATTCTTAAATATTAAAAAAGAACCCATATTTACCACCTCGTCTGGCAGCTCATTCCATACTTTCACCACTGTCTGTGTGAAGAAGCCCCCCCCAATGTTCCCTTTAAACATTTCCCCCCTCACCTTTAACCCATGTCCTCTGGTTTTTTTCTCCCCTTGCCTCAGTGGAAAAAGCCTGCTTGCATTCACTCTATCTATACCCATCATAATTTTATATACCTCTATGAAATCTCCCCTCGTTCTTCTACGCTCCAGGGAATAGTCCTAACCTATTCAACCTTTCTCTGTAACTGAGTTTCTCAAGTCCCGGCAACATCCTTGTAAACCTTCTCTGCACTCTTTCAACCTTATTTATATCCTTCCTGTAAATTTGGTGACCAAAACTGAACACAATATTCCAGATTCGGCCTCACCAATGCCTTATACAACCTCATCATAACATTCCAGCTCTTATACTCAATACCTTGATTAATAAAGGCCAATGTACCAAAAGCTCTCTTTACGACCCTATCTACCTGTGACACTACTTTAAGGAATTTTCTATCTGTATTCCCAGATCCCTCTGTTCCACTGCACTCCTCAGTGCCTTACCATTAACCCTGTATGTTCTACCTTGGTTTGTCCTTCCAACATGCAATACCTCACACTTGTCTGTATTAAACTCCATCTGCCATTTTTCAGCCCATTTTTCCAGCTGGTCCAAGTCCCTCTGCAGACTCTGGAAACCTTCCTCACTGTCTACTACACCTCCAATCTTTGTGTCATCAGCAAATTTGCTGATCCAATTTACCACATTATCATCCAGATCATTGATATAGATGACAAATAACAATGGACCCAGCACTGATCCCTGTGGCACACCACTAGTCACAGGCCTCCACTCAGAGAAGCTATTCTCTACTACCACTCTTTGGCTTCTTCCATTGAGCCAATGTCTAATCCAATTTACCACCTCTCCATGTATACCTAGCGATTGAATTTTCCTAACTAACCTCCCATGCGGGACCTTGTCAAAGGCCTTACTGAAGAAAATCTACTTTGTGTTTGCACACCGAAACTGAGAGCGATTTGCTTCCTTAAAACCAAATACATACTAAATCCGGTATGATACAGGAGAGCTTAAGTAAGCTACAGAGAGTTATAAAATTAGTCAGCTCCATCGTGTGCTCCAGCCTCCATATTATCCAGGACATCTTCAAGGAGCGGTGCCTCAAAAAGACACTGTCCATCATTAAGGGCCCCACCAGCCTCTTCTCATTGCTACTACCAGAAAGGAGGGACAATTTGTCTGAAGACACACTCACTGATTCAGGAACAGCTTCCTCCCCTTTGCCATACGATTTTTGAGTGGACACCGTACCCATGAACACTACCTCACTACTCCTGCTAGTTACCGACACAGAGGAGGAATCTACAACAACCAGTTTACAACCAGCATGTCTTTGGGATGGAGGAGGAAATCGGAGCACCTGGCAGAAACAGAGATGAGGAGTGACTCTTCAGCCAGAGGGTGGAGAATCTGTGGAATTCACTTCCATGGACAACCGTGGAGGCCAAGATATTGGGTATAATTAAAATGGAGGCTGACAGGCTCTTCATTAATCAGGGCGTGAAAGGATACGGGGAGAAGACAGGAGAATAGGGTTCAGAGGGATCACAAATCAGCCATGGTGGAATGTTGGAGCAGACTCAATGGGCTGAATGGACTAATTCTGCTCTCAAGGTCATTTGCTTCCAAACAATTGGTTTATTGATCATTACAGAATATCTCTCTGGTGCTTCCCTCTCCCTTCCCCTTTTCCCATTCAAAGATTCAAAGGTTCACTTATTTGTTTTCAAACATCTCTTTATTGCTTTTACAGAATGAAAAGTAAACATTCGATCATCCATAGGTTTGAAAGTGCAACAAGGTTAAAGAAAAAGGGAAAAATAAAATACATCAGAAATAAAAGGAAAAACAACGCACAAAAAAAGCAAACACCCGGCCATTAAAAACAAGCTGTCAATTCAATTTGTTACTTTCATCATCCCAAATATTGTTCTCCAGAAACTTGTAGAAAATATCCCAAATTTCCCGAAATTTGCCAAGTTTGTTTTTCTGTGATGTAGTTGATCTTTTCTAGAGCAAGATACGAAGTCACTCCTTTCAGCCATTGTGAAAGTCCACTGGTTGTGGGTTTCTTCCATGAATAGGCTATGCAACGTCTGGCTTCCAAAAAACAAGTATTAAGCAGAGACCTTGCATTTTTGGAGGTTACAAAGTCCTTTGGATAAATGTTCAGAATACATAATTTAGGATCAAGGAGCACCTTTTTTCCAATAATCTGACTAATCAAATCCAGCACCTTCTTCCAGAAGCAGATTATCTGGGGGCACTCGCACATACAATGGAACAGAGACCCCTTTTAGTGATTACATTTAAAGCATGTTTCTGGAATGTTGGGGTTAAAGTGACGAAACCTGACTGGAGTAATGTACTGTCTGGTTATCCGCTTAGAATGAGTGTTCACTGACTGGGTTTGAACGAAGGAACAAGCTTCTGACCACTCTTTTTCTGACAGATTCTCATGCAAATCAGTTCTCCATGCTTGTAGCATGTTGTTTGATGACTCTTTGCATTTACTTGCAAACAATTTGTATGTAGCCCCCCGGTAAGCCTCAGACTCGCTCAGCTCGCTTTCGTCTAGGGGGAGCAGCCTTCAGCCCCGCCAAACGGGGAGATCAGGTCTGTGTGGATGCTGTGTGATGTACCCCACACCGCCAATTAACAGACAGTACGCCATATGCCATTAAATGATTACACTTTATAAGTATTTCTTGGTGATGGGTTAGTAGAAACAAATAGAATAAAGGTGCCAAGTCAGTAACTATCAGTTCGGTGCACACTCGTTGGAGCTCTTACAGAACCGGGTCCCCCTTCCTCCAATCAATGTCGTCTGAACTCCGCCAACCCACGAATGGGACCACCCTCAGTGATCCACCAAACACTCCACACGAGTCTGTCCTCGCCTCCTATCCTCGCTGAAGACCCTGGGCTGCGGACTCCCGCTCGGGGTCCGTGCCATTGCCCAGCTTACAGCATCTCTCTCCTCGTGTCTCCTCTCTCTGTCCCCATCACGCCTTCTGCCCAGAGCCCACGAAAAACAATAGCTTTCAGACATACAAGAAAGAATACCATCTATCCCAATTGGTTAGCAAATGAATACAATTCCTGTATCAGTAATTATAACCCAAAAAAGCTGCTCTAGAGAACCACTGTCTCAGCAGTTAACAGTACAGAGAAGCCATTTTATTAGCCTTAGCAAGTAACATAAAAGAAGAAAGCCTTACATGTATAATTCAGACACTTGTCCCCTAGCTTCAGATAATTTCAGAGTGATGTCTTCTAGGGTAAATAAAGGAGGGAGCTTCAAACTGTAACTTTGCCTGGACATAATAAAACTTTGCAACTAAAGGCATTTAAAAAAGTGTTTTGTTGGAATTCCATATGTGACCTTGAGTTCTTCAAAAGACATAAATGAATTGCCATTATAAAGATCAGACACCTTAGCTATGCCTCGGGGCGACCAAGTTTTAAAATTAGGATCCGCTCTGCTGGGCTGGAGCTATCATTACCAAAGATAGGAGTAAACTGGGATAACTGTGATGTCTCACCCATTTACGCAAGAGCACCGTGCCAAATCATTATTGTATTTTTTAAGAAAGGGATTTTAGATTGTGTGACCAGGTTTTTCTTATTTGCTGAATACATATATAGTTCTAGAGGGATATTGATCAACTGGGATTCCATTGAGACCCAAGGAGGGGAGTGATCCTTAACAAAATAAAACATTCCTGCTCTAATTTGGGCCGCCCAGAAATACCATATAAGATGTGGTAGCTGTAAGCCACCTCTATCATACGGCAGATATAACAGGAAAAGCCTGAGCCTTGGACATCTATTATTCCAGATGAAACTAGAAAAAAATTTCTTTAATAAATAAAAGAAAGAGTAAATAAGTACATAGGAATTGGATAATTATGTCTGCGGGCAGGAGCAAGCACGAACAAATTAGGATATAAACACCTGCAATGGTTGATACTTAGGGTTATATACAACATTTTGGACCAGTGGAAATGGTCCAGAAGGGTTATATGGAAACTATTATTACCATTTTTCTTAACAACTAATTCCATTACTTAGCCTAATTGGTTAGATTTACCACAGTACATAATTATCTATTTAAATGTTTATTTTCCTTTTGTATCATCTCAATGTGTACTTAAGAATGTATAAATAATTGTAGTTTTATACATATAAAAAAATGGAAAAGGTTATATGTGTGAAAAAAGTACATGATATTTGTGAATTCCTTATCCAAATAAAAATAAAATAAAAAAAAAATAAATAAAAGAAAGATGATGGAGGAGAAAGTGGGATAGATTGGAAAAGGTACAGGAACTTCAGTAAAATTGACATTTTTAGAATGTTTATGCGTCCAATCAAATTTATGAGCAATTTCGTCCATCTGTTTGTAAGTTGAATAACTGAGTCTGTGAGAGGTTTATAATTAGTTGGGATAATTTTATCAATAGTAGGAGTAATTTTAACACCCAAATAGGTAAACCCTGTTCTGACAAAATTACATCATCCATGTACAGGGCTATGCGATGTTCTACATCTCCTATAGTTATTCCTGCTATGTTAGCCTGTTTTCAAATTGGCATAGCAAGTGGCGCAATGGCCAGGATAAACAGGAGGGGAGATAGGGGACAGCCCTGTCTTGTTCCCCGTTGGAGTTTAAAAGATGCTGAAAAAAGCTCATTAGTTGAAACTTCAGCCTGTGGGTTAGAATATAGAAGCTGTATCTTAGAAGTTTTCCCCCTATTCCACTCCACTCTGTCAAAGGCTTTCTCGGCATCCAATGACAGAATAGCGCTATCAGAGCTTCCAGATTTTTCATAAAGTATATTAAGCACTCTTCGAATGTTGTGGAAGCCCTGCCTTCCCTTACAAATCCATTTTGGTCAGTGTGGACCATTTTTGGCAAGAGTGGCTCCAGCCTCCTAACTAATACCTTACAGAGAATTTTGAGATCATTGTTCAGATGTGAGATTGACCTATAAGATCCACAAAGGGATGGTGGTTTTCCAGGTTTTAACAGTAGTGTGATTGCTGCCATAATAAGAGAGGAGGGAAGGGATCCAGTGTCAAATGACTCCTGATACATATCAAGCAGAGGTGGTATTAGTTTAGTCTTAAAGATCTTATATATTTCAATCGGAATTTCCATTGGGCCCAGGAGTTTTCCCTCCCTTCATGTTAGTTATAGCTGCAGACAATTCTTTAGCCTCTAAGTTAAACTCCAGTGATGTCATGGACGTTTCATCTCGGGGTATAAGTTGTAACAAGTCGAGAAATTCCTTTTGTATTTGTGGAGCTGAATCTGAATATTCTGAGCTGTACAGATCTTGGTAAAATCTCAAAAAGATATTGTTTATTTCCTCTGCGACAACCGTTGTCACCCCCTCATCTGATTGTATGGAGTTTATTGCCCTTTCTGTTTGTGTCTGTTTGATGTGCAGGCCAAAGGCTCACTTATTATCATGTACAACTCTGAAATTTGTCTTCCCCAGATAGCCATGAAACAAAGAAAAAACATGAAAGTCATTGAATGGCATCCTGATCATCAGACCCCCCCCAAAACCACCCCTCCCTCCACACAGAAAATGGAACAACAACATCCCCAGCCCACCCCCCACACAAAAACCAACAGAACATTTTACCCCCAAACACCCTCCCCTCGCACAACAAAATGAAAAGAAACAGACAATATAAAAACAGAATATAAAATCCGTAAGTCTGACAAAGTCCGCAGTCCTTAAACAGTGGCCTAAACCTGATGGTCTAAACCAGGGGTTTCCACCCCTGCTTGGTTAATGGTCAATTAAAAAAAAGGTTGGGAGCCCCAAGTCTAAATTAAGACTACCCATGTCAGTGGGCTACAAGTATAATTGCTACTATCGCACATTTGCTTATGGTGCAAAAGGAAAGAAGATGTTCAAAGTTATTTCCGTCTTTAAACTAAAGTATCAATTTGATATAGGCAGTCATTTCCATTCTGCAAATCATCCATATGGAAGCATTGCTAATAGACTATAAAAACATTTTAGAATAAACCACCCACCAGCAGCCCCGCAAGCAGAGGCATGTACTCGATTATCGCAAGGCGCACTCTCCATTTGGCATCTTCTGCTAATTCTACAATGGCTGGCAGGAGAGACTGTGATAACTGGTGAATTCCAACAACTTCATTCACGCAGTCCAGATTGGAGATAATGTTCAAACGGACCTCAGGGCACTAGGAAGGAAAGGCAATTTTCTGAGTACAGCAAAGGTGAAAAACATTCATACTGCGAACGCTGTCTGACAAACACACTGGCGCTCCCCAGACTCTCTGCTTTCAAAGTATCATCTTGGACATTTATGAAATATTAATCTCACAAAAGAAATATGAATGCTACTTTCACACTTACAGTACTTAGGCACATGCACATCTAGCCAGGGTGCCAATGACTTTTGCACAGAACTGTACTTGCCAACGTGCAGTGGAGAGCAAGTTTGTAAATCTGGCGGGAGCACAGGATGTTGGGAATGATGAGAGTGGAGCACCCACGGGAGGGGTGTGAGAGAGGTGGCTGAGGTGGACTGCCAGGGGCAGGAGGGGGTGGTGCGAGTGCAGACACACTCAGCCCTGAGAACACAAGCAAGGGCATTTGATTCCAAACAATTGGTCTATTGGTCATTACAGAATGTCTCTCTGGTGCTTTCCGCTCCCTTCCCCCTTTTCCCAACCAAAGAGTCAAAGGTTTGTTTATGATCAAAGCACGTATCCAAATACAACTCTGAAATTTGTCTTCTCCAGATAGCCACGAAGCAAAGAAAGAAGATGAAAGTCACTCAGAGAGAAGCATGAAACCTACACCTCCCCAGCCCTGGTACAAAAAATAATGGCATCCTGATCATCTGATCCCCAAAACTACCCCTCCCGCCACACATAAAATGGAACAGCAACATCGACCCCCCCCAATCCATCCCCCGCACGAAAAACTAACAGAGCATTTTACCCCCAAACACCCTCCCCTCACACAACAAAACGAAAAGAATAAGGCGATGAAAAAAACAGAATATAAAAACCCTAAATCTGAAAAAGTCCACAGTCCATAAACACAAATGCAGAACCACGATATCATCCTACGCTATCACCGACATTCACCAAAAGAGGGGGACAGGGACACAACTCCCCTCTCCCTGCCCCCTTCCCACTCTCAGTCCACATCAGAGACCCATATCAGACATCTGTGAGGTTTATCATCACTCACAGATGTCAAGAAATTTGATTTTTTTTTGCGGCAGCAGCAGCACAGTGCAATATATAAGAATTACTACAGGACCGTGCAAAACTCAGACACCCTAGCTATATACACCAGCCTAAGACTTTTGCACAGTACTATACATTATGGTCCAAGTTATGGTCACACGAGCAGTATGCCAGAAATTCGAGAGTCAGTTCACAGAAGTGAGTGCAGTTGCTTTTATTAAGGAGAAGGTGCTTGGAAGTTGAAAGTTTTGAAGGTAGTCAAGTCACCTGGACTAGATGGGCTACACCGCAGGGTTCTGAAAGAGGCAGCTGTAGAGATTGGGGAGGCATGAGTAATGATCTTTCAAGAGTCATTAGAATCTGGAATGGTTCCAGAGGACTGGAAATTTCCAAATGTCACTTCACTCTGAAGGGAGGGAGGCAAAAGACATGAAACTATAGGCCCTTCAGCCTGACTTCAGTGGTTGGGAAAATGTTGGGAGTCCATTATTAAGGACGAGGCTCCCAGTACTTGGAGGTGCATGGTTTCCTTAAGGGGAAATTACAGGCAGGATAGACAAGGGAGGGTCAGTGGATGTTGTTTACTTGGAGTTTGACAAGATGCCGCACATGAGACGCCTTAGCAAGTTAAGAGCCCATGGTATTACAGAAGATATCCTAGTAAAGATAGAAGCTTGGCTGACTGACGGGAGGCAAAGAATTGCAAATGAAAGGGGCCTTTTCTGGTTGACTGCAGGTGACTATTAGTGTTCCACAGGGGTTGGTATTGTGACCGTTTCTTTTCAAGCAGATGTCAATGATCTGGACAACGGAATTGATGGCTTGATGGTGACATTTGTGGATGATACCAAGATAGGTGGAGGGGCAGAGAGTCTGAAGAAGGACTTGATAGATTGGTAGAATAGCAAGGCAGTGGCAGTTGGAATATACTGTGGTGTCCGAAAGTGTTTCGAGTAGGTAGGATTCCTCAGCCTTGGGCGGCAGCCCGCTTAAGAAAAGGAAAACCCTGATTTTAAACCTCCACTGCCTTGCAGTCATGCCCACCCATGGGAAAGGCTTTGGGGGTAAACCCCTAAGGCAGTTTGATGTTGTTTGCAGCTTCACTCTGGCAACCTCTGCGATGACACTGGTGCCGAGCTGTATTGGCGCTTGCCCTTCCCTTCGACAACATGAGTGACGTGGAGAGGGGGAGCCTGCTGCATTGACAAGAGCCGGTCCTTCAAACCTACTTGCCCAGGAGAGGACACAGTCCACCAGAGGCACAAACCCATCATCCCCGGGATCGAAGGGTGCCTACTACCAGAAACGTATGGCCATGCACTTTGGTAGAAGGAGTAAAGACGTGTACTATTTTCCAAATGGGCAGACAATTCAGAAATCAGACGTGTAAAGGCAATTGGGAGACCTCGTGCAGGGTTCCCTAAACGTTATCTTGCAGGCTGAGTTGGTGGTACGGAAAGAAAATGGAATGTTGGCATTCATTTTGAGAGGACTAGAAAAAATATAAGGGTAATGCTGAAGCTTTATATGGCATTGGTCAGAACGCAGTTTGGGGTATAGTGAGCAGCTTTGGGCCCTTTATCTAAGATGTGCTGGTATTAGAGAGGGTTCACGAGGATGATCCTGGGAATGAAACAAACAAGAGGAGTGCTTGACGGCTCCGGCTTTGTCCTCGATGGAGTTCAGACGGGAAGGAAGAGGGGTGAATCTCATTGAAACTTATGGAATATTAAGAGGCCTAGAACAGGGAGGACGTTTCCTGTGACCAGAGAGCACTGCCTCAGAATACAGGGACGTCCATTTAGAACAGAGCTGAGAGGAAATTTCTTCAGTGAAAGGGCGGTGGATTTGTGCAATCCATCAACGCTGATGGCTGTGGAGGACGAGTCACTGGGTATATTTAACGTGGAGGCTGACCCGTCCTTGATTAGTCAGGGTGTTAAAGGTTACGGGGAAGAAGGCAGGAGAATGGGGCCGAGAGGGTAATAAGCCAGCCATGATGGAATGGCGAAGCAGACACGATGGGCTGAGTGGCCTAATTCTGTTCCTGAGTCTTAATTGTCCTTTATTGTCCGTTCACTCTCCCTGAGTGCAGGCGAGCTCCTCGGGAGGGCCATGGGAGGAAACAACGGTCATTTTGTGAAAAGCTGCATTTCACAAAAGAAAAACACTTGAATTTCTGCGTTTGAGAAATCTTTCTGCACCTTTGGCATAAATACATGCAAAATACTAATCACTATTAAATTATACAACAGTTCAAATCATGATTCGGCAGGCTTTTTTCTTGATTTCATTTCAAACTAACAAATAATTCAAGGCTTGAATTAACAGCTGACAATTTGAAGATGTACACTTGGAATCTGTCAGCTGTGCCTGGAAAATCGAGGCATTTCCGACATTTGGGGAATCTTCTGAGGTGTAGCACATGAAGGGAATCAAGTCTGCAGACGTTGAAAATCCAGAGCAACTCACCCAAAACGCTGGAGGAACTCAGCAGCTCAGGCAGCATCTATGGGAATGAGTAAACAGTCGGTGTTTCAGGCCGAGGCCTTTTATCGGGACTGTAAAGGGAGGCGGAAGATGCTGGGATATAAAGGTGAGGAGAGGGGAAGCAGGCCAGCTGGAAGGTGTTAGGTGAAGACAGGTGGGTGGGAAACGTCAATGGCTGGAGAAGAAAGAATCTGAGAGAGGAGAGGAGAAGAGAGTGGACCACAGGACAGGTGGAAGGAGGTGGGGACCCAGGGAGAAGTAATAGACAGGTGAGAAGTAAAAGCTCAGAGTGGGGAATTGAGGAAGGAGAGGGGAGGGGAGAGATTTTTCTTTACATATTTAAAAATAATTGTAATTCTGTAAAAATAATGAAAGAATGCAAATTTCCATATTAATTAAAAAATCCAGAATTTGCACATGCAGCAGTTTTGTTTAAGTTCACAACAAAATAAATAAGGAACATGATAGATGGAGAAATAACAGCTCCATCACACCATTAACCGATTGCCCTTTAATCCAATATGCACTGAGATTACAAACCAGCTCACATCACTGCTTCTAAAGAACGCACTGCACATTTGCTCTTATCTAAAGCTCTCAAGCTAAAAGAACAGTTGGAGAGACTCCGGTGGAAGAAACAGTTGTTATTCCATTCATGATTCAGAAAAACATAAGAAATCGGAGCAGGAGTAGGCCATCCGGCCCATCAAGCCTACCCCGCCATTCAGTAAGATCATGGCTGATCGGTCCTTAAACTCAGCTCCATCTACCTGCCTTTTCCCCATAACCCTTAATTCCCCTACTATCTAAAAATGTATATAACTGTATCTTAAATATATCTAGTGAAGAAGCCTCCACTGCTTCCCCGGCCAGAGAATTCCACAGATTCACCACTCTCTGGGAAAAACAGTTTCTCCTCATCTCTGTCCTAAATCTTCTCCCCTGAATCTTGAGGCAATGTCCCCTAGTTCTAGTCTCACCTACCAATGGAAATAACTTTCCTACTTCTATCTTATCTATCCATTTCAAAATTTTGTATGTTTCCCTAAGATATCCTCTCATTCTTCTGAATTCCAGAGAGTATAGTCCGAGGCAACTCAATCTCTCCTCATAGGTTAACCCCTTCATCTCTGGGATTAACTTGGTGAACCTCCTCTGCACTGCCTCCAAAGCCAATATATCCTTCCTCAAGTATAGAGACCAGAACTGCACACAGCACTCCAGGTACGGCCTCACCAGTACCCTGTAGAGTTGCAGCATGACCTCTCTGCTCTTGAATTCAATCCCATGAAATGATCAAATGAAAACCCAGACAGGTATCTCAGTCAACACGCACAAAATGCTGGAGGAACTCAGCAGGCCAGGCAGCACCTACAGAAACGTCGACTGTACTGTTCCCCATAGAAGCTGCCTGGCCTGCTGAGTCCCTTCAGCATTTTGTGTGTGTTGCTCGGATTTCCAGCATCTGCAGATTTTCTCTTGTTTGTCATTAGATATCTCAGTCATGATGCCATCCTGCTCCACGTTCTTATGATCCACCTGGTCAGTCACGGATCATTCTTAAATAATTTTGTTTACAGTTTGATATTCTAGTTTATATAAATCATGGAACAGAAGCGGCCCTATGACCCACAATGTTATACGTAAATTCCTAATCAAGTGGGCAATCTTATCTACACGATGTCCATATTCTTCCGTTTTCCTCACATTCGTGTGCTTATCTAAACGTCATTAAAAGTCCCCGATATATCTGCCTCTCCCATCACTCCAGGCAGCCAACACCATGTTAAAAAACCAGCAACACACACAAGATGCTGGAGGAACTCAGCAGGCCAGGCAGCACCTATGGAGAAAAGGACAGTCGACATTTCTGTCCAAAACCCTTCCGCAGAACTCAGCCCTTTGGGAGAGGGGGATGGGGAGGGAGTGGGAGAGGGGGGTGGGGAGGGAGTGGGAGAGGGGGATGGGGCGGGAGAGGGGACGGGAGAGGGGGCAAGATGTGACTTGTGCTTGGACATTGAGCTTTTCCAGTTACAAGCAGTTCAGAGTGATAAAACTTGAATTAAAAGGTGCCTGAATCCTCGTTTCAGGCCCACCCAAAATACTGAGGGACTTTTTCCTGAAGTGAATGAGATGAGTTGCTACATTAATTTTAGATAGACTGTATAACCAGCCAAGAATTTGAGAAGGCATATTACCTTAACATACGGCAAGATGTGACTTATTATGACAGTCTCCCTGCAATCTACTGGCAAGTTTTCACAGAAATCTGCAAGATAGAGTACTGCACGTTAGAGAGTTATTCTCAAACAAAACAATGGAGTCAGAGAAAAGTACAGCACAGAAATAGGTCCTTCAGCCCATCTATTCTGTGCCGATCCATTTAAATTGCCTACTCCCATCAACCTGCATCTGGACCATAGCCCTCAATACCACTACCATCTACGTACCCATCCAAACTTCTCTTAAACGTTGAAATCGAGCTTGCACGCACCACTTGCGCTGGCAGCTCGTTCCACACTCTCACCACACTGATAAATCAATAAAGTTTAACAGATTAAGCAATTGCTGAAAAGCATCTGCCTTAATATTTCTATCTTCTCAGAAGATAGTGGCAAGAGAAAACATACATTCTGAAGCACAATTTAAGTCGCACAAGGAAAAGCAAGGCCAGCACCTACAGTGTAAACATCAAGAGTCAGACAGCACAGGTTCAATTCTGGCACATCTGTACGGTCTCCCTGTGACGGTATGGGTTTCCTTCGAGTGCACATTTCATAAGTTAACTGGTCATTAACTGGTAAATCGTCCCGTGATTAGGTCAGGATTGAATTGGGGGATAGCTGGGCAGCGTGGCTTAGTGTACCTATTCTGCACTGTAATCTTACTCAATAGATATTCAGAGGTATCACATTGGCCCACTCCTCCTCTAAGTTGTTCTGGTGCAAATTAACTCCATGAGTTGGCATTAATGTACCAGCTACTGAAGATGACTGGCAAAGAACTTTGGCAGGCACATCACAATTCACTTGAAACATTTGATTTATGGAAACTGGCCAGGCCAAGACGACTGATGCTGCGATACTTATCCCGGCCAGCTCCACTTTGCATGAAGGTATGACTATCCATGACTAAACTACCACAATCTGAAAGGCTAAATATAACTCATGCATTCCTTTTCAAAATGCACGATTGGAGCCAGATTTTGTGGATGAAGTGGGTCCATCTGGGAAGCAACATCACAATATTTCTACCTTTGTCTACTAGCTTGCTTACTCGAAAGTAGGGAATCAAAGGAAGGGCCTCACGCTCAAGTGAATCTCCCTCTCTCCCCCGATGCTGTCGGCCGATGGTACCTGAGCATGCTTTAATCGAAGTAGATTTCGACTCATTCAGGTTTATGATGTGCTCAAGTTTCTAGTTCCAGTTTATCTCTCTATGTGATGATGCGCTTCTGCAGACACAATCGGTGGACAGTGGTGTGGCTGGGTGGCCCGACATCCACCCCAGTTTCTCTGATGAAAGATCCGATCAAGTGACACGTACATGAGAAAAGATGCAGCTTATTAGGCAGTCAATGATTCCTTAAGGTTGTCATGGCCAGGGGCGGTAATGGGGACAAGCTCCCACTACAGACTAAATGCTCCTCATGGCATGCACCTCAAACAGCCTCTCACACCAAGTCCAGCTCCTGGCCTTTGCATGTGGCTTACTGACAGCAGAAGGCAGGTCACTGACACTTTAAAACTGGTCACTTTGGTCAGATGGGGCTCATGGTTGGCAGCTCATCTAGGAGAAGGAAGACTCTGAGCTCAAACCTCCAATGCCTTGTGGCTATACTCACTCACAGGAGTAAACCCAGAGGGAAAAATCCAGAGCCGGATTCTCCGAGGCAGTCCTACGTTGAGTTCAACGCTGTCAACCCCTGCGACGCCACTGGTACCAAACTGTATCGGTCTCTGCCAATTCTTTGGATTCATCAGATGCGTGGAGAGGGGGAGCCTGCTACATGGGCAACAGCTTACTCTCCATATCATACTGCCCTGGCTTACGTATCACGTAGACAGCTGCACGTAACATCCATGGTGGACCCTGACCAACGGAGGGCCTCGGGTTAGGCAGTCAGTGGTATAAACATAAAGAACACCACTCACTCTTTTTCACAATCTCACAACCTTTCAAGACTCTGCACAAGCAATGAAGTGCAATTTGTAAGGAGCAGCCACCATCGAAACATGAAGTCAAGTGGCACACAATTCCTTTCCATTTGCTGTCATCCAGTTCTGGGATCAGATCAGGATGCCAAAGGGGAGGCATGCTGGCATGCTGTTCTCACTTGGAGAAGTGTCACCTGGGTATGTGGTACCACATTAAATAGAGTCATCGAAAAGCACAGCGCAGAAAAGGCCCTTTGGCCCCTCTCGTCCATTCTGAACAATTCAAACTGTCTACTCCCATCTGCCTGCACCAGGTCCATAACACCACCACCACCCCCATATCCCTACTATCCATGTACCTATTCAAACTTCTCTTAAATATTGAAATCAAAACTGCATGGTCCACTTGTGCTGGCAGCTCGTTCCACTCTCATGACCCTCTGTGTGAAGAAGTTTCCCCTCATGTTCCCCTTAAACTTGTCACCTTTCACTCTTAACCCATGACCTCTGGTTGTAGTCCAACCCAACCACAGTGGAAAAAACCTGCTTGCATTTATCCCATCTATACCCCCCCCATAATATTGTACCTCCATCAAATCTCCTCTCAATCTTCTGCATTCTGAAGAATACAGTCCTAACCTATTCAATCTTTCCTTCTAAGTCAGGTCCTCCAGACCAGGCAACATCTTTATACATTTTCTCTGCATTCTTTCAACCTTGTTTACATCTTTCACAGGAGTTCAAAGTTCAGGGGTGTCCAGGGAAGGGGTCGCACCTCTGGTGAAGGGGCTTGTCGTGTCCATTCCGGGGCAGCTCACTAACCTTTGCTCCCCACCGGACACTCATCTCTCCCCTGTGGCTGCAAGCAGCCATTTGCACGTGACAGCAGTCTCATACTCCGGTGAGATTCGGACAAGCCAGTCCTAGCACGCAAAGTCAGCCTCAGCGGACTGGGCGGGTGCGATCTACAGTAAAGCCCAACGGCCAGGAAGGTGGCTCTGCATCGCGCTGTGGAGAGCGAGGGGCATGAAAAGACACAGAAAGCGTCCTGGTCATCCACTGCAAACAAGAAGACTCCTGTTTCTTCTGGCGCTTGTTCATACCACTGGACCCGGACTTCTGAGGCCAAGAGAGTGGAACTGCCACAGTGCAAAGGCTTTTCCATTTTAAAAACTCTCCCGCACAGGTTTCCTGTCATCGTCGGACAAAATGTGCAACCACCATGCGTACTATACACAACCTTGACATTTGTCTCCTTACAGGCAGCCACAAAGCAAAGGAACCCAACAGAACCCATTAAAAACAGAAAACCACCAATCACACAATGCGCAGGAAAAAAAGACAAATTGTGCAGACAAGAAACGGAAGCAAATAATGTTCAGGACTGCACTGCAAAATGCCAGGTTGTACAGCTGGATCAAAGGCCTCGTCTCCACTAGGATTGTTACAGGCACAGATTGCAGTGTCATTGCCCAGAACGAGAGTCTATTACTAAAGTAATTGATAGTTGTTTCTGCTGCCAGAAAGTTGTCACTGTGCTTTACCAACAACATCTTAAACCGGATGGAAAAGACAAGAATGAGAATTCCCAACCAACCTTTAACTTTGTTGGCCCCAGCTGCTCGCACTTCAGCCTCACAATCTTTCAACAGGTTTTGGAAAGCAGGAACCAGATCATTTTCCGCAATTTCAGGACCCACGGTTTTCTGAAGCCTTAAAGGCAAGAGAAACCAAATGAGTAACAAAGATAGAGCGGGTTTCAATAGCAGCAATCTGTGCATTAACACGTGAACAGAGGAATCACAAAGACATCACCATCTTTCTTTTCCACACTCGTCTCGCTGCTGCCATCAGGTAGAAGGTACAGAACCCTCAGGACCCACACCACCAGGTTCAAGAACAGTTACTACCCCTCAACCATCAGGTAGAAGGTACAGGAGCCTCAGGACTCAAACCACCAGGTTCAAGAACAGGCACTACCCCTCAACCATCAGGTAGAAGGTGCAGGAGCCTCAGGACCCACACCACCAGGCTCAAGAACAGTTACTACCCCTCAACCATCAGGTAGAAGGTACAGGAGCCTCAGGACCCTCACCACCAGGTTCAAGAACAGTTACTACACTTCAACCATCAGGTTCTTGAACTACAGGGGATAAGTACACTTAATCAATTGAGATGTTCTCACAAGCAATGATCTTACTTTAATTACTCTTTATCTTTTTATTTCATACTCTTGTTATTTATTGCTATTTATTTATATTTGCATTTGTACTTTATCTTTTATTGATCCTGTTTACAGTTACTATTCTATAGAAATTGCTATGCCCACAGGAAAATGAATCTCAGGGTTGTATGTGGTGATATGTATGTACTCTGAAAATATGAACTTCAAAATTGAAAATCTGAACTGTACTTTAGCTATGGACTTCATTGCAAGATTAGTTTATATGTGGTCTTGAGCATAGAAAGTGCCTTCTGTTGTGGTCTGTCATTAGCAATGATAGCAGAACATTATAAATACAATAAACTCCGTACCGTTCTAATGCAATTGTTTTCCAATAATGGGTTGGTGCCAATTTCACAAGTGCTCTGGCAACCTTTATCTTGTTCTGGCATATTTCCCCGTCCTTTCCAGTCCTGATGAAAGGTCTTGGCCCAAAACATCCACTGCTTACTCACTTCCATAGATGCAGTCTGATCTGCTGAGTTCCCCCTGCATTTTGTGTGAACACTTTCCCACGAACTTTCCTTCAACTATCACTTTCTAGAATATTCCCCTTCTCCTCCACACCCCCCGCCCCCCGCCCCCCACGTTCTTATTCTGGCATCTTCCCCCTTCCTTTCTGGTCCTGATGAGGGGTCTTGGCGCAAAACACCGACTGTTTATTCACTTCATTAGATGCAGCCTGACCTGCTGAGTTCTTCCAGCATTTTTGTGTGTTACCTTATATGGAGCTTATTTTTGAACACGGGTTAGTTATCGTATAAAGACAGACAATATAAAGTCTTTGCCTGTTCCAAGGGTAACAATCCTAAGCTGACAAAATGGCTGTGTTTTCTGTGTGCTTTTGAACACTGGTCCATCTGTAATTTGCTTTAATTTTCGATCAGGTTTACAGTTTTGAATTATGTAATTTTATCATGGGTGGCAGGGTGGAAATACATCTTTACCAAGAGAGGTGTAAGGCGTTCCTTCCCTCCGCTAGCCTGCAGGTCACCCTTGGGCAAGGTGTAGCACCTGCTTAGCCAACCCCACCCCCCCAATCAGGGTCACGTGAAGCCATGGGGTAAGAGGAAAGAAACCCAGAGAAATGTTGCCATTGTGTTCAGATGTTTATCAATGAGTGGATACCTCATGCTCTGGTAAAGAAATAAATGAGTGGGGAGAAAAAGGGAATGTTTAGATAAATGGTGTCCATTTAGAAGCAGCAATCTTTAGTGTTACCCAGGTAAAACAGCTGTAATGATCTATCCTTGGTAAAATATCCACAGATAAACCAGCTGCTTCAGTACAGATTTTACACTTATACAGAACAGAAAGATTTAATCTCAATGCTTTGGGGTGGGACTGGAATTTCCTGGCCTTAAGAGAAGGAATTTTAAATTTTTAAAGAAAGGCAAAGTTGAGAAAATATTGTCGTTGATGGCTCTGAATCCGAAAGTATGGTACACAGACAACAACGTGAGCAATTGTAATCAGCTAGTTTCTCACGTCAAAAAAACTAAATAATGTTACTTAATTATTAAATAATGTTTCTTAATTGTTAAATAATGTTAACCTGATTGTTATTGTTTGCAATTAACCTATGGAGGCAATGTGCCTTTATTTTGAGGATTTGGATTACACTGTGGTGAGAAAAGCACGTTGATTTCAGTTGATCCGAGTGTTTTCCCAGGCTGGGAAAGTCTAAGACTAAAGGGCATAGATTTAATTGGAGACACAGAACAGAACAAGCTGTTCCGGCCCTGCAAACTGCACCGCCAGTAAGCCACCAACTTGTGCAACAATCTACAATGACCCTTTAACCTACTAACCGGAATGCTTTTGGACTGTGCGAGGAAACCGGAGCACCAGGAGGAAGCCTGAGGCAACAAGTTTTATACTGAGAACAAAGACCATCTGGTTCAAAAACTATAAACACACAGGAGATTCTGCAGATGCTGGAAACCCAGCACAAAATACTGGAGGAACTCAGCAGGCCAGGCAGCATCTATGGAAATGAAATAAACAGTCGATCTTTCGGGCCGAGACTGCTCTTCGGGACTATAAATCTGCCGATGACACAACTATTGTTGGCAGAATTTCAGATGGTGACAAGGAGCCGAAGAGGAGTGAGATAGATCAGCTGGTTGAGTGGTGTGGCAACAATCTGGCACTTTGTCAGTAAGACCAAGGAACTGATTGTGGACCACAGGAAGGTGAAGTTGAATCACAACCTCCCTACCCCATACCCGGTCTGTGTGAAGTCAGCAGTGGGAAGGAACCAGCAAGGTCCAGTCCATCAAAAGTTTTAAGCAGCATTTAATTAATGCACTACATCACAAAATTTACCACAACGACAGTAAGACCAAGGAACTGATTGTGGACGTCAGGAAGGGGAAGTCAAGGGAACACACGTCAGTCCTAATCAAGGGGACTGTGGAAAGGGTGAGTAGTTTCAAGTTCCTGAGTGGCAAAGTCTCTGAGGATCGTCCTGGCTTTTCGACCTTTCGCCTCATTTTTAAACAGAACTGAAGTTCCCCTTGATTTCCTCCAGTCAAAAGTGAAAAATATCAGTGTCATCAACCTGTGCACGTGCTGAATCCCCAGATCCCTGGCACTATACCAACAAGTTTGTTCTAAACCCCTGTCACAGGATTATCCTTCAGATACACTGAAAAAGATCTGAGCTCAATTCAGACCAACTTTGTTCTATTTCAGATCCATGTTTAAAAACAGGCTAATTAAATGAGTCTGGTAAGAAATCTCAGCACCTTTTGGCATGTCAGTCAATTAGCTTTTTATATTAAAAATACGCAGGTGCTTGATTTAATGATTTTTTAAAACTATATTAGAGGAACTAATCATGTTTTCATGACTTTTGACAGAATCAGAAGGGATTCCAGCTGGAACAGAAAACTTAAAGACTAGCTTTAAAACATAAATGCACCATATCATCATACCAAAGAGATGCACTTTGTGCTTTAGCAATAACACGTACCTCAGAAAATTTGTCTGCTACCACATAGTGAACACGCCAGGATTCATCGTCCACTGCCTGCCGGAGGGTCGGCATCACCAACGCTTCCAGGTCTTCCTGGGGCAGCAGCTGGGCTATGCTCACACAAGCCTGAACTGCCAACAGCCTCACTGAATCCTGTGAAAAAGATGTTCAAACCGGGTTTGAGCTGGTTCTTCATTAAAAAACAAAATTAATTTACTGAAGTTAACATTAGGAAGAACTAATCTCATCAAAAAAATCATAAAAATAAATACTGACAATATAACAATTGATTCCCGGATGATATCCGTCAGATCACCTAGAAAGTAGCAACAGGATTCATTACTTTGCAATGTGTGCTGGAATCTTCCCAGGATACAAGTACTGGAGTGTATCAACATGCAACCTTTGATGGAAGCATTCCTTGGATCAGTATATTAGCAAATGTCATGACAGAGCAAAATTTATTGATGAATCAATTTTCTTTCTCCTGCTCTTGAAGCACCACTCTCTGCTGAGTGAATCTCCAAGCTAATCACCCAAGTGGTCACTTTTCACCGTAGGATGTAGGAGCTGAATTAGGCCATTTGGCCCATCGAGTCTGCCCTGCCATTTCATCATGGTTGATCCATTTCGCCTTCAGCCCAATCTCCTGCCCTCTCCCCATATCCCTTCATAGAAACACGGAAGTCTACAGCACTTTACAGGCCATCCGGCCCCAAAGTTGCGTCGACCAAGTAACCTACTCGAGAAACTGCCTAGAATTTCCCTACCACATAGCCCTCTATTTTTCTAAGCTTCATGTACCTATCTAAGAGTCTCTTAAAATACCCTACTGTATCCATCTCTACCACCTTTGTTGTCAGTGCATTCCACACACCCAGCACGCTCTAGTTGAGAAAATTCCCTCTGACGTCCCCCTTATACCTACTTTCAAGCACCTTAAAACTATGCCCCCTCATGTTAGCCATTTCAGCCCTGGGAAAAAGCCGCCGGCTATCCACACGATTAATGCCTCTCATCGTCTTATACGCTTCAACCAGGTCACTTCTCATGCCCTGACTAATCAAGAATCTATCAACCTCTCTGCCCTGAAGATACCCAATGACTTCTCCTCTGTGACAATGAATTCCACAGATTCTCTGGATAAGGAAATCCTTCCTCATCTCCATTCTAAATGGACAAACCTCTGTTCTGAGATTGCTTCCTCTGGTCTTAGGCTGTCCCACCATAGAAAACATCCTCCCCATATCCACTCTAGAGGCCTTTCAGTATTTGACAGGTTGCAATGAGATTCCTCCCCCTCATTCTTCTGAATTCAAATGAGTACAGGCACAGAGCCATCGAATGCTCCTCGTACGACAAGCCTTTCAATCCTGGAATCAGTTTCGTGACCCTCCTTTGAACCCACTCCTGTCTTGGCACACCCTTTGTTAGATAAGGGGCCCAAAACTACCTTCAATATTCCAAGTGAAGCCTTATAAAATGTGAACATTGCATCCTTGTTTTGATACGCTAGCCATCATTGGTGGGGTCTGAACCTGGAACAAGTGTGAACATCTCTTTGGCTACAGATGTGAAGGTTTATTTCCAGGAGTCACTGGACAGTAACCAGAAGAGAAGCTTACTCAACACCAAGGAGCACACGTCCAACCGTTAACCAGAAGCTAGGTGAGGGTCAAAGTTTCCATCCCAGCTCCCCTTCAGCGTACCATTTCTGTACGACTCTGGCTCCTTAGTACACAAGGATACTGCGGACTGCGTCAAGCCTTTTGCCCGGGATACTTTAGGTTGGAGGAATATGAAAGGACACACACTGATTAAACAGTTCACTCTTCAGGCAAAAGCCTCAAGATAACCACCTTCTTGGAGGAGCATCTCCAGCTGGAGTACTGGAATGGTGTAATCATGCCGATAGATTGACAGGCACTGCTTCCATCTGCTGTGGACAAAGGAACTTTATAAAGCAGAGGCTCCCAACCTGGGGCCCCTCGGTTGATGGTAGGGGGTCGATGACGTAAAAGAGGGTTGTGAACCCCGGTTACAAAGGTGAACAGATGGTGCAGACTACAACAACAGAAACTTTGCAAGCAGGAAGTGGCATTAACAAGGCGTAGCATATTGAGTACATGGACGTATTAACCGGATGCAACTCAGTTCTTTGCCACGGACACACCATCCGTACTAATCTTTCCCACTTCCAGCTCATCCATACAGTAAAATGCAAGCGGTAATGTTGGGGGGGAGGTGTGAAATCATGCAATTGCTCCAGTGAGCGGAATGACAGACAGCCTGTGACCGGAATGAGCCAAGTGCTCTCCGTTATTTCACACACTGCCATGACGTGTGGGATACAGAGGCTCCTCAGTACAAGCAATTGATACACATGTGACTTAAAGCCAAGGTGACAGCAGCAGCTTCAGCAAGATAAATCACGACAAGCCATGGGGAATAAGATCACCTTTCTTCACTATAATCCACGCTTCCCTCATCCACGTCACCTGCATTCCCACCCCACAAGCCTTTCCAGCGCCTCAGTGTCTGTAGCCCCCACCACCCACAATAGACTCCTAGACTAATCTCAATCCTCCGCTATCTGCAAGAGGTCTCTGCCACTAATCACACCCCGCTTCCCCCACCCCACCCTTCAGGGTTCCACGCCACTCATTCATCCTCGCCGCTCTCCCCGAAAGCAAGACAAGGTCTACACTCGCCCATTTGCCTCCGTTCAGGGCTGCAAACAGTTCTTGCAGGCTAAGCGGTGCTTTCCTCTCGGGGCTATTCGCTGTATCTGGAGCTCCTGCCGTGGCCTCCTCGACATCGGAGGACCAACACAGATGGGGTTGGGGGTGGGGGGGGGCGCTTCTTCATCGAGCACCTTCTCTGGGTCCACTGAGACTGCCGGGGTATCCCAATGGCCACCCACTTCAATTCGACTTCCCGCTGCCACCCCAGTATCTGCTCTACAACTACATACCTGCTCATCAGAAGCCAGGGAAGTGAAGAGGGGTATAATGTCACTTTTCAAAAACTCCAGCTCCACAACCTTTGCAAATTCACCCAACTTTGATGCTGCTGCCTGGCGGACCACTGGTGTGTCATCTGAGCACAAGCTGTGGAAAAGTCTGCAGAAAAAATAAAATTAAAGGTCACATAGGAGTAGTCGCCCATTGATGCAGAACTTAACAATTCGCAAGCAGAAATACAAGCACTAAAAATTGACATTTTTGCAATTAATGTTTCTAAATCAGAAGCTACTAAAATATTTTGCTAAACCCATCATCATTATGTGCTGCGTCATATGCTATGGGTGGTCACAGTCTTTCCATGACCCTGATTGTTCTCCGTAAAGTTTTCTACAGAAGTGGTTTGACATTTCCGCCTTCTGGGCAGTGTGTGTCTTTACAAGGTGGGTGACCCCCAGCCCATTATCAATACACTTCAGAAACTGTCTACCTGGCGTCAGGTGTCGCATAACCGGGACTTGTGGTCTGCACCGGCTGCTCATCCACCACCTGATCCCATGGCTTCACCTGACCCTGATCGGGGGGGGGGGGCGGTCGGGGGGGGTCGATGGTATCGAAGCAGGAGCTACACCTTGCCCAAGGGTGGCCTGCAGACCAGCAGAAGGAAGCCTTACACCTCCTTTGGTAGAGACGCATCTCCACCACACCACCCATAAATCCAATATTTGTGGTATTCAGATTTTATCCTGAGAAATACTTCAAGATAGCAACAGAATATAGAAATTTACTGCACATTACAGGCCCTTCAACCCACAAAGTTGTGCCGACCACGTAACCTACTCTAGAAGCTGCCCAGAATTTCCCCACCATACAGCCCTCTCTTTTTCTGAAACAACTGACTGTATCTGAAAGTTTACACAAATGACACCACAAAAAATTTTAATTCAGGGAGTAAAGCGGCTGGAAGTGAACCCCAGATGTGAGACTCCTGCACTTGGAGCAGAACAGAGCCATTGGTTGTGGACTGCAGGGGCACACAGTTACCAAAGCAACTTTCTCGTCCGACAAAACTCAAACACCTCCGAACAAGTGAAATCCTCTGCGCGCCAGATTAATCAAAATGGCCCTGAAGCAGAGCAACAGGCTTGACAAGACACGGCTCTCAAAAAGAGCACGCCTTTGTAAATGACAAGGCCACTTCAACCCCACAGCCGAGAGTAAGCGATGAGCACCACTCGACTATGATGCACCTCGGCTTTTGCTCCTTCCTCACTAAAAACACACAAAAAACCTTCAGTTTATGTCATTAAAAACAAAAATGCCACACTTTCTGTGCTATTTTGGGGCTGATTATTCTCTAAACTAGAAACTTCTACCCACTCAGTTAAAACAAGGTCCTGTCCACCATGGTGGTAGCATCTTATCGCCAATAAAACCAAATTATACTGAAATTGGGTGGCAGGAAGGAAATACGTCCCTGCCAAAGGAGGTGTAAGGCACTCCTTCCCTCCACTAGCCTGCAGGTCACCCTAGGGCAAGGTGTAGCACCCGCTTAGCCTCCCCGATCAGGACTACGTGAAGCCGTGGGAGCAGGTGGTGGACGGTTGTATGAGCAGCAGGTGCAGATCTCAACTCCTGACACTGACACCAGTCAGACAGTCTCGGAAGCGTATTGATAATGGGCTGGGGGTCACCCGTCTTGTAAAGACACACGCTGCCCAGAAAGAAGGCGATGGCAAACCACTTCTGTAGAAAACTTCGCCAAGAACAATCGTGTCCACGGAAAGACCCACGATCGCCCACACCATACCACACGGTACATAATGAGCGATACTACAGGATGTAGATTTTCTACAATAATACTGTAATATTCCTAGCTAACTTCAATCATGTTCATCTCCAGCATTCCAAGGGAGGAAAGTACTTACTGACGCAGCTCGGCCTTTACAGAACTGGATACCCGAGGGTAGCAGACGCTGAAAAGGCTGCATGCCGAAGTCCTGGACGTGAACCAGTCACCACAAGTCAGGCGCTTGACCAGTGGCACAAAGTGGACTTCTAGGTCTGCAGGAGAGTGCTCGTGGGAGATGGCTCGCAGTGAATCGATGGCTTTATCTCGTACTACCGATTTTTCCACCGTTGCCAGGTTCTCCAAGGGAGGCTGATTAGTGGGAAAGAATTAAACTGAAACACATCTTCTTTTTACTCTACTTCTAAGGTACACAATATTTAGAAACAATCTTTAAGATAAATTCTTAAATTGCTGAGAATTAGGAATTCTCATAAAGAAAATGAGACAGAGAAACATTTAAAGGCAGAAGAATATAGAGCCATGCTGGAGGACAAAACACAAACTATCAAAAACTGTATAAATCAAAGGACATATTTTCTCAATCACAGAAATTCCCAAGGTTCCTAATCAGAAAACACTGTACTAATATTAAATAAATGGAGCAATCAATAGTGCATTAGGTTGTCTCTCCCCAGTTATAAGAGACAAAGGCGCCGCTCTTAAAATTATCAATTCGTGCACAAAAATTGTTGGAGCTCACGCATCTGGTGTTCTTTCATAAACGACCTCCGCAGAACCGCCAGCAACCTCCGGACCATCGAATTCCCATATACGCCGTCCTGTGACCACCGAGCGCTCCCCACACTTGTCCTTCCTCTTCCCTCACCTCACCAGAAAGCCTGTGTACCAACTCGGTTTCCAAACATACAAGATAGAATAACATGTCTCCCATTGGTTAGTTCCCTGTTATCTGTAGTTATAACCCAAACATCACAGCTACAGGGAAACCATTACATCAGCAGTTAGCATTGCAGGGAAGACATTACATTCGCCTTAACAGTTAACATTACAGAGAAGCCATTTTAATAGCCTTAGCAGTTAACATTACTGAGAACCATACATACATACTATTTATTATAAATTGCACATTTAGACGGAGACGTAACATAAAGATTTTTACTCGTGTATATGAAGGATGTTGGTAATAAAGTCAATTCAATCGAGCTCGCATCCACTACTTGTGCTGGCAGCTCATTCCACACTCTCACCACCTTCTGAGTGAAGAAATTCCCCCTCATGTTCCCCTTAAACCTCTCACCTTTCACCCTTAAACCATGGCCTCTGGTTGTTGTCTCACCCAACCTCAGTGGAAAAAGTCTGCTTGCATTTACCCTAGATCCCTCATACCTCTGTCAAATCTCCTCTCAATCTTCTATGTTCCAAGCAATAAGGGCCTAACCTATTCAATCTTCCCTCATAACTCAGGTCCTCCAGTCCTGGCACCATCCTTATAAACCTTCTCTGTACTCTTTCAACTTTACTGACATCTTTCCTGTGGGTAGGCAGCTGAAAGTGCACGCAACACTCCAAATTAGGTCTTACTACTGTCTTATAGAATTTCAACATAACATCCAAACTTACCTTGATTTATGAAGGCCAAGGTGCCAGAAGCTTTCTTCATGACCATATTTACCCATGGTACCACTTTCAGTGAATTATGGTCCTGTATTCATGGAAATGGGTGTCCAAAGCAGAGGCTTGGCATCTGTAGAAAGAGAAACCATTTAATGACTGGGCTCGGGACTTGTGCTGACGAGAATAATGTTGTGCGCTGCCCAGTGGAGTGGCCAGTGTTATTACTGAACCTCATCAACTGTACTAATGAATTATGCCTGTACTATATAGCCTACTGTATAACATGGGACTATTTTATGTCGTAGTAACGCGTTATTGAGCATGCGCTATTAGGCGCGTATTGATCTGTATATCTGTGTTCAGTTCGGGTTCCGTCAGTGAGAAAAACCCTGTTAACTTGGCTCCAGTCTCCAGCATTTTTATTTATCGTTTTATTGTGTAACCCGGCCACATACACAACAATGCCCAAGCAAGAAATGGATTGAATCGCTAAATCATGAGATCCAATCTTTCTATCACAACAATAACCTCACTCTGCTCTGGAAGTAATGCTTTCTGCTATGGGTTTCTGTTCTGTTCGCCATTACCTGCATTTAATTGTTACAAGGGGCACTTAGTGGTGTATTTTTGATTGCAGCATAGTTTAAGCAAAATATCTTTTTTTTTCCATAATTCTGTTCAGGGTTGGATGGCATTGATCAATTTCATTTCTTTCCTTTCCCCAGTCACGGTTGAACAACATAAAGCAACTGTCCACAACTGCCTTGGCCTTGGGGGTAGAGCGTACCCGGAATGAGCTGCTCCCACTTCTGACTGGTAGGTACAAAGCTGCGTGTGGTTGGGCTGCCTCTCAGAGTCGCCTTGCCACTGATTTCTCGTCTCGATGCAGACACCATTTTCGATGAAGACGAGGCACTGCTGGCATTAGCGGAGCAACTAGGGAGCTTCACGGTGCTCGTTGGCGGACCGGAGTCTGTTCACTGTTTGCTGGTAAGAGCGGACGTACATTTACAAAGCACTGCTCAAGACGGACACGCGGTTAATGCCATTGAAGTGGTATTAATGTCTTAATAAAGGTTAATTTCCAGAAGATGATTCTCAAAGCAGCAGGGTTCCACAGGCAATGATAAAGTAAATGACTTAATAATGAGTCATAGAAAAGTTCAGCACATGTTCCCCTTAAACATTTCACCTTTCACCCTTAACCCATGACCTCTAGCTGCAGTCTCATCCAACCTCAGTGGACAATGACTGCTTGCATTTACCCTATCTAAACCCCTCATAATCTTGTCTCCTTCTGTCATATCTCTTTGCAATCTTCTATGTGCCAAGTTAAAAAGAAGTCCTAACATATTCAATCTTTCCATATAACTCAGGTCCTCCAAACCCGGCAATGGCCGTGTAATCTTTCTTTGTTATGATGGGTTGCCTGAATGAAGGGTAAACGGACACATACAGAACCCTCTCTGCTTTTATTGTTTGCAATAAAATCTTTGAGGCAGATGAGGCTTTGTGCCACCCCAACACATTTGTAGGCACGAGAAAGTCTGCAGATGCTGGAAATCCAAAGCAACTCTCACAAAACGCTGGAGAAACTCAGCAGCTCAGGCAGCGTCTGTGGAAAAGAGTAAGCGGTCGATGTTTCTGGCTGAGACCCTTCTTCAGGACCTGGTTGAAATATTGGAGGGGTGTATCATTGAGAATTGCTACAGTGAAGTGTAGTTACTCTACCCCTGATCCAGGTTCACCCGCGCAGCCTGTTGGAAAACCGACACGGACTGATACCGTCCCCCGAACACTGAAACCTCTGCTCTGTATTGACCAAATATACGTTCAACATGAGCCCAACCGGGGGAAACAAAACACAGATTTTAATGCCCAGATGCAATGGTCCTATGCATTAAATATTTATTTAAAATAACATACTTGTATTGTTTTTAAATACCCGTAATGGGGAACAAGATTCTGAAATTAAATAACGAGAGCCTCAGGCTATTACAGGGAATAGATCAAATTAAAATGATTTTCAGTGATCAGTTCATCATAGGACAATTCAGAATTAAAACAATGAAATTAATTTATGAAACCACCAAAGTAGCTCGATCAATGAGGTTTAACCAGGATGCTGCCTGCTTTAGAGGAAGTGCTGCAACTTTATCAGACTCTGGGTGGGCCACGTCTGGAGTATTGCATGCAGTTCTGATTGTCCCACTATAGGAAAGATGTTGGGGCTTTGGGGTCGATGCGGAAGAGGTTCGCCAGAATGTTGCCTGGTTTAGAGGACATGTGATCATGAGAGCTGGATAAACTTATGTTGTTTTCTCTAAAGCGCTGGAGGCCGAGGGGAGATCTGATAGAGGTTTGTAAGACTATGAGAAGCATGTGCATGGATAAAGTAGAGAAGAGTATCTGTTTCCCTGGATTTAAATGTCTAATACCAGAGGTATGCATTAAAGGTGAGAGTGGGTAGGTAGGTTCAAGGGGGATGTGAGGGGTAAGTTTTTTTACCATCAGAGTGGTGGATGCCTGGAATACATTGACTGGTATGATGGTAGATGCTTTTCAGAGACTTTTGGATAGGCACAAGGGTATGAGAACGATGGAGGGAGATGGACATTGTGTAGGTAGGAGGGATTAGGTCTTGGTGGTTTTTGATTTTCTTTTTAGCTGGTTCAGCACAACATTGTGGGCCGAATGGCCTGTTTCTGTACTGTACTGTTCCATGTTTTACTTTATTGTTTGCAGTTGTTCCAAATTAGACATTCCAGCGTCAGTATGTTGCATATAGAGTGTGTACGTTCTTTTTGTATTGATACTCCTTTCAAAACTGTTTTCTTTTTGTGTAAAATTACCTGCGAGTACAGGCAGAGAATTCTTAAAGCATTTACGTCAGGAATCCAATTTGCTCATGTGTGGGTGGGGGCTGTATATAAAATAACACAAACTCTTAGCAGTTTTTCGTGAAGAACGCTGAGATGGCGTGGCTTTGTATTACAGAAAATAGCAATTCAGAAACGTTTTCTTGGAGCCCCTGTGATGCCTGCAATTCTAAACTGAAACGTGGGCACAGTTGTTGTTTGAATAGTTCTATAAGATATAGGTGCAGAGTTAGGCTATTTGGCCCATCGATCCATTTTCCCCTCTCAGCCCCAATATCCTGCCTTCTCCCTGTATCCTTCCATGCTGCGATTAATCAAGAGTCTTATCAATTTGTCTTTCAATCATGGCTGATCCTTTTTTCCCCTCCTCTGCCCCACTCCCCAGTCTTCTCCCAGTAACCTTTGATGCCATGAACCTATCAAGAACCTATCAATCTCTGCCTTAAATATACCCAATGACTTGTCCTCCACAGCCACCTGTGGCAGAGAATTCCACATATTCACCACCCTCTGGCTAAAGAAATTCCTCATCATTTTCATTCTAAAAGGATATCCCTCTATTCTGGGGCTGTGTCCTCTAGCCTTAGACTCCCCTGCCATAGGAAACATCCTCTCCACGTCCACTCTATTCAGACCTTCCAACATTTGATAGGTTTCAATGAGGTCTCTTCTCATTCTTCTGAACTCCAGCGAGTACAGGCCCAGAGCCATCTAACTCTCCTCACGTGACAAGCCTTCCATTCCCAGTATTATTTTTGTGAACCTCCTTTAAACTCTGCACAATGTCAGCACCTCCTTTCTTAGATGAGGGGCCCAAATCTCCTCATAATACTCTAAATGATGCCTCACCAATACATTATAAAACCTTAACATTACATCCCTGCTTTTATATTCTAGTCCTCTCGAAATGACTGCTAACATTGCATTTGCCTTCCTCAGCCTGCAAGTTAACCTTCAGTGAATGCTGCACGAGGACTCCCAAGTCCCTTTGCACCTCGGATTCTTGAATTTTCTCCCAATTTAGAATGTAGTTTACACTTTTATTTCTTCTAACAAAGTGGATGACCATGGACTTCCCTCAAACTTTGGCAAAATTATTATGACAGGCAGCTTCATGTTTATTTGCATATTAAAACCTCATAGGATGAGCAATTATTGGTACTTAATTTGAAGATGAAATAGTAATTACTGATAATTAAGAGCATGACAGTGTAATTTCCATTTAATATTAGTACAGTGTTTTCTGGTTAGGAACCTTGGGAATTTCTGTGATTGAGAAAATATGTCCTTTGATTTATACAGTTTTTGATAGTTTGTGTTTTGTCCTCCAGCATGGCTCTATATTCTTCTGCCTTTAAATGTTTCTCTGTCTCATGTTCTTTATGAGAATTCCTAATTCTCAGCAATTTAAGAATTTATCTTAAAGATTGTTTCTAAATATTGTGTTTCTTAGAAGTAGAGTAAAAAGAAGATGTGTTTCAGTTTAATTCTTTCCCACTAATCAGCCTCCCTTGGAGAACCTGGCAACGGTGGAAAAATCGGTAGTACGAAATAAAGCCATCGATTCACTGCGAGCCATCTCACACGAGCACTCTCCTGCAGACCTAGAAGTCCACTTTGTGCCACTGGTCAAGCGCCTGACTTGTGGTGACTGGTTCACGTCCAGGACTTCGGCATGCAGCCTTTTCAGTGTCTGCTACCCTCGGGTATCCAGCTGTGTAAAGACCGAGCTGCGTCAGTAAGTACTTTCCTCCCTTGGAATGCTGCAGATGAACATGATAGAAGTTAGCTAGGAATATTACAGTATTATTGTAGAAAATCTACATCCTGTAGTATCGCTCATTATGTACCGAGTTGTATGGTGTGGGCGATCGTGGGTCTTTCAGTGGACACGATTGTTCTTGGCGAAGTTTTCTACACAAGTGGTTTGCCATCGCCTTCTTTCTGGGCAGCGTGTGTCTTTACAAGACGGGTGACCCCCCAGCCCATTATCAATATGCTTCCGAGACTGTCTGCCTGGTGTCAGTGTCAGGAGTTGACATCTGCAGCTGCTGCTCATACAACCGTCCACCACCTGCTCCCACGGCTTCACGTAGCCCTGATCGGGGAGGCTAAGCGGGTGCTACACCTTGCCCTAGGGTGACCTGCAGGCTAGTGGAGGGAAGGAGTGCCTTACACCTCCTTTGGCAGGGACGTATTTCCTTCCTGCCACCCAATTTCGGAAAAATTTGGTTTTATTGGCGATAAGATGCTACCACCATGGTGGACGGGACCTTGTTTTAACTGAGTGGGTAGAAGTTTCTAGTTTAGAGAATAATCAGCCCCAAAATAGCACAGAAAGTGCGGCATTTTTGTTTTTAATGACATAAACTGAAGGTTTTTTGTGTGTTTTTAGCGAGGAAGGAGCAAAAGCCGAGGTGCATCATAGTGGAGTGGTGCTCATCGCTTACTCTCGGCTGTGGGGTTGAAGTGGCCTTGTCATTTACAAAGGCGTGCTCTTTTTGAGAGCCGTGTCTTGTCAAGCCTGTTGCTCTGCTTCAGGGCCATTTTGATTCATCTGGCGCGCAGAGGATTTCACTTGTTCGGAGGTGTTTGAGTTTTGTCGGACGAGAAGGTTGCTTTGGTAACTGTGTGCCCCTGCAGTCCACAACCAATGGCTCTGTTCTGCTCCAAGTGCAGGAGTCTCACATCTGGGGTTCACTTCCAGCCGCTTTACTCCCTGAATTAAAATTTTTTGTGGTGTCATTTGTGTAAACTTTCAGACACAGTCAGTTGTTTCAGAAAAAGACAGGGCTGTATGGTGGGGAAATTCTAGGCAGCTTCTAGAGTAGGTTACGTGGTCAGCACAACATTGTGGGCTGAAGGGCCTGTAATGTGCAGTAAATTTCTATATTCTGTTGCTATCTTGAAGTATTTCTCAGGATAAAATCTGAATACCACAAATATTGGATTTTTGGGTGGTGTGGTGGAGATGCGTCTCTACCAAAGGAGGTGTAAGGCTTCCTTCTGCTGGTCTGCAGGCCACCCTTGGGCAAGGTGTAGCTCCTGCTTCGATACCATCAACCCCTCCCCACCGCCCCCGCCCCGATCAGGGTCAGGTGAAGCCATGGGATCAGGTGGTGGATGAGCAGCCGGTGCAGATCACAAGTCCCGGTTATGCGACCCCTGACGCCAGGTAGACAGTTTCTGAAGTGTATTGATAATGGGCTGGGGGTCACCCACCTTGTAAAGACACACACTGCCCAGAAGGCGGAAATGACAAACCACTTCTGTAGAAAACTTTACGGAGAACAATCAGGGTCATGGAAAGACTGTGACCACCCATAGCATATGACACAGCACATGATGATGGGTTTAGCAAAATATTTTAGTAGCTTCTGATTTAGAAACATTAATTGCAAAAATGTCAATTTTTAGTGCTTGTATTTCTGCTTGCAAATTGTTAAGTTCTGCATCAATGGGCGACTACTCCACTGGAGCAATTGCATGATTTCACACCTCCCCCCACCCGCCCCCCCACATTACCGCTTGCATTTTACTGTATGGATGAGCTGGAGGTGGGAAAGATTAGTACGGATGGTGTGTCCGTGGCAAAGAACTGAGTTGCGTCTGGTTAATATGTCTACGTACTCAATATGCTGCACCTTGTTAATGCTACTTCCTGCTTGCAAACTTTCTGTTGTCGTAGTCTGCACCATCTGTTCACCTTTGTAACTGGGGTTCACAACCCTCTTTTACGCCATCGACCCCCTACCATCAACCGAGGGGCCCCAGGTTGGGAGCCCCTGCTTTATAAAGTTCCTTTGTCCACAGCAGATGGAAGCAGTGCCTGTCAATCTATCGGCATGATTACACCATTCCAGTACTCCAGCTGGAGATGCTCCTCCAAGAAGGTGGTTATCTTGAGGCTTTTGCCTGAAGAGCGAACTGTTTAATCAGTGTGTGTCCTTTCATATTCCTCCAACCTAAAGTATCCCGGGCAAAAGGCTTGACGCAGTCTGCAGTATACTCGTGTACTAAGGAGCCAGAGTCGTACAGAAATGGTACGCTGAAGGGGAGCTGGGATGGACACTTTGACCCTCACCTAGCTTCTGGTTAACGGTTGGACGTGTGCTCCTTGGTGTTGAGTAAGCTTCTCTTCTGGTTACTGTCCAGTGACTCCTGGAAATAAACCTTCACATCTGTAGCCAAGGAGATGTTCACACTTGCTCCAGGTTCAGACCCCACCAATGATGGCTAGCATATGAAAACAAGGATGTAATGTTCACATTTTATAAGGCTTCACTTGGAATATTGAAGGTAGTTTTGGGCCCCTTATCTAACAAAGGGTGTGCCAAGACAGGAGTGGGTACAAAGGAGGGTCACGAAACTGATTCCAGGATTGAAAGGCTTGTCGTACGAGGAGCGTTCGATGGCTCTGTGCCTGTACTCATTTGAATTCAGAAGAATGAGGGGGAGGGATCTCATTGCAACCTGTCAAATACTAAAAGGCCTCTAGAGTGGATATGGGGAGGATGTTTTCTATGGTGGAACAGCCTAAGACCAGAGGAAGCAATCTCAGAGCAGAGGTTTATCCAATTAGAATGGAGATGAGGAAGGATTTCCTTATCCAGAGAACCTGTGGAATTCATTGTCACAGAGGAGAAGTCATTGGGTATATTCAGGGCAGAGAGGTTGATAGATTCTTGATTAGTCAGGGCATGAGAAGTGACCTGGTTGAAGCGTGTAAGATGATGAGAGGTATTAATCGTGTGGATAGCCGGAGGCTTTTTCCCAGGGCTGAAATGGCTAACATGAGGGGGCATAGTTTTAAGGTGCTTGAAAGTAGGTATAAGGGAGACATCAGAGGTAAGTTTCTCACCTAGAGAGTGGTGGGTGTGTGGAATGCACTGACAACAAAGGTGGTAGAGATGGATACAGTAGGGTTTTTTAAGAGACTCTTAGATAGGTACATGGAGCTTAGAAAAATAGAGGGCTATGCGGTAGGGAAATTCTAGGCAGTTTCTCGAGTAGGTTACTTGGTCTGCACAACTTTGGGGCCGGATGGCCTGTAAGGTGCTGTAGATTTCCATGTTTCGATGAAGGGATATGGGGAGAGGGCAGGAGATTGAGCTGAAGGTGAAATGGATCAACCATGATGAAATGGCAGAGCAGACTCGATGGGCCAAATGGCCTAATTCAGCTCCTACATCCTACGGTGAAAAGTGACCACTTGGGTGATTAGCTTGGAGATTCACTCAGCAGAGAGTGGTGCTTCAAGAGCAGGAGAAAGAAAATTGATTCATCAATAAATTTTGCTCTGTCATGACATTTGCTAATATACTAATCCAAGGAATGCTTCCATCAAAGGTTGCATGTTGATACACTCCAGTACTTGTATCCTGGGAAGATTCCAGCACACATTGCAAAGTAATGAAACCTGTTGCTACGTTCTAGGTGATCTGACGGATATCATCCGGGAAACAATTGTTATATTGTCAGTATTTATTTTTATGATTTTTTTGATGAGATTAGTTCTTCCTAATGTTAACTTCAGTAAATTAATTTTGTTTTTTAATGAAGAACCAGCTCAAACCCGGTTTGAACATCTTTTTCACAGGATTCGGTGAGGCTGTTGGCAGTTGAGGCTTGTGTGAGCATAGCCCAGCTGCTGCCCCAGGAAGACCTGGAAGCGTTGGTGATGCCGACTCAGGAACTTGAAACTACTCACCCTTTCCACAGTCCCCTTGATTAGGACTGACGTGTGTTCCCTTGACTTCCCCTTCCTGACGTCCACAATCAGTTCCTTGGTCTTACTGTCATTGTGGTAAATTTTGTGATGTAGTGCATTAATTAAATGCTGCTTAAAACTTTTGATGGACTGGACCTTGCTGGTTCCTTCCCACTGCTGACTTCACACAGACCGGGTATGGGGTAGGGAGGTTGTGATTCAACTTCACCTTCCTGTGGTCCACAATCAGTTCCTTGGTCTTACTGACAAAGTGCCAGATTGTTGCCACACCACTCAACCAGCTGATCTATCTCACTCCTCTTCGGCTCCTTGTCACCATCTGAAATTCTGCCAAGAATAGTTGTGTCATCGGCAGATTTATAGTCCCGAAGAGCAGTCTCGGCCCGAAAGATCGACTGTTTATTTCATTTCCATAGAAGCTGCCTGGCCTGCTGAGTTCCTCCAGTATTTTGTGCTAGGTTTCCAGCATCTGCAGAATCTCCTGTGTGTTTATGTTTTTTGAACCAGATGGTCTTTGTTCTCAGTATAAAACCTTGTTGCCTCAGGCTTCCTCCTGGTGCTCCGGTTTCCTCGCACAGTCCAAAAGCATTCCGGTTAGTAGGCTAAAGGGTCATTGTAGATTGTTGCACAAGTTGGTGGCTTACTGGCGGTGCAGTTTGAAGGGCCGGAACAGCTTGTTCTGTTCTGTGTCTCCAATTAAATCTATGCCCTTTAGTCTTAGACTTTCCCAGCCTGGGAAAACACTCGGATCAACTGAAATCTCTGTGCTTTTCTCACCACAGTGTAATCCAAATCCTCAAAATAAAGGCACATTGCCTACACAGGTTAATTGCAAACAATAACAATCAGGTTAACATTATTTAACAATTAAGAAGCATTATTTAATGATTAAGTAACATTATTTAGTTTTTTTGACGTGAGAAACTAGCTGATTACAATTGCTCACGTTGTTGTCTGTGTACCATACTTTCGGATTCAGAGCCATCAACGACAATATTTTCTCAACTTTGCCTTTCTTTAAAAATTTAAAATTCCTTCTCTTGAGGCCAGGAAATTCCAGTCCCACCCCAAAGCATTGAGATTAAATTTTTCTGTTCTGCATAAGTGTAAAATCTGTACTGAAACAGCTGGTTTATCTGTGGATATTTTACCAAGGATAGATCATTACAGCTGTTTTACCTGGGTAACACTTAAGATTGCTGCTTCTAAATGGACATCATTTATATAACCATTCCTTTTTTCTCCCCTCTCATTTATTTCTTTACCAGAGCATGAGGTATCCACTCATTGATAAACATCTGAACACAATGGCAACATTTCTCTGGGTTTCTTTCCTCTTACCCCATAGCTTCACGTGACCCTGATTGGGGGTGGGTTGGCTAAGCAGGTGCTACACCTTGCCCAAGGGTGACCCGCAGGCTAGCGGAGGGAAGGAACGCCTTACATGTCTCTTGGTAGAGATGTATTTCCACCCTGCCACCCATGATAAAATTACATAATTCAAAACTGTAAACCTGATCGAAAATTAAAGCAAATTACAGATGGACCAGTGTTCAAAAGCACACAGAAAACACAGCCATTTTGTCATCTTAGGATTGTTACCCTTGGAACAGGCAAAGACGTTATATTGTCTGTCTTTATACGATAACTAACCCGTGTTCAAAAATAAGCTCTATATAAGGTAACACACACAAAAATGCTGGAAGAACTCAGCAGGTCAGGCTGCATCTAATGAAGTGAATAAACAGTCGGTGTTTTGCGCCAAGACCCCTCATCAGGACCAGAAAGGAAGGGGGAAGATGCCAGAATAAGAACGTGGGGGGCGGGGGGGGTGGTGTGGAGGAGAAGGGGAATATTCTAGAAAGTGATAGTTGAAGGAAAGTTCATGGGAAAGGGTTCACACAAAATACAGGGGGAACTCAGCAGCTCAGGCTGCATCTATGGAAGTGAATAAGCAGTGGATGTTTTCGGCCAAGACCTTTCATCAGGACTGGAAAGGAAGGGGAAATATGCCAGAACAAGATAAAGGTTGCCAGAGCACTTGTGAAATTGGCACCAACCCATTATTGGAAAACAATTGCATTATAACGGTACGGAGTTTATTGTATTTATAATGTTCTGCTGTCATTGCTAATGACAGACCACAACAGAAGGCACTTTCTATGCTCAAGACCACATATAAACTAATCTTGCAATGAAGTCCGTAGCTAAAATACAGTTCAGATTTTCAATTTTGAAGTTCATATTTTCAGAGTACATACATGTCACCACGTACAACCCTGAGATTCATTTTCCTGTGGGCATAGCAATTTCTATAGAATAGTAACTGTAAACAGGATCAATAAAAGATAAAGTACAAATGCAAATATAAATAAATAGCAATAAATAACAAGGGTATGAAATAACAAGATAAAGAGTAATTAAAGTAAGATCATTGCTTGTGGGAACATCTCAATCGATTAAGTGTACTTATCCCCTGTAGTTCAAGAGCCTGATGGTTGAAGGGTAGTAACTGTTCTTGAACCTGGTGGTGTGGGTCCTGAGGCTCCTGCACCTTCTACCTGATGGTTGAGGGGTAATAGCTGTTCTTGAGCCTGGAGGTGTGGGTCCTGAGGCTCCTGTACCTTCTACCTGATGGTTGAGGGGTAGTAACTGTTCTTGAACCTGGTGGTGTGGGTCCTGAGGGTTCTGTACCTTCTACCTGATGGCAGCAGCGAGACGAGTGTGGAAAAGAAAGATGGTGATGTCTTTGTGATTCCCCTGTTCACGTGTTAATGCACAGATTGCTGCTATTGAAACCCGCTCTATCTTTGTTACTCATTTGGTTTCTCTTGCCTTTAAGGCTTCAGAAAACTGTGGGTCCTGAAATTGCGGAAAATGATCTGGTTCCTGCTTTCCAAAACCTGTTGAAAGATTGTGAGGCTGAAGTGCGAGCAGCTGGGGCCAACAAAGTTAAAGGTTGGTTGGGAATTCTCATTCTTGTCTTTTCCATCCGGTTAAGATGTTGTTGGTGAAGCACAGTGACAACTTTTTGGCAGCAGGAACAACTATCAGTTACTTTAGTAATAGACTCTCGTTTTTGGCAATGACACTGCAATCTGTGCCTGTAACTTTCCTAGTGGAGGCGAGGCCTTTGATCCAGCTGTACAACCTGGCATTTTGCAGTGCAGTCCTGAACATTATTTGCTTCCGTTTCTTGTCTGCACAATTTGTCTTTTTTTCCTGCGCATTGTGTGATTGATGGTTTTCTGTTTTTAATGGGTTCTGTTGGGTTCCTTTGCTTTGTGGCTGCCTGTAAGGAGGCAAATGTCAAGGTTGTGTATAGTACGCATGGTGGTTGCACATTTTGTCCGACGATGACAGGAAACCTGTGCGGGAGAGTTTTTAAAATGGAAAAGCCTTTGCACTGTGGCAGTTCCACTCTCGGCCTCAGAAGTCCGGGTCCAGTGGTATGAACAAGCGCCAGAAGAAACAGGGGTCTTCTTGTTTGCAGTGGATGACCAGGATGCTTTCTGTGTCTTTTCATGCCCCTCGTTCTCCACAGAGCGATGCAGAGCCACGTTCCTGGCCGTTGGGTTTTACTGTAGATCGCACCCGCCCAGTCCGCTGAGGCTGACTTTGCGTGCTAGGACTGGCTTGTCCCAATCTCACTGGAGTATGAGACTGCTGTCACGTGCAAATGGCTGCTTGCAGCCACAGGGGAGAGATGAGTGTCTGGTGGGGAGCAAGGATGAGTGAGCTGCCCCGGAATGGACACGACAAGCCCCTTCACCAGAGGTGCGACCCCTTCCGTGGACAGCCCTGAACTTTGAACTCCTGTGAAAGATGTAAACAAGGTTGAAAGAATGCAGAGCAAATTTATAAGGATGTTGCCTGGTCTTGAGGACCTGACTTATAAGGAAAGATTGAATAGGTTAGGACTATATTCTTCAGAATGCAGAAGATGAGAAGAGATTTGATGGAGGTACAATATTATGGGGGGTATGGATGGGATAAATGCAAGCAGGTTTTTTCCACTGTGGTTGGGTTGGACTACAACCAGAGGTCATGGGTTAAGAGTGAAAGGTTACAAGTTTAAGGGGAACATGAGGGGAAACTTCTTCACACAGAGGGTCATGAGAATGGAACGAGCTGCCAGCACAAGTGGTCCATGCAGTTTTGATTTCAATATTTAAGAGAAGTTTGAATAGGTACATGGATAGTAGGGATATGGGGCGGGGGGGTGGTTGTGGTCCTGGTGCAGGCAGATGGGAGTAGACAGTTTGAATTGTTCAGAATGGACGAGAGGGGCCAAAGGGCCTTTTCTGCACTGTGCTTTTCTATGACTCTATTTAATGTGGTACCACATATCCAGGTGACACTTCTCCAAGTGAGAACAGCATGCCAGCATGCCTCCCCTTTGGCATCCTGATCTGATCCCAGAACTGGATGACAGCAAATGGAAAGGAATTGTGTGCCACTTGACTTCATGTTTCGATGGTGGCTGCTCCTTACAAAGTGCACTTCATTGCTTGTGCAGAGTCTTGAAAGGTTGTGAGATTGTGAAAGAGAGTGAGTGGTGTTCTTTACGTTTGTACCACTGACTGCCTAACCCGAGGCCCTCCGTTGGTCAGGGTCCACCATGGATGTTACGTGCAGCTGTCTACGTGATACGTAAGCCAGGGCAGTATGATATGGAGAGTAAGCTGTTGCCCATGTAGCAGGCTCCCCCTCTCCACGCATCTGATGAATCCAAAGAATTGGCAGAGACCGATACAGTTTGGTACCAGTGGCGTCGCAGGAGTTGACAGTCAGCGTTGAACTCAACGTAGGACTGCCTCGGAGAAGCCGGCTCTGGATTTTTCCCTCTGGGTTTACTCCTGTGAGTGGGTATAGCCGCAAGGCATTGGAGGTTTGAGCTCAGAGTCTTCCTTGTCCTAGATGAGCTGCCAACCATGAGCCCCATCTGACCGAAGTGACCAGTTTTAAAGTGTCAGTGACCTGCCTTCTGCTTCAGTAAGCCACATGCAAAGGCCAGGAGCTGGACTTGGTGTGAGAGGCTGTTTGAGGTGCATGCCATGAGGAGCATTTAGTCTGTAGTGGGAGCTTGTCCCCATTACCGCCCCTGGCCATGACAACCTTAAGGAATCATTGACTGCCTAATAAGCTGCATCTTTTCTCATGCACGTGTCACTTGATCGGATCTTTCATCAGAGAAACTGGGGTGGATGTCGGGCCACCCAGCCACACCACTGTCCACCGATTGTGTCTGCAGAAGCGCATCATCACATAGAGAGATAAACTGGAACTAGAAACTAGAGCACATCATAAACCTGAATGAGTCGAAATCTACTTCGATTAAAGCATGCTCAGGTACCATCGGCCGACAGCATCGGGGGAAGAGAGGGAGATTCACTTGAGTGTGAGGCCCTTGCTTTGATTCCCTACTTTCGAGTAAGCAAGCTAGTAGACAAAGGTAGAAATATTGTGATGTTGCTTCCCAGATGGACCCACTTCATCCACAAAATCTGGCTCCAATTGTGCGTTTTGAAAAGGAATGCATGAGTTATATTTAGCCTTTCAGATTGTGGTAGTTTAGTCATGGATTATGCCTTCATGCAAAGTGGAGCTGGCCGGGATAAGTATCGCAGCATCAGTCGTCTTGGCCTGGCCAGTTTCCATAAATCAAATGTTTCAAGTGAATTGTGATGTGCCTGCCAAAGTTCTTTGCCAGTCATCTTCAGTAGCTGGTACATTAATGCCAACTCATGGAGTTCATTTGCACCAGAACAACTTAGAGGAGGAGTGGGCCAATGTGATACCTCTGAATATCTATTTAGTAAGATTACAGTGCAGAATAGGTACACTAAGCCACGCTGCCCAGCTATCCCCCAATTCAATCCTGACCTAATCACGGGACGATTTACCAGTTAATGACCAGTTAACTTATGAAATGTGCACTCGAAGGAAACCCATACCGTCACAGGGAGACCGTACAGATGTGCCAGAATTGAACCTGTGCTGTCTGACTCTTGATGTTTACACTGTAGGTGCTGGCCTTGCTTTTCCTTGTGCGACTTAAATTGTGCTTCAGAATGTATGTTTTCTCTTGCCACTATCTTCTGAGAAGATACAAATGTTAAGGCAGATGCTTTTCAGCAATTGCTTAATCTGTTAAACTTTATTGATTTATCAGTGTGGTGAGAGTGTGGAACGAGCTGCCAGCGCAAGTGGTGCGTGCAAGCTCGATTTCAACGTTTAAGAGAAGTTTGGATGGGTACGCAGATGGTAGTGGTATTGAGGGCTATGGTCCAGATGCAGGTTGATGGGAGTAGGCAATTTAAATGGATCGGCACAGAATAGATGGGCTGAAGGGCCTATTTCTGTGCTGTACTTTTCTCTGACTCCATTGTTTTGTTTGAGAATAACTCTCTTAACGTGCAGTATTCTATCTTGCAGATTTCTGTGAAAACTTGCCAGGAGATTGCAGGGAGACTGTCATAATAAGTCACATCCTGCCGTATGTTAAGGTAATATGCCTTCTCAAATTCTTGGCTGGTTATACAGTCTATCTAAAATTAATGTAGCAACTCATCTCATTCACTTCAGGAAAAAGTCCCTCAGTATTTTGGGTGGGCCTGAAACGAGGATTCAGGCACCTTTTAATTCAAGTTTTATCACTCTGAACTGCTTGTAACTGGAAAAGCTCAATGTCCAAGCACAAGTCACATCTTGCCCCCTCTCCCGTCCCCTCTCCCGCCCCATCCCCCTCTCCCACTCCCTCCCCACCCCCCTCTCCCACTCCCTCCCCATCCCCCTCTCCCAAAGGGCTGAGTTCTGCGGAAGGGTTTTGGACAGAAATGTCGACTGTCCTTTTCTCCATAGGTGCTGCCTGGCCTGCTGAGTTCCTCCAGCATCTTGTGTGTGTTGCTGGTTTTTTAACATGGTGTTGGCTGCCTGGAGTGATGGGAGAGGCAGATATATCGGGGACTTTTAATGACGTTTAGATAAGCACACGAATGTGAGGAAAACGGAAGAATATGGACATCGTGTAGATAAGATTGCCCACTTGATTAGGAATTTAAGTATAACATTGTGGGTCATAGGGCCGGTTCTGTTCCATGATTCATATAAACTAGAATATCAAACTGTAAACAAAATTATTTAAGAATGATCCGTGACTGACCAGGTGGATCAGAAGAACGTGGAGCAGGATGGCATCATGAGGGAGATATCTAATGACAAACAAGAGAAAATCTGCAGATGCTGGAAATCCGAGCAACACACACAAAATGCTGAAGGGACTCAGCAGGCCAGGCAGCTTCTATGGGGAACAGTACAGTCGATGTTTCTGTAGGTGCTGTCTGGCCTGCTGAGTTCCTCCAGCATTTTGTGCGTGTTGGCTGAGATATCTGTCTAGGTTTTCATTTGATCATTTTATGAGATTGAATTCAAGAGCAGAGAGGTCATGCTGCAACTATACAGGGTACTGGTGAGGCCGTACCTGGAGTGCTATGTGCAGTTCTGGTCTCCATACTTGAGGAAGGATATATTGGCTTTGGAGGCAGTGCAGAGGAGGTTCACCAGATTATTCCAGAGATGAAGGGGTTAACCTATGAGGAGAGATTGAGTTGCCTTGGACTATACTCTCTGGAATTCAGAAGAATGAGAGGATATCTTAGGGAAACATACAAAATTTTGAAATGGATAGATAAGATAGAAGTAGGAAAGTTATTTCCATTGGTAGGTGAGACTAGAACTAGGGGACATTGCCTCAAGATTCAGGGGAGAAGATGTAGGACAGAGATGAGGAGAAACTGTTTTTCCCAGAGAGTGGTGAATCTGTGGAATTCTCTGGCCAGGGAAGCAGTGGAGGCTTCTTCACTAGATATATTTAAGATACAGTTATATACATTTTTAGATAGTAGGGGAATTAAGGGTTATGGGGAAAAGGCAGGTAGATGGAGCTGAGTTTAAGGACAGATCAGCCATGATGTTACTGAATGGCGGGGCAGGCTTGATGGGCCGGATGGCCTACTCCTGCTCCGATTTCTTATGTTTTTCTGAATCATGAATGGAATAACAACTGTTTCTTCCACCGGAGTCTCTCCAACTGTTCTTTTAGTTTGAGAGCTTCAGATAAGAGCAAATGTGCAGTGCGTTCTTTAGAAGCAGTGACGTGAGCTGGTTTGTAATCTCAGTGCATACTGGATTAAAGGGCAATCGGTTAATGGTGTGATGGAGCTGTTATTTCTCCATCTATCATGTTCCTTATTTATTTTGTCGTGAACTTAAACAACACTGCTGCATGTGCAAATTCTGGATTTTTTAATTAATATGGAAATTTGCATTCTTTCATTATTTTTACAGAATTAAAATTATTTTTAAATATGTAAAAAAAAATCTCTCCCCTGCCCTCTCCTTCCTCAATTCCCCACTCTGAGCTTTTACTTCTCACCTGTCTATTACTTCTCCCTGGGTCCTCACCTCCTTCCATCTCTCCTGTGGTCCACTCTCTTCTCCTCTCCTCTCTCAGATTCTTTCTTCTCCAGCCATTGACCTTTCCCACCCACCTGTCTTCACCTAACACCTTCCAGCTGGCCTCCTTCCCCTCTCCTCACCTTTATATCCTAGCATCTTCCGCCTCCCTTTACAGTCCCGATAAAAGGCCTCGGCCTGAAACACCGACTGTTTACTCATTCCCATAGACGCTGCCTGAGCTGCTGAGTTCCTCCAGCGTTTTGGGTGAGCTGCTCTGGATTTCCAACGTCTGCAGACTTGATTCCCTTCATGTGCTACACCTCAGAAGATTCCCCAAATGTCGGAAATGCCTCGATTTTCCAGGCACAGCTGACAGATTCCAAGTGTACATCTTCAAATTGTCAGCTGTTAATTCAAGCCTTGAATTATTTGTTAGTTTGAAATGAAATCGAGAAAAAAGCCTGCCGAATCATGATTTGAACTGTTGTATAATTTAATAGTGATTAGTATTTTGCATGTATTTATGCCAAAGGTGCAGAAAGATTTCTCAAACGCAGAAATTCAAGTGTTTTTCTTTTGTGAAATGCAGCTTTTCACAAAATGACCGTTGTTTCCTCCCATGGCCCTCCCGAGGAGCTCGCCTGCACTCAGGGAGAGTGAACGGACAATAAAGGACAATTAAGACTCAGGAACAGAATTAGGCCACTCAGCCCATCGTGTCTGCTTCGCCATTCCATCATGGCTGGCTTATTACCCTCTCGGCCCCATTCTCCTGCCTTCTACCCCGTAACCTTTAACACCCTGACTAATCAAGGACGGGTCAGCCTCCATGTTAAATATACCCAGTGACTCGTCCTCCACAGCCATCAGCGTTGATGGATTCCACAGATCCACCGCCCTTTCACTGAAGAAATTTCCTCTCAGCTCTGTTCTAAATGGACGTCCCTGTATTCTGAGGCTGTGCCCTCTGGTCACAGGAAACGTCCTCCCTGTTCTAGGCCTCTTAATATTCCATAAGTTTCAATGAGATTCACCCCTCTTCCTTCCCGTCTGAACTCCATCGAGGACAAAGCCGGAGCCGTCAAGCACTCCTCTTGTATGTTTCATTCCCAGGATCATCCTTGTGAACCCTCTCTAATACCAGTACATCTTAGATAAAGGGCCCAAAGCTGCTCACTATACCCCCAACTGCATTCTGACCAATGACTTACAAAGCTTCAGCATTACCCTTATATTTTTTCTAGTCCTCTCAAAATGAATGCCAATATTCCATTTTCTTTCTGTACCACCAATTCAGCCTGCAAGATAACGTTTAGGGAACCCTACACGAGGTCTCCCAATTGCCTTTGCACCGCTGATTTCTGAATTTTCTGCCCATTTGGAAAATAGTACACGTCTTTACTCCTTCTACCAAAGTGCATGGCCATACATTTCTGGTAGTAGGCACCCTTCGATCCCGGGGATGATGCATTTGTGCCTCTGGTGGACTGTGTCCTCTCCTGGGCAGGAAGGTTTGAAGGACCGGCTCTTCCCATGCAGCAGGCTCCCCCTCTCCACATCACTCATGTTGTCGAAAGGAAGGGCAAGCGCCAATACAGCTCGGCACCAGTGTCATCGCAGAGGTTGCCAGAGTGAAGCTGTAAACAACATCAAACTGCCTTAGGGGTTTACCCCCAAAGCCTTTCCCATGGGTGGGCATGACTGCAAGGCAGTGGAGGTTTAAAATCAGGGTTTTCCCTCTCCTAAGCGGGCTGCCGCCCAAGGCTGAGGAATCCTACCTACTCGAAACACTTTCGGACACCACAGTATATTCCAACTGCCACTGCCTTGCTATTCTCCCAATCTATCAAGTCCTTCTTCAGACTCTCTGCCCCTCCACCTATCTTGGTATCATCCACAAATGTGACCATCAAGCCATCAATTCCGTTGTCCAGATCATTGACATCTGCTGGAAAAGAAACGGTCACAATACCGACCCCTGTGGAACACTAATAGTCACCTGCAGTCAACCAGAAAAGACCCCTTTCATTTGCAATTCTTTGCCTCCCGTCAGTCAGCCAAGCTTCTATCTTTACTAGGATATCTTCTGTAATACCATGGGCTCTTAACTTGCTAAGGCGTCTCATGTGCGGCATCTTGTCAAACTCCAAGTAAACAACATCCACTGACCCTCCTTTGTCTATCCTGCCTGTAATTTCCCCTTAAGGAAACCATGCACCTCCAAGTACTGGGAGCCTCGTCCTTAATAATGGACTCCCAACATTTTCCCAACCACTGAAGTCAGGCTGAAGGGCCTATAGTTTCATGTCTTTTGCCTCCCTCCCTTCAGAGTGAAGTGACATTTGGAAATTTCCAGTCCTCTGGAACCATTCCAGATTCTAATGACTCTTGAAAGATTATTACTAATGCCTCCCCAATCTCTACAGCTGCCTCTTTCAGAACCCTGCGGTGTAGCCCATCTAGTCCAGGTGACTTGACTACCTTCAAAACTTTCAGCTTCCCAAGCACCTTCTCCTTAATAAAAGCAACTGCACTCACTTCTGCTAACTGACTCTCGAATTTCTGGCATACTGCTGGTGTGACTATAACTTGGACCATAATGTATAGTACTGTGCAAAAGTCTTAGGCTGGTGTATATAGCTAGGGTGTCTGAGTTTTGCACGGTCCTGTAGTAATTTTTATATACTGCACTGTGCTGCTGCTGCCGCAAAAAAAAAATCAAATTTCTTGACATCTGTGAGTGATGATAAACCTCACAGATGTCTGATATGGGTCTCTGATGTGGACTGAGAGTGGGAAGGGGGCAGGGAGAGGGGAGTTGTGTCCCTGTCCCCCTCTTTTGGTGAATGTCGGTGATAGCGTAGGATGATATCGTGGTTCTGCATTTGTGTTTATGGACTGTGGACTTTTTCAGATTTAGGGTTTTTATATTCTGTTTTTTTCATCGCCTTATTCTTTTCGTTTTGTTGTGTGAGGGGAGGGTGTTTGGGGGTAAAATGCTCTGTTAGTTTTTTGTGCGGGGGATGGGTTGGGGGGGTCGATGTTGCTCTTCCATTTTGTGTGTGGAGGGAGGGGTAGTTTTGGGGATCAGATGATCAGGATGCCATTATTTTTTGTACCAGGGCTGGGGAGGTGTAGGTTTCATGCTTCTCTCTGAGTGACTTTCATCTTCTTTCTTTGCTTCGTGGCTATCTGGAGAAGACAAATTTCAGGGTTGTATTGGGATAGATGCTTTGATCATAAACAAACCTTTGACTCTTTGGTTGGGAAAAGGGGGAAGGGAGCGGAAAGCACCGGAGAGACATTCTGTAATGACCAATAAGCCAATTGTTTGGAATCAAATGGCCTTGCCTGGGTTCTCAGGGCTGAGTATGTCTGCACTCGCACCACCCCCTCCTGCCCCTGGCGGTCCACCTCAGCCACCTCTCTCATACCCCTCCCGTGGGTGCTCTACTCTCACCATTCCCAACATCCTGTGCTCCCGCCAGATTTACAAACTTGCTCTCCGCTGCACGTTGGCAAGTACAGTTCTGTGCAAAAGTCTTTGGCACCCTGGCTAGATGTGCATGTGCCTAAGTACTGTAAGTGTGAAAGTGGCATTCATATTTCTTTTGTGGGATTAATATTTCATAAATGTCCAAGATGATACTTTGAAAGCAGAGAGTCTGGGGAGCGCCAGTGTGTTTGTCAGACAGCGTTCGCAGTATGAATGTTTTTCACCTTTGCTGTACTCAGAAAATTGCCTTTCCTTCCTAGTGCCCTGAGGTCCATTTGAACATTATCTCCAATCTGGACTGCGTGAATGAAGTTATTGGAATTCGCCAGTTATCACAGTCTCTCCTGCCAGCCATTGTAGAATTAGCAGAAGATGCCAAATGGAGAGTGCGCCTTGCGATAATCGAGTACATGCCTCTGCTTGCAGGGCTGCTGGTGGGTGGTTTATTCTAAAATGTTTTTATAGTCTATTAGCAATGCTTCCATATGGATGATTTGCAGAATGGAAATGATTGCCCATATCAAATTGAAACTTTAGTTTAAAGACGGAAATAACTTTGAACATCTTCTTTCCTTTTGCACCAGAAGCAAATGTGCGATAGTAACAATTATACTTGTAGCCCACTGACATGGGTAGTCTTACTTTAGACTCGGGGCTCCCAACCTTTTTTTTAATTGACCATTAACCAAGCAGGGGTGGAAACCCCTGGTTTAGACCATCAGGTTTAGGCCCCTGTTTAAGGACTGCGGACTTTGTCAGACTTAGGGATTTTATATTCTGTTTTTATATCACCTGTTTCTTTTCATTTTGTTGTGCGAGGGGAGGGTGTTTGGGGGTAAAATGTTCTGTTGGTTTTTGTGTGGGGGGTGGGCTGGGGATGTTGTTGTTCCATTTTCTGTGTGGAGGGAGGGGTGGTTTGGGGGGAGGCTGATGATCAGGATGCCATTCAATGACTTTCATGTTTTTTCTTTGTTTCATGGCTATCTGGGGAAAACAAATTTCAGAGTTGTACATGATAATAAGTGAGCCTTTGGCCTGCACATCAAACAGATCCAAACACAGAAAGGGCAATAAACTCCGTACAATCAGATGAGGGGGTGACAACTGTTGTCCCAGAGGAAATAAACAATATCTTTTTGAGATTTTACCAAAATCTGTACAGCTCAGAATATTCAGATTCAGCTCCAGAAATACAAAAGGAATTTCTCGACTTGTTAGAATTTATACCCCGAGATGAAACGTCCTTGACCTCACTGGAGTTTAACTCAGAGGCTAAAGAATTGTCTGCAGCTATAACTAACATTAAGGGAGGGAAAACTCCTGGGCCCAATGGAAATTCCGATTAAAATATATAAAATCTTTAAGACTAAGCTAATACCACCTCTGCTTGATATGTATCAGGAGTCATTTGACACTGGATCCCTTGCCCCCTCTCTTAATATGGCAGCAATTACGCTACTGTTAAAACCTGGAAAACCACCATCCCTTTGTGGATCTTATAGGTCAATCTCACATCTGAACAATGATCTCAAAATTCTCTGTAAGGTATTAGCTAGGAGGCTGGAGCCACTGTTGCCAAAAATGGTCCACCCTGACCAAAATGGGTTTGTAAGGGAAGGCAGGGCTTCCACAACATTCGAAGAGTGCTTAATATACTTTATGAAAAATCTGGAAGCTCTGTTAGCGCTATTCTGTCATTGGATGCCGAGAAAGCCTTCAACAGAGTGGAGTGGAATAGGGGGAAAATTTCTAAGATACAGCTTCTGTATTCTAACCCACAGGCTGAAGTTTCAACTAACGAGCTTTTTTCGGCATCTTTTAAACTCCAACGGGGAACAAGACAGGGCTGTCCCCTATCTCCCCTCCTGTTTATCCTGGCCATTGCGCCACCTGCTATGGCAATTTGAAAACAGGCTAACATAGCAGGAATAACTATAGGAGATGTAGAACATCGCATAGCCCTGTACATGGATGATGTCATTTTGTCAGAACAGGGTTTACCTATTTGGGTGTTAAAATTACTCCTACTATTGATAAAATTATCCCAACTAATTATAACCCTCTCACAGACTCAGTTATTCAACTTACAAACAGATGGACGAAATTGCTCATAAATTTGATTGGACGCATAAACATTCTAAAAATGTCAATTTTACTGAAGTTCCTGTACCTTTTGCAATCTATCCCACTTTCTCTTCCATCATCTTTCTTTTACTTATTAAAGAAATTTTTTTCTAATTTCATCTGGAATAATAGATGTCCAAGACTCAGGCTTTCCCTGTTATATCTACCGTATGATAGAGGTGGCTTACAGCTACCAAATCTTATGTGTTATTTCTGGGCAGCCCAAATTAGAGCAGGAATGTTTTATTTTGTTAAGGATCACTCCCCTCCTTGGGTCTCAATGAAATCCCAGTTGATCAATATCCCTCTAGAACTATATATGTATTCAGGAAATAAGAAAAAAACTGGTCACACAATCTAAAATCCCTTTCTTAAAAAATACAATAATGATTTGGCACGATGCTCTTGCGTAAATAGCAGAGACATCACAGTTATCCCAGTTTACTCCTATCTTTGGTAATGATAGCTCCAGCCCGGCAGAGGGGATCCTGGTTTTAAAACTTGGTCGCCCCGAGGCATAGCTAAGGTGTCTGATCTTTATAATGGCAATTCATTTATGTCTTTTGAAGAACTGAAAGGCCACATATGGAATTCCAACAAAACACTTTTTTAAATGCCTTTAGTTGCAAAGTTTTATTATGTCCAGGCAAAGTTACAGTTTGAAGCTCCCTCCTTTATTTACCCTAGAAGACCTCACTCTGAAATTATCTGAAGCTAGGGGACAAGTGTCTGAATTATACATGTAAGGGTTTCTTCTTTTATGTTACTTGCTAAGGCTAATAAAATGGCTTCTCTGTACTATTAACTACTGAGACAGTGGTTCTCTATAGCAACTTGTTTGGGTTATCATTACTGATTTGGGAATTGTATTCATTTGCTAACCAATTGGGAAAGATGGTATTCTTTCTTGTGTGTCTGTAAGCTATTGTTTTGTCGTGGGCTTTAGGCAGAAGGCGCGATGGGGACAGAGTGAGGAGACGTGAGGAGAGAGATCCTGTAAGCTGGGCAACGTCACGGACCCCGTGCGGGAGTCCGAGGCCCAGGGTCTTCGGCGAGGAGTGGAGAAGAGGACAGACTCGTGTGGAGTGTTTGGTCGATCACTGAGGGTGGTCCCATTCGTGGGTCGGTGGAGTTCGGAGGACATCGATTGGAGAAAGGGGGACCCGGTTCTGTAAGAGCTCCAACGAGTGTGCACCAAACTGATAGAGTTACTGACTTGGCACCTTTATTCTATTTGTTTCTACTAACCCATCACCAAGAAATACTTATAAAGTGTAATCATTTAATCGCATATGGCGTACTGTCTGTGGGGTACATCACACAGCATCCACACAAACTTGATCTCCCCGTTTGGCGGGGCCGAAGGCTGCTCCCCCTAGACGAAAGCAAGCTGAGCGAGTCTAGGCTTACCGGGCGGCTACATACAAATTGTTTGCAAGTAAATGCAAAGAATCATCAAACAACATGCTACAAGCATGGAGAACTGATTTGCATGAGAATCTGTCAGAAAAAGAGTGGTCAGAAGCTTGTTCCTTCGTTCAAACCCAGTCAGTGAACACTCATTCTAAACGGATAACCAGACAGTACATTACTGCAGTCAGGTTTCGTCACTTTAACCCCAACATTCCAGACACATGCTTTAAATGTAATCACTAAAAGGGGTCTCTGTTCCATTGAATGTGCGAGTGCCCCCAGATAATCTGCTTCTGGAAGAAGGTGCTGGATTTGATTAGTCAGATTATTGGAAAAAAGGTGCTCCTTGATCCTAAATTATGTATTCTAACATTTATCCAAAGGACTTTGTAACCTCCAAAAATGCAAGGTCTCTGCTTAATATTTGTTTTTTGGAAGCCAGACGTTGCATAGCGTATTCATGGAAGAAATCCACAACCAGTGGACTTTCACAATGGCTGAAAGGAGTGACTTCGTATCTTGCTCTAGAAAAGATCAACTACATCACAGAAAAACAAACTTGGCAAATGTTGGGAAATTTGGGATATTTTCTACAAGTTTCTGGAGAACAATATTTGGGATGATGAAAGTAACAAATTGAACTGACAGCTTGTTTTTAATGGCCGGGTGTTTGCTTTTTTTGTGTGTTGCTTTTCCTTTTATTTCTGATGTATTTTATTTTTCCCTTTCTCTTTAACCTTGTTGCACTTTCAAACCTATGGATGATCGAATGTGTTTACTTTTCATTCTGTAAAAGCAATAAAGAGATGTTTGAAAAAAAATAAGTGAACCTTTGAATCTTTGATTGGGAAAAGGGGAAGGGAGAGGGAAGCACCAGAGAGATATTCTGTAATGATCAATAAACCAATTGTTTGGAAGCAAATGACCTTGAGAGCAGAATTAGTCCATTCAGCCCATTGATTCTGCTGCAACATTCCATCATGGCTGATTTGTGATCCCTCTCAACCCTATTCTCCTGCCTTCTCTTCATATCCTTTCACGCCCTGATTAATGAAGAGCCTGTCAGTCTCCATTTTAATTATACCCAATATCTTGGCTTCCACGGTTGTCCATGGAAGTGAATTCCACAGATTCGCCACCCTCTGGCTGAAGAAGTCGCTCCTCATCTCTGTTTCTGCCAGGTGCTCCGATTTCCTCCTCCATCCCAAAGACGTGCTGGTTGTAAACTGGTTATTGTAGATTCCGCCTCTGTGTTGGTAACTAGCAGGAGTAGTGAGGTAGTGTTCATGGGTACGGTGTCCACTCAAAAAGCGTATGGCAGAGGGGAGGAAGCTGTTCCTGAATCAGTGAGTGTGTCTTCAGACAAATTGTCCCTCCTTTCTGGTAGTAGCAATGAGAAGAGGCTGGTGGGGCCCTTAATGATGGACACTGTCTTTTTGAGGCACCGCTCCTTGAAGATGTCCTGGATAATATGGAGGCTGGAGCACACGATGGAGCTGACTAATTTTATAATTCTCTGTAGCTTCCTTAAGCTCTCCTGTATCATACCGATTTAGTATGTATTCGGTTTTAAGAAGCAAATCGCTCTCAGTTTCGGTGTGCAAACACAAAGTAGATTTTCTGAGCTAGAAACTCACAATGTTCCTGTTGTGCTGTGTTCCCATGCTTTATGGTTAATCATAAAACTATTTAGTCAATATTTACACCTTTGTGGTTAAAGAGTTTTTCGAGGAGGTTACCAGGAAAGTGGTTGAAAGGAAGGCATTGGATATTGTCTACATGGACTTCAGCAAGGCCTTTGACAAGGTCCCGCATGGGAGGTTAGTTAGGAAAATTCAGTCGCTAGGTATACATGGAGAGGTGGTAAATTGGATTAGACATTGGCTCAATGGAAGAAGCCAAAGAGTGGTAGTAGAGCATTGCTTCTCTGAGTGGAGTCCTGTGACTAGTGGTGTGCCACAGGGATCAGTGCTGGGTCCATTGTTATTTGTCATCTATATCAATGATCTGGATGATAATGTGGTAAATTGAATCAGAAAATTTGCTGATGAAACAAAGATTGGAGGTGTAGTAGACAGTGAGGAAGGTTTTCAGAGCCTGCAGAGGGACTTGGACCAGCTGGAAAAATGGGCTGAAAAATGGCAGATGGAGTTTAATACAGACAAGTATGGGGTATTGCACGTTCGAAGGACAAACCAAGGTAGAACGTAGAGGGTTAATGGTAAGGCACTGAGGAGTGCAGTGGAACAGAGGGATCTGGGAATACAGATACAAAATTCCCTAAAAGTGGCATCACAGGTAGATAGGGTCGTAAGGAGAGCTTTTGATACATTGGCCTTTATTAATCAAAGTATTGAGTATAAGAGCTGGAATGTTATGATGAGGTTGTATGAGGCATTGGTGAGGCCGAATCTGGAGTATCGTCTTCAGTTTTGGTCACCAAATTACAGGAAGGATATAAATAAGGTTGAAAGAGTGCAGAGAAGGTTTACAAGGATGTTGCCAGGACTTGAGAAACTCAATTACAGAGAAAGGTTGAATAGGTTAGGACATTATTCGCTGGAGTGTAGAAGAATGAGGGGAGATTTGATAGAGGTATATAAAATTATGATGGGTATAGATAGAGTGAATGCAAGCAGGCTTTTTCCACTGAGGCAAGTGGAGAAAAAAACCAACTGGTGCGTCTTTGGATTGTGAGAGGAAACCCGTGCGTTCCGCAGGGAAAATGTACTGGCTCCTTACAGGTGACATCAGAATTCCCAAGCTGTAACAGTGTCACGCCAACTGCTACGCCACCGTTAGTGGTTAGTAACGTTCTTACTGTCTGCATTAAACCATCGGACACTTTTAAGATTTTTCCTATTTTTCATGGATCATAGTCCTGGTATTGACACAAAGAAATTAATTAAGGATAGTCAAAATACTAGATGCAAGTACCTTAGATTGGGTATCTTCTGTGTAGCCTTCTGCCACGGCACAATCTAGTTTTGTGCAGTTTATTAGAGCACGTTGCCAGTCTTTCTTGTGTGACCCCTTCACCATTGGCTCAAAGGAGTTAGCAAACTGTACTGGTAAGGAGCGAAAGTTGAAGACGGCTAGAATGCAAATGTGGCAAGTTGGCATGTTCTACTAGAAATTCGAGGGGTTATTTTATCAACATTCTTTTTATTGTCAAAACCTGTTTAGGGAGTGGAGTTTTTTGATGAGAAGTTGAACTCCTTGTGCATGACATGGTTGGTGGATCGCGGTGAATATAGCCTTGATGAATCATTACTTCTGTTGAACGAAAGTCCTTCAAAGTTGTCAAAGTCATCTTACTGGTGCTTCCATGATGCTGAGTGACCCTACCAGGTGCCTAACCAAAAATCCTTCATCGTGCTTTGTCACATCCTCAAAGGATTGGGTCAGGCTCAAGACACGACATGCCCCTCACAAAGCCATGCTGACTCTCCTGAATCAGACTATGCTTCTTGTAAATCCTGTCTGTAGGAATCTTCTCCTGTAATTTGCCCACCGGTGAAGTAAAACTGACTGGTGTATAATTCCCAGGGTCATCCCTACTCTCTTTCCTGAACAAGGAAATAACATTTGCCAACTTCCAATCATCTGGTACTTGCTCCGGTGAGGACTGGCCAGTGAGGATGCCCAGATCGTCACTAAAGGTGCAGCAATCTCTTCCCTTGCTTCCCGTAGTAACCCTGGGGTATTATCACATCTGGCCCCGGGGACTTATCTATCCTAGGGCTTTTCAAAATTCCAGAACATCCTCTTTCTCAATGTCAACATGTTGCAGCATATCACTGCCCTCGCAAGCATCAAGGTCCCTCTCACTGGTGATCACTAAAGAAAAGTATTCATTGCGGATCTCCCCCAAAGTCTCCGACTCCAAACATTTTGCCTCTTTTAGCTCTGGCCGGCCCAGACTCTCACTCTGGCCATCCTCCTGTTTTTCAAGTATGTTTTCCTGAATCCAACTCACCAAGTCCTTCTCGTGGCCCCTCCTAGTTCTCCGAAGTCCATTCTTCACTCTCTCCCTGGCCACATTGTAACCTTCTGGAGCCCAGGCTGATCTTTGCATCCTATGCTTCTAGACTAGCTGTTGCGCATCTCTTGTCAAGCATGGCTCCTTCACCCTTCTGTTCTTTCCCTGTCTCAGTGGGACAAAACTCTGCAGAGCTCCATGCAAGTGAAGCCCAAAACGACTTCCACATTTCAATTGTGTGTTTCTGAGTGCATTCATCCCAGTTTGTACTCCCAGGTTCCTGCCCAATGTCCAATACCATCATAGTTCAAACACCGGCGCCCCCCTCCCCCCCAGTTATTACTGCTGCAAGCAATCTAGTCGCACTCTTGTACACATGGCAACAAGAAACAGACTTGACTTTGACCGATACGTTTATTTATTTAATTATTCCAGAATAGCATGGAACAGGCCCAACGAGACGCACCGCCTAGCAACCGGCTGATTTAACCCTTGCCTCATCACAGGACAGTTTACAATGACCAATGAGACTCCTAAGCGGGACGTCTCCAGACTCTGTGGGGTGTTGGGGGGGTGGGGGGAATCTGAGCACCCGGGGTAGACACACGATCCACTCCGGTTTGTTGCCTCTTATTCCAAAAGCAGCGGAGCTGCGAATCTGAAATAGTAACTGAAAATTCTGGAGACACTCAACAGAGCAGGCCAATGAATGGGCAGAAAGTCACAGATACAGCTGTGCATCTCCCAACGTGATCTCATGCCAGCTCATCCACACCATTTTTTCTCCCCCCTCTGCGTACAAGTTCTTAATCCTGCCTACGTTTCCAGAAGCCGCCTGTTCCATCTGCAGTGCCTCCCTGGTTTTCTTCTTGCCTGGCGGTCGAAGCTATGCTGTACTCAAGCCGGCTTTGCTCAAGGCAACATCACTCAGGTCCTGTGTGTTTTGTAAATGATAGTTCTCTTCGTTCTCTTGGTGTAAGCGAGTTGTGGTATTTAATTGATGCCAGAAGCCTCTCCTAAGACTTGGGCCACTCAGGTGTACTCTGTGTGTCACCCACCGTACTATCTCTCAGCCATTTAAATGGGAGCTTTCAAGCTGAGCTTCTGTACTGTTGTCAGTCAAGGTGTAGTTTATACTTGCAACTGTTTGCAAGGGATATTCATATTCCTTATCATTTTTATAAATGAATGGCAGATGAGGATCTTTTTCCCTGTGCAAGTAATTTCACAAAAATGGCAGGGCTGATTTTTCTTTAAAGTAAAGTGCATTTTGATTAAAGACCAATAAAATTAACAACAAATCTGATTTGGACTGTTTTGCTTTTAGTCTCGGTCCCTTTTACCCTGGAATCTGAATATTGCAGTTAGGGCTTGAACAATGACTAATTATTCAATTACAATAATTAGTAATAAATAATGGTAATCTATTCGAAGTATTTTTTAAGTATCTAATGGGGAAACACAATGGCGTCTGGTTAGCGCAACACTTTGCAATTGCGTTCGATTCCCACTGCCACCTGTGAAGAGTTTATACGTTCTCAGCATGACTGCGTGGGTTTCCTCCGGGTGCTCCTGTTTCCTCCCAGAGACGTACTTGTTGGTAGGTTAACTGGACATTGTAAATTGTCCTGTAATTAGGCTAGGGATAATCGGGGGGTGGCTCGCAGGGCAAGAAGGGCCTGTTCCACGCTGTATCTCAATAAATAATCAATGATAAATAAGTATATTAAAATGCTACTTTCCAAGTGCATAATTTCCTCCACTGTGTGTAACTTGGTATGGAACAGGTTGACACTTTGAAGAAGGTGGTACGAACATTTCATTTCGGAACTTTGTATTTTATCAGCAAGGTACATATTTGAAAATCAAGTAGTAACAGCGATCAGATCATTTCTTGACCTGTGAATGCTGTCTTGCAGTGTACGCCATTCGCGAGGCCGCGACCAACAGCTTGACCAAGTTGGTGGAGAAGTTTGGCAAAGACTGGGCAGAATCCACCATTGTGCCGAAAGTACTTGCCATGGCCAGTGACCCCAACTACCATCACAGAATGACCACCCAGTTCTGCATTAACGTGAGTATAGCTTTGACAATGTACTTGCAATGGCCAGTGACCCCAACTACCTTCACAGAATGACCACCCTCTTCTGCATTAACGTGAGTATAGCTTTGACAATGTACTTGCCCATGGCTAGTGACCCCAACTACCTTCACAGAATGACCACCCTCTTCTGCATTAACGTGTGTATAGGTTTGACAATGTACTTGCCCATGGCTAGTGACCCCGACTACCATTGCAGAATGACCACTCTGTTCTGCATTAACGTGAGTATAACTTTGTCAATACTTCCATTACACTTCACAAGCTGCTAAAATATTTCATGAATAAAACGTACAGTTAGAGCACACACTAAAGAATAAAGAATTTAACACAAATATTATGGATTTGTTTAAAATGTTCTTTTAATATATCCTTTATGAATGTTTAGATTCTGCAAAAAATCAATTAACACTTTGCCAAAGCTGCTCCTTCCAATATTGACATCTGCTTGATACGAGCTTCTGTGCTTGCGTTATTTGCTGAGGTGTAGTGGTGTTTTGTGTTTAATCTGCAAGGTGTCTGGAGTAAAAATTGAGTTGAGGGTGAGACTTTTTATGATTTCGTGGAGCAGAGTTCCTAACTGTCCTTGTGGAAATGGACTGATGGTGTTAGCTAAAGGACAACTGATTTAATGACCTGTTGACCCACCAGATGGCTTACAGCTTTCAAGTTTTATTTCACAAGGGTCTGTTTCTGTGCTGTAGTGGATTATGGCTCTGTCTTTTGCTTAGAGATCTGAGTACCTTGAAGTGGACATTATACATTATCTGGCTGAGGGAATTGTAAGTTTTTTGACGCAACTAGTTTCAATTTACAAGTGTACTTAACGGCCCCCAGTCATTCCAGATGCAGAATTAACTTCTTTCCTTGGATTTATTTGATGGGCCTGGGCTTTGCTGGAGTTTGGACAAGGTGAGGGAGAGATTCAATTGAAATGCCCAGATAAAATGGATGTTTCTAAAAGTGGGTGAGTCTAGGACTGGAGGGCACAGCCTTTGGAACAGAGGGATATCCCTTTAGAACGGATATGAAGAATTTCTTTAGCCGGAGCGTGGTGAGTCCAGGGAATTCATCGCCACAGGCGGTGATGGAGGCCAAGTAATTGGGTATATTTAAAGTGGAGCTTGATAGGTTCTGGAGGGTGTCGAGAGGTCTACACGACCTGGCGTTTTTGCGGTATCCTCAAGGATTTGGCAAGCTGGACTCTCAAGAATGCAGGTGCAGTGGCCGTGGCCATTGCTGGGAGTGGACTTCAGGTTGGATGAGAGTGGCCTGAGAGGGGAAAATGAAGTGGTGTTCAGTTGATTTCAGCAACGAGCCAGGTTAAAAGGTTTAAAGAGTCGCAGGGGGAAAGACTAACTTCTCTGTGAGGCTTTACACACCTCAGCAGTGAACCGACTGTCACTGTCAGCACTTGTATCCGCACTGAATTGACTTGCTGGCTGTGCCCTGCGACCATTGGGCCCCTGGCTCAGATAAAATGCTGAACTGGCTCCTTGGCTGTGGACTGCAACCATTGGGCCCCTGGACTGGTTTCACTTCTCTCAGCACAGAACTGATTCCCTTGCTGTGGCCTGCAGCCATCTACTGATCTGAACTGGCTCCCTGCCTGTGGGCCTAATTTCGGTGACCCTGCGTTTCATGTTCTGTGTCTTACTGGTTTACTATTTTTTTTATTCTTGTTTGCCCGATTTGTTCTTTTTGGGCACATTGCGTGTCTGACGGTCTTTGCTGTGTAGGATTCTTTCTTTTTCCATGGATTCTCTTGTGTTTCTTTGCTTTATGGCTGCCTGCAAGAAGACGAATCTCCTGCTTGTATATGGAGTTCATACTTTGGTAGCAATGTACTTTGAACTTTAGACCTCTGGATCAGCAGGAACACCTCAGAAGGATATGCCTGTGCGGGCTGGACCAAAACAGGGCTAACATCCTGCGGGAGTGCTCGCTGGGATTCAAACTCATAGGGATGGGCCACAGGCCACATTTACAGTTAAGGTGGCCGTGCAGTTAAATATCGAAGGGAAACAAAGTGAGCCCAGTAAGGAGAGCAAACCTCAGTCTGATAAGAAATGCAAGATTATATTTATTTTGGTGTAAGCAACGTTACTAGTAAAGCAAATGAGCTCACAGGAGGGTGATATTGTTACTGTCATAGAGAGGGTTGAATGGCTGAACGATTCACTCAGTGAATGGTGTGGTGGGCGTGGCACCGTAATATTGATTTATTACTGAAATATCGAGGAGGAGGACATTCTGGGACACACCTCACTGATCCACAAGCCTCTACTGGTGAACTTCCGGTAAGATGGCAGTGTGCTGGGGTGCGGCGGGTTCTACGGGGCCAGCCAAATGTGTTACTATCTTTTGTTTATTTCTTTACGATCTCAAGACCCTGCTGGAAGTTAAGCACTTAAAGAGTGCTGCGGCCTACCCCAACGGCGTAGAAACTGAAGAAGCTGGACTTGGGGCAGATCGTTCTGCTCCCTGTGTCAGAGAGTCAGCAATGTGGTTGGCGTGCAGACTGGCAGCGAGCAATTGTCTTAGTCTCTTTCCTTGTGATCTCAAAACCCTGTTGAGCATTGCTAATGTGTAATGCCGCCTGTTTGCAGCCACCCAGGAGAGAGGCATCTACAGCTGGCACTGGAGGTGGTGTAGCGCAGCGTTTAAGGTAACGTTGGTGCTGTCCCTCTCCCCCCAAGTGTTCGCTTGGCAGAAGGCAGGATGTACGTGTTCAACTACAGATTGCTGCAACATTCATGGACTCAGGGACTTGGACTATATTTGTTGTGTGACTATATTTTACTCTATATGTGCCACATGCTGTGTATGACTGTTGGTACTGTGTTTTGTACCTTGACCCTGAAAGAACACTGTTGCGTTTGGATGTATTCATGGGTATTCATGAATGACAATTAAACTTGAACTTGATGTAAACAGCCAAGAACAGCAAAACATTGGAATATTACCTGCAAGCTGCACACCAACCGGACTTGGAAATATATTGCCATTACTTCTGAAACCCCCTTTTCACTGGGCGTCTCTGGAAATGCAGCCTTTTAGCCCCTCGCAAACAGCCACTGGACTCCGCGGGGAGAAACTTCAGGCTTCGTACATCTAAGGAGTATGTGACTTTGGTCCCGCAAAATCTGTGAGGTAGGGATGTCTCGCCTACCCAAACCCCGGTTTGTGTGAATGCTGTGTGATTTACTGCCCCTGGCAATCGCCTGTCAGCAGAAAATAACAGATTGTTCACTGCGTAGAATTATTCAAGAATATATTTAAGAATGTTAACTTAAGCAAACAGTTATTAAAGGAAAGAAAGAGAAAAAAAACGAAAAGGGCCCATTCTACGTATACAGTGGAGCTCAAATCTTGAACTTCTCTGTAAATCGCGTGCTGGACCCTCCCTCCATCTGCGTGAAAGCACACACCACCTTCCGAAGGTCACTGGAAATCCATCTTGAACAAAGAGGCTTTCCCACAGGATTATTGGTCCTTCCTCCTCGAAGCCATTCATCTGCACAAAGCACCCTCATCGTCCACCATCTTTCCTCCTGTCTTCTCCCAGCTCCGGCCAAACAAAGACCTCTCTGCCCAGCATTCTCTAGCACCTTCTCCCAATTCTACCATCCTGATTGGGTGACACCTCATTCCTGAGCTCAGACCCAAACAGGCTGAAAGCAGAACAGATTGCTCTTACAGAACTGCTAAAATGAAATGCCTACAGCATAGCAGTAAAAATCTGAACCAGGGCATTGACTCTGACTGGGTCAGAATCCTGGATCACCCACCCTAACTGCATTGTGGGTGCACCCACACCTCAAGGGCTGCAGCCCACCACAAAGGAATTAAATACCACTTCAACCTGTGATGCCCACACATTCCTTGGAGGAATATGCAAAAAGAGCTTCAAGTAACAGTGTACAGGTAGTCCCTAGGAGTGGTCACATGTGACAGCTCTCCCAGTATTCAGCATGAGGTACAGGAGCAAGGATATCAGAATCAGGTTTAACGTCACCGGCATAATGTCGTGAAATTTGCTGTCTTTGTGGCAGCAGCACAGTGCAACACATAATAACAGAGAAAACTGTGAATTACAGTAAATATATAAAATAATAGTGCGGAAACAGAAATAAAAAGTAGTGAAGTAGAGCATGGGTTCAGTGTCCATTCAGAAATGGCAGAGGGGAAGAGACTGTTCTGGAATCGCTGAGTGTGTGCCTTCAGACTTCTGTGCCTCCTTCCTGAGGGTAGCAGTGAGAAGAGGGCATGTCCTGGGTGGCAGGGGTCCTTCACCATGGATGCCACCTTTTTGAGGCATCGCTCCTCAAAGACGTCCTGGATACGAAGGAGAAAGGCAAAACACAGTTGTACGAGTTATCAGGTTATAGTAGTACAGAACCTCAACCTCTCTGATATCAGCAGGAACGATTTCAAAGGGAATGGCCCAAAGCAGGGGGGATCCAGGAAAACTTTGTGAGAAACAGAGTGAGAGAAGGATGAAGGGTCTCGGCCTGAAACGTCGACTGGCCTGCTGCGTTCACCAGCAACTTCTATGTGTGTTGCTTGAATTTCCAGTATTTGCAGAATTCCTGTTGTTTGAGAGAAGGACATGGCTGGAAAACTCAAACAGGGCAAGAAGCCGATGTATTAGGAGTCTTTAGTGGGGTTGGAGACGGATATGTTTCCAAGGCCTGATGAAATGTATCCTTGGCTGTTATGGGAAGGAAGGGCTGAGCTCCCAAAGTCTCTTCGAGAGTTCAGTGAACCCCTCTCTCACTGCTCCCCCTCCGTGATCGCTGCTTCCTTTCGATGGGAGTCAGTGAAACCTTCTCTCACTCTGTGATATCTGCTCAGCTCTTTACTTCATCCCTCCCCCCTCCTGGTTTCACCCAGCACCTTGTATTTCTTTCTCCACTCACCTTCCCCACCCCCCCCCCAACTTTTAAATCTACTCATCTTTTTTCTCCACTCCTGCCGAAGGGGTGATTCTGTCGGCCAATCTGAGTTTCTTGGAGTTACGGGTGTACTCATGCAGCTGGTGTTGTCTACAGGGACTTCGGAAAATCTTTTGACAAGGTCCCCAAACGAGCAAGAGACCGAGGGATCCGAAGTAACTTCACAAATTGGGTTCAAAGTGGATTTGCTGATCGGCTTTTGTGATTACCCCGTGGCATACCACAGGAATCTGTGCTGGAACTCTCCTGTAAATGATTTGGATGTGGCTAGAAGTTTAGCAGATGACATAAAAATGTGAGCTTTGTCTTGCGGTGTTAGTGCTAATGATGGTGCATTGGTTAGTTGGCAAACTAGGCAGAGCAATTGTACCTCGAACATAGAACGTTAAAGCACTGTGTTAAAGTGCTGTGCTGATCTTTAAACCTACTCTGAGATCAATCTAACCGTTCCCTCCTACATAGCCCTCCATTTTTCTATCATCTGTGTGCCTATCTAAGAGTTTGTTAAATGCCCCTAATGCATCTGCCTCTACCATCACGCCTGGCGGGGCATTCCACACACCCACCCACTCTGTGTGTGTGAAACAAAAATCTTACCTGTGTACCTTCCTCCAATCATCTCAAAATTATGCCTCTGGTATTGGCCATTTCTGCCTTGGGGAAAAGTCTCTGGCTGTCCACTCTATCCACACCTCTCATCCTCCTTCACTCCAAAGAGAAAAAGCCCCAACTCACTCAACCTTTCCTCATAAGACACGCTCTCTAATGCAGGCAGCAGCCTGGCAAGTCTCCTCTGTGTCCCCTCTAGATCTTCTCCATGCTTCCTATGACAAGAAGGAAGAAAAAGAAAATATTTAAAGAAAAACTGGATAGGTATATGGACAGGAAAGGAATGGAGGGTTATGGGCTGAGTGCAGGTCGGTGGGACTAGGTGAGAGTGGAGTTCGGCACGGACTAGAAGGGCCGAGATGGCCTGTTTCCGTGCTGTAATTGTTGTATGGTTCTACAAGTCACTTATAAATCAATAGCATCATAACATTTTAAGTAACATTTGGATATTAAACACACAGCACGTATTTTCCCCGCATGAGCATATAAAATCATTGCAACACACCAATATCGCTGATTCAGTGGGAGCCCTGGGCTTGTTTCCCTGCAACAAGACGGTCCTATCACGGGCTGATGGGAGTCAGCGATACTCGAACGGGGTTCCTTATGTCCAGTCTTTTCCGCAATTTAGTTTTCGTTGCATTCATTGCAGAGATATGTTGGAAATGGAAGCACCGTTTTCAGTGCTTTCATGGCTATCTCAGGATATTTAGCCTTGACTTTGATCCAGAATGTCGCCAGAGATGTTATGTCAAACATACTTTTCAGCCCACCGTCATTTGCAAGCTCGACGAGCTGATCTTATTCCTGTGCTGACATGGATGACGTGCGAGTAATGACCTCGCGTGTGTTCAAGCTGAACAGTGGGTGAGAGGGAATGAGGAAAGGTGCAGCGACTCCTATCGCCAAATCATGTCGTTTCCTCGCGGCCCGGTAGCACATGCTTTGTGGCTTGGTACTGGTCCGCAGCACGGTGGTTGGGGACTGCTGCGCTAGGGAAATTCTAAGCAGTTTCTAGAGTAGGTTACCTGGTCGGCACAACATTGTGGGCCGAAGGGCTTGTAATGTGCTGTGAATTTCTATGTTCGGAAACATGTGGTTAAACCTCCCAGCCCTCTCGTGCTTTCCCACTTATTTCTGCCTTCTCTGCTTACCGGACCTGCCTGTTCAGTGAGTTTGACATAGAATTCTGAGTTAACACCTGCTACACTAGTATCCTGTGTCCCAGCCCTGCTGCCTCACCAGCTTAAACCCTCCCAAAGTGCTCGAGCAAAGGTATGGATAAAAGGGACGCACAGAGGCGGTTTCCAATAGCGCAAGAGTCTGGGGCCAGAGGGCACAGCCTCAGAATAGAAGGACGTCCCTTTACAGCAGAAGTGAGGAGGAATTTCTTTAGCCAGAGGGTACTGAATCGGTGGAATTCATTGTCACAGAGGGTTTGGAGGCCAAGTCATTGAGTATATCTAAAGTGGAGGTTGATAGATTCTTGATTTGTTAAGGGCGTGAAAAGATAAGGGAGGAGGCAGAAGAATGGGGTTGGGAGGAAAAATAAATCAGCCATGATGGAATGGCAGAGGAGACTCATAGAAACAAAGAAAATCTACAGCACAATACAGGCCCTTCGGCCCACAAAGCTGTGCCGAACATGTCCTTACCTTAGAAATTACTCCGCTTACCTATAGCCCTCTATTTTTCTAAGCTCCATGTATCCATTCAGGTGTCTCTTCAAAGACCCGATCGTTTCCGCCTCCACCGCCGCCTCTGGCAGCCCATCCCACACACTCACCACTCTCTGCATAAAAAAAACTTGCATTGAAACATAGAAAACCACAGCACAATACAGGTCCTTCAGCCCGCAAGGTTGTGCCGAACATGTCCCTACCTTAGAAATTACTCGGCTTACCTGTAGCCACCTATTTTGCTAAGCTCCATGTACCTATCCAAAAGTCTCTTAAAAGACTCTATTATATCTGGCTCCACCACCGATGCCGGTAGCCCATTCCACACACTCACCACTCTCTGAGTAAAAAACTTACCCCTGACATTTCCTCTGTACCTACTCCCCAGCACCTTAAACCTGTGTCCTCTTGTGGCAACCATTTCAGACCTGGGAAAAAGGCTCTGACTATCCACATGATCAATGCCTCTCATTATCTTACACACCTGTATCAGGTAACCTCTCATCCTCCATCGTTCCAAGGAGAAAAGGCCGAGTTCAGTCAACCCATTCTCATAAGTCATGCTCCCCAATCCAGGCAACATCCTTGTAAATCTCCTCTGCACCCTGTCTGTGGCTTCCACATTCTTCTTGTAGTGAGGCGACCACAGTACTATAAGTGGGGTCTGACCAGGGTCCTATATAGCTGCAACATTACCTCTCGGCTTCTAAATTCAGTTCCATGATTGATGAAGGCCAATACACTGTATGCCTTCTTAACCACAGAGTCAACCTGCGCAGCAGCTTTGAGCGTCCTATGGACTCGGACCCCAAGATCCCTCTAATCCTCCACACTGCCAAGAGTTTTACCATTAATACTATATTCTGCCATCATATTTGACCTACCAAAATGAACCACTTCACACTTATCTGGGTTGAATTCCGTCTGCCACTTCTCAGTCCAGTTTTGCATTCTATCAATGTCCCGCTCTAACCTCTGACAGCCCTCTACACTACCCACAACACCTCCAACCTTTGTGTCTCAGCAAACTTACTAAGCCATCCCTCCACTTCCACTTCCTCATCCAGGTCATTTATAAAAATCACGAAGAGTAAGGGTCCCAGAACAGATAACTGAGGCCGACCTCCATGCAGAATATGACCTGCCTACAACCACTCTTTGCCTTCTGTGGCAAGCCAGTTCTGATCCACAAAACAATGTCCCCTTGGATTCCATGCCTCCTTACTTTCTGAATAAGCCTTGCATGGGGTACCTTATTAAATGCCTTGCTGAAATCCATATACACTACGTCTACTGCTCTTCCTTCATCATTGTGTTTAGTCACATCCTCAAAAAATTAAATCAGGCTTGTAAAGCACGACCTGCCCTTGACAAAGCCATACTGACTATTCCTAATCATGTTATACCTCTCCAAATGTTCATAAATCCTGCCTCTCAGGATCTTCTCCATCAACTTACTGAGGTAGGACTCTTTGGTCTATAACTTCCAGGGCTATCTCTACTCCCTTTCTTGAATAAAGGAACAATATCGGCAACCCTCCAATCCTCTAGAACCTCTCCCATCCCCATTGATGATTCAAAGATCATCACCAGAGGCTCAACAATCTCCTCCCTCGCCTCCCACGGTAGCCTGGGGTACATCTCATCCAGTCCTAGCGATTTATCCAACTTGATGCTTTCCAAAAGCTCCAGCACATCCTCTTTCTTAATATCTACATGCTCAAGCTTTTCAATCTGCTGCAAGTCATCACAACAATCACTAAGATCCTTTTCTATAGTGAATACGGAAGTATTCATTAAGTACCTCTGCTATTTCCTCTGGTTTCATACATACTTTCCCACTGTCACACTTGATAGGTCCTATTCTTTCACGTCTTATCCTCTTGCTCTTCACATACTTGTAGAATGCCTTGGGATTTTCCTTAACCCTGCCTGCCAAGGCCTTCTCATGGCCTCTTCTGGCTCTCCTAATTTCCTTCTTAAGCTCCTTCCTATTAGCCTTGTGCTGTGGTAAAGGAGATAGAATTATGATCACTATCTCCAAAATACTCTCCCACTGAGAGACCTGACACCTGACCAGGTTCATTTCCGAATACCAGATCAAGTACAGCGTCTTCTCTTATAGGCTTATCTACATATTGTGTCAAGAAACCTTCCTGAACATACCTAACAAATTCCACCCCATCTTAAACCCCTTGCTCTTGGGATCCACCAATCGATATTTGGGAAATTAAAGCCTCCCATCATGACAACTCTGTTATTATTACACCTTTCCAGGATCTGTTTCCCTATCTGCTCCTCGATATCCCTGTTACTATTGGGCGGCCTATGAAAAACACCCAGTAAAGTTATTGACCCCTTTCTGTTCCTAACCTCCACCCACAGAGACTCCATAGACAATCCCTCCATGGCGTCCACCTTTCCTGCAGCTGTGACACTATCTCTGATCAACAGTGCCACGCCCCCACCTCTTTTGCCTCCCTCCCTGTCCTTGTTGAAACATCTAAAACCCAGCAGTTGAAGTAACCATTCCTGTCCCTGAGCCATCCTAGTCTCTAATGGCCACCACATCGTATCTCCAAGTACTGATCCACGCTCTAAGCTCATCCGCTTTGTTCACAACACTCCTTGCGTTAAAATAGACGTATCTCAAACATTCGGTCTGAGAGCATCCTTTCTCTATCACCTGCCTATCCTCCCTCTCGCACTGTCTACAAGCTTTCTCTGTTTGTGAGCCAACCCCCTCTTCCCTAGTCTCTTCAGTTCGGTTCCCAGCCCCCAACCGTTCTAGTTTAAACTCTCCCCAGCAGCCTTAGCAAACCTCCCTACCAGGATATTGGTCCCCCTCAGATTGAAGTGCAACCCGTCCTTTTTGTACAGGGCACACCTGGCCCAAGAGAGGTCCCAATGATGTAGAAATCTGAATCCCTGCCTCCTGCTCCAATCTCTCAGCCACGCATTTATCCTCCACCTCATTAACCACTGACATCTCCTCTGTACCCACTCCCAAGCACCTTAAAACTATGCCCTCTCGTTCTAGCCATTTCAGCCCTGGGAAAAAGCCTCTGACTATCCACACAATCAATGCCTCTCATTATCTTGTTCACCTCTATCAGGTCACCTCTCATCCTCGTTCGCTGCAAAGAGAAAAGGCCGAGTTCACTCAACCTATTCTCATAAAGCATGCTCCCCAATCCAGGCAACATCCTTGTAAATCTCCTCTGCACCCTTTCTACGGCTTCCAAGTCATTCCTGTAGTGAGGCGACCAGAACTGAGCACAGTACTCCAGGTGGGGTCTGACCAGGGTCCTATATAGCTGTAACATTACCTCTCGGCTCTTAAACTCAATCCCACGATTGATGAAGGCCAATGCACCGTATGCCTCCTTAACCGCAGGGTCAACCGCATAGCAGCTTTGAGTGTCCTATGGACTCTGACCACAAGATTCCTCTGATCCTCCACAGTGCCAGGAGTCTGACCACTAATGCTATATTCTGCCATCATATATGACTCGATAGCCGAATTCCGCTCTTGCGTCTTATAATCCTGGTTCCCTCTTGGCTCGGGTCACCTTGTCATGGAAGAGATCCCAGTGATGCTGTCTGCTCTGCACCCACACTTTGTACATTTCAGCCGTCCTGCCTTCCTGTTTCTAAACTCGCTCGTACATGGCAGAAGGGGTAGTCCAGCGATTACAATACACCAGCACTTCTTCTTTACAACTTGTCTATTGATCTGTAAATCTCCGTTGCAGGACCTCATCTCTCTCCTTGCGGGTGATCATTGGTGCCAGTGTGGACTATGCCTTTTTATCATGGGGCAAAATACATTCTGAGCGTCGCACAAATCAGATCGATGACCTTTTCTTCAGTCTTGCTTCGTGAAGTTCGGGGCTGTGAATGAACGTTTGCATTTTCTGCTGTTTTTTTTTAGGTGTTGTCTGAAGCCTGTGGCCAAGAAATCACAGCAAAGCACATGCTGCCGACGGTTCTCCAGATGGCAGGCGATCAGGTGGCAAACATTCGCTTCAACGTGGCTAAATCATTGCAGAAAATAGGACCGGTTTTAGATGCCAGGTAAGTATTTGAGTTGGGGCTTATAACCCGGCCTGTGGAGAATGTTTCACCTCCAGTTTGGAATGGAAATTGAGACGCCACTGTGGTGGCATTTAGTGATGGAGTCGCACCGTCTTTTGTACCCACAGGTCCAATCCGGCCAAGACCACCGTCTCTGCCGGTCCCATCGTCCCAGGTTCTCAACCTGGGGTTCATGGACCCCTAGCGTAATGATCCATGGCACCAAAATAGTTGTGCACCCTTGCTCTAAACCTTTCCTGCCCGCGTACCTGTGCTTATTGAAGTTGTTAATGTGCCTGCCTCAACCAGTTCCTCTGGCAGCTCATTCCATGTACTGCATGGGGGAGAGGCATAAACTTAACCCTCGGGCCTCCCCCTCCCCTGTGGTGTTTGCCTCACTTTCCTGCTTGACCTTGATCCTTTGGTACCCTTAAACGATCTTCTTCTCTATCCAGAGGTTAAGGCCATAAGACACAGGAGCAGAACCAGGCCGTTCGGCCCATCGATACTGCACGGCCATTCTATCATGGCTGATTTATTATTCCCCTCAACCCCACTCGCCTGCCTTCTCCCCTTTTTTTTAAAGAAAGGACATCCTCACCAAGAACATTTAGTAGCCCGTTTCTACCCTCCAAATTACCTGTTTAAGGTCTCTCCACTGCCTTTGTATTCCAAGGGCCTCATTTTACTACAGCTTTCCCAAGCAATGCGCAATATTCCTTTGGGTTCTGGATACAGTCAGTTGTACTGTATAGAAGCATGACCTCTTGTCCATTGCATCTATACTGACAATCACTCCTTGCTATTGTAAACCCACTCAGCCACACTAACTCCACATCCCTCTGTCTTGCTCACTGAACCTGTAGAACAGGCCCGTTGGCCCACAATGTTGTACCAAACTAATTCTTCCTTTTCAGTCCGGACGAAGGGTCTGGGCCCGAAACGTCACCTGTTTATTCATTTCCATAGGTGCTACCTGACCTGCTGAGGTCCTCCAGCATTTTGTGTGTGTTGCTCTGGGTTTCCAACACCTGCAGACTTTATAAATAAAGCAGCGCCTAATTGAACCGTGTCCTTTTGCCCGCACGTGGCCGATATCCTCCATTCTCCGCACGTTCATTTGCCTGTCTAACAGTGTCTTAAATACTTCAATGCTCACACAAAACGCTGGAGGAACTCAGCAGATCAGGCAGCGTCCATGGAAATGAATAACCAGTCGCTGTTTCAGACCGTGACCCTTCATTGGATCGTAAACACTTGTTCTTGTTTCATACCTGCATCCACTTCCACCAGACCCGTCGGTGTGTTCCAGGTACTCAAATCCTCAGCACATCTTTGAGCTGTTCTCTTCTGGCTTTTACATCTCAACTGTGAGCCGTCTGCCTTTGCCTCAGAATTTTGTAAACTTCTGTCAACTCGTCCCTCCCTCAGACTCCATCACCCTGGAGAAAGCAACCTCTCCGGTAACATCTGCAGTACCAGCCAGCATGTCTTCTATACCTTTTTCAGATCCTTTAAAGGGGAGGCCAGAGCTGAATTCAGTACTCCAAATGTGACGTAAGCAGAGATTTATCACAGGCAACGTCCTGTGAACATCTTCTGTACCTTCTCCAAAGTCTCCACACCCTTTAAAGAGCTGGCCAGAGCTGAATTCAGTACTCCAAATGTGACCTAACCAGAGGTTTATCACTGGCAACGTCCTGTAAACATCTTCTGTACCTTCTTCAAAGTCTCCACACCCTTTAAAGGGGAGACCAGAGCTGAATTCAGTACTCCAAATGTGACCTAACCAGCGGTTTATCACGGGCAACGTCCTGTAAACATCTTCTGTACCTTCTTCAAAGTTTCCACGCCCTTTAGAGGGGAGACCAGAGCTGAATTCAGTACTCCAAATGTGACCTAACCAGAGGTTTATCAAGTGACTGTCCAGGTTTTTGTTCCGGCCTGCACCACCACCACCTCCTTTGGCAGCTCAGCTACCAACTCCTGCATGAAAAGTTTGCTCCTCCAATCTTCTTTAATACATTTTCCCTCTCTCCTTCAACCACTGATGGATAAATCCTGGTTAGAAGTGAAAACCGCACAGTGAGATTTCAGTTAACGCCACCACCATCTTCATCAGCATGTGACGTGGGCGATCGTGGTCTCTCCATGGCCACGGTTGTTCTTGGCAAATTATCCTGCAGAACTGGTTTGTGCCATTGACGCCTTCTGGGCCGTGTGTGTTTTTACAAGACGAGGTGACCCCACCCCCCACCCCCCAGCCATTATCAGTGCTCTTCAGAGATTGTCTGCCCGGCATCAGTGGTCGCACAACCAGGACTTGTGATCTGCACTGGCTGCACACATCACTGTCCACCATCTGCTCCCACGGCATCGCGTGACCCTGATCAGGTGGGGGGGCTTAAGCAGGTGTTGCACCTTGCCCAAGGGTGACCTGCAGGTCTGCGGAGGGAAGGAGCACCCTGCACCTCCTTTGGTAGCAACGTATCTCCACCCCGCCAACCCGTCCGGTGAACGATTTTTGTGAAATTGTGCGTTTGTGATTTGATTGGAATTTGTGTGGAAAGCAATAACAGACGGATTGCATTAAAAGGAAGTTTATGCATTCAGTGCCCCCTCTCTTCAACGGCATAAAAATGCGGCATCCGAATTATTCTCCTTTTGCATCCACTAACCCAAATGAGCTCAGCTGCAGTTTGTGACCGTACTCTTCTAGTTGAGCTCTAACCCGTATCTGGCCAGTAAACGATCAGTTGTGGTAGTGGGAGCCTGCGTGAGAGGCAGAAAGAGGAGATTTTAATCTGGGTAATATCCAGTATCGCTTTAGATTTAAGTGAATGTGCTGCTATCTTGTTTTGAAGGTCACAGGTACTAAAACTTGCTTTTAAATCACAGCACTTTACAGAACGAGTTCAAACCAATATTGGAGAAATTGGGTCAGGACCAAGATATGGACGTAAAGTACTTTGCGCAGGAAGCCATGACTGGTAAGTTGTGGCTTTGGACCCAGCTCGGTACGAGCATAAGCATTCTCCCTTCGAGCAGTTGTGGCCTGCATTGTCCCAGAGTCTGTCACTGGGTCTCTGAAGATGAGCACAAGACAAGATGGGTGTCTGCTGGGTTCCTGCTGTGGGGGCACTGATGGTAGAAAAGGCTCTTTAAGCTAAAGATGTGTGTTTTGTAATCTGCACGTGTAACGAGTGAGGGTCGGGGAAAAACATGCAGTCCTCAGCACGTTCATTAAAGGGGATAAAACACAAATTATGGATTCAAAACTCTGAACCAGCAAGAGGGTTATTCGAGCTGCTGGAACAATGCTGTGATATTTGGAACTGTTTCCAGTTAAAGGGATTTACTAATTGTTCAGAATTATAAACCTTGTTATAGAGCCAAGCATGAAGTTCTCAGTTCTGTCTCTTACTTGCCTCCCTGTTTCTGGAAGCTGAATATTTTAAGAACCAATCCAGAGTTTTGAGTACAATCCTCAGTAAAGAGTTCTGTGTTTATATTAGGTGATTTTTAGGGTTTAGGAACGGGTGTTAAAATCTAGTGCCAGACATCCCACCCTGCAAAAACTCATTTCAGGGAGGTAGCAGTACGATATGGAGAGCAAGCTGTTGCCCCATGTAGCAAGCTCCCCGTCTGCATGCACCCAAAGGAACGGCAGATTGAGTTTGGTACCAGGAGCACCACAGGAGTTGTCATTCAGCGTAGGACTGCCTTAGGGACTCCAGCTCCGGGTTTACTCCCGAAGCCTTCCCTGTGAGTGGGTACAGCCGCAAGGCAGCAGAGGTTTGAGATCAGAATTTTCCTTCTCCTAGATGAGCTGACGAGTCCCATCTGTCCGAATAGGTCTTGAAGCAACAGGAATTAAGAGTTGGCAATGTATGAATTCACTTGCAATATTTTAGAAATGACATACTCCATCGCTAGAATTCCCACAAGTTGTCGTCATAGCTTACAGATAGATGCGTGTTCTGATTATCTTCAGAAACGTTCCCATTTTGTCTCCTTTTAATATCTAATCTGCATGTTTTCCTTCTTATCTAGTGCTTGCCTTATCATAGAAAGGAGTGAAGAAACGGCTGTCCAGACTTGCAACGAGATCTGCCGCTGACATCTTTGAAAACCTTCTTCACTCTCTCTTTGTACCGTACAGGAAAAAGGAAAGTTACGTCACATCCGGAGTTTCTCCAGTTGCCGGACGATTTCCCTCCACGCCTCTCTGACATAGTGGGGAACCGCGTACGAGGCAAGTGACAGCAGTGGTTTGCCATTGCCTTCTGCCGGGTGAGTTTCCAAAGAGATCACCAGCTCGTAACCCAGCATGGATGGAAAGCGTGCAGAGGAGCCGGCTGGATTCAAACTCGGGGTGACGCCACTACAGCATCAGCCAGGTCAGCCTACTGTATAATATGGGGACTACTTTATGTTGTAGTAACACATCGTTGCATGCGCTATTAGGTGCACATTGATACAAATGTGTGTGTTCTGCATCATTTTCTACTAGTAAACAACCATGAAACTTCGCTCCTGTCTCCAGCATTTTTATTAATAGCATTGTTGTGTAGCCAGGCCACATACACAACACTCTTTAAAGAATTACCCCTGGAAATGTAAATGTCTCGTACGTAGTGTCACTGGATTTTAGCTGCCTTGCAGATTCTAGTCTGCAGTCTTTCTGCTGTCTCAATTTAGCTTGAGATATCAAGCTGTCTACTTCCCCTATTTATTTTCATTGACTGTAGTGTACCCAGTGGCATTGTGTATCCGATGGGTTTAACTGTTAACAAGGATGTGAGGTTATTAGCTTTGCTGCTCTGTCGACAGTCACTTGTATCCAGTATGCCTCCTCCTCCTTTCCCAAAACACCTTCGCTTGTATTCCCAGCATCCTGTGGCAAATGCTCGAATTAAAACTGAAGATGTTGTCCAATCTGAAACTGTTCTCGGATGGGGTGGCAGAGGAGGGGCCCACATTGGATGGGCCTTGGCTTGGGGAAGTGGTCCACATTAATGGGTCCTGACCCTGATGTAGGAGAGGGTTTCGCATTTGATGGGGCCTGGTGAAGGGGTGGGTTCCACATTGATGGTTCCTAAGGTGGGGCCCACATTTAATGGGGCCTCATGTGTCTGCACTCATTGTCCCCACGTTGCTGAATGATGTGCTATAAGTTTTGACCTACCTTAATTTCCCTTTTAATCGTTTTTAACATTAAAAGAAAGAGTGCCCGTTAGACAGTTATTGAAATGACTTTCAATGCCGACCTCATTATTCCAGTGACTTGAACAGCAGTGCCAGTGGATGCTGTGATTACCTGATGGTTTGGTTCGGCAGCCATTGCTTCTGTACATATTAGTTAAAGTAGATTTTTCAATAGCTAAGCTTCTCTTCCCGACCAGAATTACACAATATTGTATCATTCCAATGGTCTAGTCACATTTGGGATGCCATTTCAATATTGCAAATCACGTAATTTAATCTCTGTTAGCTTTTTGAATGATTTTAGAGATTGTGTTAGGCACGTTTAACCTGTTACCAGTGGACGTCTTTCTCCTAATTTGTATATTACATCATTCTTTTGACTGCTTTAATTAATAAAGTGGATTAAGGTAAACGCTGCTTCGTGTTGCACACCAGAGAGGTGCAGGATTTACCGCCTTGCGACTTTTGCGGAGCAGAAACTCGTAAAAAGCATGTCATGTGTTTCGTTTCCTTTTAATTTTTTCCTTCTGTTACATTTCTTTTTGAGGTAGCTTTCTGTGCTGTTCACTGGGTTTTAGACCAAGGTCTTGCACACAAATCAGAGTTAGTCACTGAAGATTTAGTCAATGTGGAGAGACAAGTACAGCAGGGGAACGGGCCCTTCACCTCTTCTCTCTGGCGTCTTCTCTCTTCATCTCTTCCTAACAAAAGCCCCAAGCCCAACCTTAGTGTCCCTCACCAAAGAAACCTCCCCTTAATCATAAGACCATAAGATGGAGGAGCAGAAGTAGGCCCATCAGCCCATCGAGTCTGCTCCGCCATCCAATTCTTCCAGTCATCCCCATTCCCCTTGCCTCCTCAAGATGCCCTGGCTAATCAAGAACCTATCTATCTCTGCCTTAAATACACCCAATGATTTGGCCTCCACAGCCACTTGTGGCAACAAATTCCACAAATTTACCACCATCTGACTAAAGAAATTTCTCCGCATCTCTCTTCTAAATGGATGTCCTTCAATCTTGAAGTCGTGCCCTCTTGTCCTAGACTCACTGACCATGGGAAATAACTTTATCATATCTAATCTGTTCAGGCCTTTTAACATTTGGAATGTTTCTATGAGATCCCCCTCCCCTCATTCTCCTGAACTGCAGGGAATACAGCCCAAGAGCTGCCAGACGTTCCTCATACGGTAACCCTTTCATTCCTGGACTCATTCTTGTGACTCTTCGCTGAACCCTCTCCAATGTCAGTATATTCTTTCGAAAATAATGAGCCCAAAGCTGCACACAATACTCCAAGTGTGGTCACACGAATGCCTTATAGAGCCCCAACATGACATCCCTGCTCTTTCATTCTATACCTCCAGAAATGAATACCAACATTGCATTCATCGCGTTCACCACCAACTCAACCTGGAGGTTAACCTTTAGGCTATCCTGCACAAGGACCCCCAAGTCCCTTTGCATCTCTGCATTTTGAATTATCTCCCCATCTAAATAATAGTCTGCCTGTTTATTTCTTCCACCCAAGTGCATGGCCATACACTTTCCAACATTGTATTTCACTTGCCACTTCTTTGCCCATTCCCCTGAACTATCCAAGTCTCTCTGCAGGCTCTCTATTTCCTTCACCTATCTTGGTATCATCGGCAAAATTAACCACAAATCCATTAATCCCATAGTCCAAATTATTGACGTACATTGTAAAAAGCAGCAGTCCCAACACCGACCCGTGGAACTCCACTGGTCAGCGGAAGCCAGAATAAGATCCCTTTATTCCCACTCTGTTTTATGCCGTTCAGCCAATGCTCCACCCATGCTAGTAACGTCCCTGTAATTCCATGGGTGCTTATTTTGCTGAGCAGCCGCTCGTGGGCACTTTGTTAAAGGCCTTTTGAAAATCCAAATACACCAAGTCTACTGCATCTCCTTTGTCTACCCTGCTTGCAATCTCCTCAAAAATTTGCAGTAGATTTGTCAGGCAGGATTTTCCTTTCAGGAAGCCATGCTGGCTCTGGCCTATCTTCTCATGTGCCTCCAGGTGCTCCGTAATTTCATCCTTAACAATCGATTCCAACAATTTCCGAACCACTGATGTCAGGCTAGCAGGTCTGTAGCTTCCTTTCTGCTGCTCCGACCCTTCTTAAATAGCAGAGTGACATTTGCAACTTTCCAGTCATCCAGTACAATGCCGGAATCTATCGATTCTTGAAAGATCATTGCTAATACCTCCGCAATCTCTCCAGCTACTTCCTTCAGAACCCAAGGGTGCATTCCATCAGGTCCAGGAGATTTATCCACCCTCAGGCCATTAAGTTTCCTGAACACCTTCTCAGTCGTAATTTTCACTGCACATACTTCACTTCCCTGACACACTTGAGTGTCCGGTATACAGCAGATGTCTTCCACTGGATTCTAATTCTCTAGATGTTCCCACACTCTGAGACTCCCACCTTGCATTGTTATCTCTGCACCTCCTTCCAAAAAATGTCAAACCACCTGCCCAATCTCCTGTTCAGTGAGTAACAATTTTTAATCGCCCAAAACACCGCTGCCTTGTTCTAACATGCACCAAGACCTTTCATCCATCTCTTCTGTCCTCACCAAACAACCCAAACACCTGGTTAAACAACATTTCAATCTTAAGACTCTTGCTTCCAATCCCGTCTCCTGTTTCTGCATCCTCTCCCACTCCTACAATTCACCCCAGCCCCAGTCTCTGCACCTCCAATTCCAGCATCTTGTTCAACCATGACTTTAAGCACTCTGCTATTGATGACTGTGCCTTCAGCTGTCTGTGTCTCAAACTCTGGAATCCCTTCCCAAAACCTTTCTGCCTCTCCCCACCTCTGTGATGCTCCTATGAAACTTCCCATCGACCAAACTCTGGTCACTTGTTCTAAAATCTCCTTTCATGGCCTGGTCTCAAATTGTATTTGATGATGCTGCTGCTACCAGAGTCTCAGGACCTTTTGCTGTGTAGCTGTCAGTTCCAATTCCGTCATAATTCACCTTTAGGCTCATAGGCCACTACAGCACAGAATCAGGTCCTTTGTCCTGTGCAGTACATCCCAAACTATTATTCCGCTTAGTCCCAGCTGCCTGCACCTGAACCTTGCCCTCCGTACCCCTCCTATCCATGTACTTATCCAAATTTCTCTCAAATGTTGAAATCAAACCCTTATCCACCACTTCCTTTGGCAGCTGATTCCACATTTGCACCACCCTCTGATTTACGGTTCACCCTTAAGTATTTCACCTTTCACCTTTAACCTATGACCTCTAGTTCTCGTCTCACCCTGCCAGCATGGGAAAAGCCTGCTTGCATTTATCCCATCTACATCCCTCATAATCTTGGATACCTCTATAAAATCTCCCCTCATTCCCCTACACACCAGGGAATAAAGTCCTAACCTATTCAACCTTTCCCTATAGCTCAGTTCCCCAAGTCCTGGCAACGTCCTTGTAAATTTTCTGTGCGCTCTTTCAATCTTACTGATATCCTTTCTTTCAGTAGGTAAACAGGACTGTACACAATACTCCAAATTTGACCTTACCTTTGTGAAAGATTGTTTCTTTACATTATAAACACCAATTGTGTTTTTATCAAACGTATCTGAAAGTGACTTCAGGCATATTACTATCTTTACCTGCTTTTTATTAATTATTTTGGTCGGTTTCCTCTTTTGTGTTCCCATGTCAGGTGGGTGTCACTTAAATGTTCCTTAGGCCAAAGGAAAGGAGTTAAGGGCAATTTATACTTCTGCATTGAATTAGTGCCATAGGTACGGCGTAGCCGCGTACCCTACGCTGTAGCCTGACGTACACCTCCCCAAAAATGTAACCACGCGTTGCGGTGACGCAGACAGCAACAACTGATTGGTTGGCTTGATAGCATCGCATTTCCTCCTGTGCATTTCTGGTTGCTTCTTGTCTCTCAGTGGCCGGACAAGCACAGAAAATTCACCCTCCTTCTGCCTCAATCCATTCAATGCTCGTACACACCATCTCCTCCCACGTCTTCCCTCCTTTCTGCGTCGCAGTAACTTCAATAAAAGTAACTCTTGTTCAACATTTATTAGCTCCAACTGCAACATGATGCGCTCAGTTTCAGTCGCCACTGCTTGAAGTACACGAAGAAACTCAACACGGTGGCATAGAAACCCCATCGCCAACTAGCGTTTTGGCGGTGAATTGCAGAGCGACGCGGACACACCAGTGCAGAAGTATAAATGCTCACAAGGGCATAGACCACTTGCGTAGGCTACGGCATCGGCTACAGGTTAGAGCCGACGCAGAAGCATAAATCAGCCTTAACGGTGGGGCGGGTGGAGAAGGGACAAGTGGAGGCCAAGTCAGTCAGATGACGTCTTGCATCTGGCTTCGATCGGCTGTTTCTTTGTGGCAACTATTCACCTGTCTCTGCTGAGTGCACAGATTATTCTTATTAGCACTTGTTGATGTGGAAATGTCTTTGGTACCATAGTATTATATGGGAGTTGAATTCCAAAACAGTCCAATTGGCTCAACTAATCTGTCTCAGTGTTTTGCCCCCCACCCCATACAAGAAAATAGTACTGATCATATTTACCCAATCAGCTCCTATCTGTCTTTAGACTTGTTTCCATCATGCACCTGTCCAGTCTTTCTGCTGCAACTGTGAACTATGAAAACAAATTCCATGGCTTCTCCAATATCTCCGGTCTTTTGTTTGAAGTTTCTTGCATTTACTGCTGTATTCATGGGCCTTTGCAGTCGATCCCATGACTACTACTGGTCCATCTTTGCAACATTTGAGAAAACACTGTCATTGCAGCACACTGGGTTCCCTTTGTCCTTACCTACCAGCCCACGAGCCTCTGTATCCAGCACATTACTCTCCAAAACTTCTGCCATTTACAGTGGGATCCTACCACTAAACACATCTTCTCCCTCCCCCCACCCCCGACTCTCACTTTCTGCTTGTCCACTCAACCCTCCCCACTGATCTCCCTCCTCCACTTATCCCTGTGAACTGCCCCTAGACCACCTCCCTCACCACTATTCAGACCCTTAAACAGTCCTTCCGTGTGAGGCGATAGTTCACCAGCAGGTCTGCCTGGGTCACCTGCTGTAACTTGGTGCAGCCTCCTCTACATTGGTGAGATTCGGCGTAGATTGGGGTATCAAATATTTGAGCACCTTCACTCTATCTGCCACAAAAGGCAGGGTCTCCCAATGGCTATCCATTTCAATTCAACTTCCTATTCCCATTTTGGCGTGTTGGTTGTCTCCTCAACTGCTTGAAGAGGCCACACTCAGATTGGTGGAGCAACATCTCATATTCGATCTGGGTAGCCTCCAGCCTAATGGCACAAACACCGAGTTCTCCAATTTCCAGTAATCTTTCCCCACTCCCTCCTTCTGTCTGTTTCCAGCCCTCATGCGGGCTCCCCTCTTACCCTTCTCTTCACTTCCTCTGGTTCCCCCCTCCTCCTTCCCTTTCTTCCATGGTCTCTATCAGATTACCTCTTCTCCAGCCCTTTACTTCTTCCACCTATCACCTTCCAGCCTCTCACACCCCCCTCCCCCTTCCCCCTCACCTGGTCTCGCCTATCACCTTCCAGCTTGTACTCCTTCCTGTCCCCGCACCACTTTATTCCAGCTTCTGTCCCCTTCCTTTCCAGTCTGTCCTGATGAGGGGTCTGTTTATTCCTGTCCAGAGATGGTGCTTGACCTGCCAAAGTCCTGTGTTAGTGTGACCTGTGCTGTTCCAACAAGAAAGATTCCAGTTTCAAGGTCACTCAAGTTAAGAGCAGTGGGGTAATCAGGTTGTTCTCACTGAATCCTGGTCTTCATTGGTGTGTTTTCTTGCAGGGAGTGCTGTTGGAGAGAAGTGGAAACACACCAAATAAGGAGAAGTATGTGACCTAGCATGGAGCAGTGTGCAGGGGAGCCGGCTGGATTCGAACTGGGGACCTTTCGTCCCCAAGTCCGACTCTGATGCCACTACACCACCAGTCGGGTCACAGAAGGAGTATAGATGGGGAAATGCAAGCAGGCTTTTTCCACTGAGGTTGGGTGGGACTACAACTAGAGGTCGTGGGTTAAGCGTGAAAGGTGACAAGCTTAAAGGGGAACATGAGGGGAATCTCAGAGGGTCATGAGTGTGTGGAATGAGCTGCAAATGCAAGTGGTGCACGCAGACATCCCACCCTGCAAAAACTCATTTCAGGGAGGTAGCACCATCAATTTGCGAGAGACTCCTGGAACTTTCCAGAGAGGTGGGATAGCTGCAATAGAGTAGCTCCTTAGCAGCTAGCCTGCTAGTTTAAATAACGTTAGTTATGATAATGAATGAATGACACCTGTTAAACTCACCTCAACATGTCTTTTACAGTCTTAACCCACCATGGGCAATAGAAAAGTCACTGTTGCAAGCAGTGCAGCAAGCAACACTGTCATTATTTTTGACACCTGTTAGGCAGGGGTACACTTTAGTGTAGTCTGGGGTGAAGTACGTTTTATATTTTCTTTTTGCTTTTTTTGGAACACTCTGCCATCCATCCATCCTCTCTCCCTGCGCCCCCTCTCCCCCCTCCCTACCCCTCCGACTCTCTCCCCCCTCCCCCATCTGTGTGTGTGTGTGTGTGTGTGTGTGTGAAAAAAAATCGATTTCCAGGATATTGTACATAATTTGCAGCCATCAGGGAGCCGCTGTCAATGTGCGGGTGACTCCTGCAACTTCCGGGAGAGGCGGGATGTCTGTGCATGTGAGCTCAATTTCAACATTTAAGAGAAGTTGGGATGGGTACCTGGGTGGCAGTGGTGTGGAGGGCTATTAACCCAGTGCAGGTTGCTGGGAGTAGGCAGCTTAAATGGTTTTCTATGAAATAGATCAGCCTGGGGCCTGTTCCTGTGTTGTATGACCTATGGAAGGCTATCTTAAGTATGAAAAAACAGTTCCAAGGGAAGCTAGAGACAGAATCGGATGCACCTTAGCTTTGGCAGAGTTTGCATGCTATTACTTCCTACAAGGTGAAACCTAACATCATAAATGGCTGAATTAAGATGAATGCCTTTTATGTACACTTTGAAAGGCAGAATAAAATAATACATGTGTAATTCCGTGCAGCATCTTATATCTGTCTCAGAGGCCGACATCTGAACAGCTTTCCAGAGGGTGAACCCTTACAAAGCTTCAGGCCCAATGGTGCACCTGGCAAGGCACTGAAAACCTGTGCCACCCAACCAACCAGTTCTATAGGAAATGTATCTGATTGGCACTGAAAACCTGTGCCACACAACCAACCAGTTCTATAGGGAATGTATCTCATTGGCACTGAAAACCTGTGCCACCCAACCAACCAGTTCTATAGGGAATGAATCTCATTGGTACTGAAAACCTGTGCCACACAACCAACCAGTTCTATAGGGAATGAATCTCATTGGCACTGAAAACCTGTGCCACCCAACCAACCAGTTCTATAGGGAATGAATCTCATTGGCACTGAAAACCTGTGCCACCCAACCAACCAGTTCTATAGGGAATGAATCTCATTGGCACTGCACTCACCCTTGCACCAGCTGGTCAACAACAATGCCTACGTCAGCCTACTGTTTATTGATTATAACTCAGTGTTCAACACCATCATTCCTTCATTACTGATCAACAAGCTTCAAAACCTGAGCTCCTGTACCTCCATCTGCAACTAGACCATCGACTTCCTGATCGGGAGATCAAAAATAACATCTCCTGCTCCAAGACAATCATCAAAGAATTATTGTAACTTATTTATTTTGTTTTCTGTATTGCAGCCACAAACAACAAATTTTTACAACATATGCCAGTGATAATAAACTTGATTCTGATTTTATAATGAAGGTCCACGAACAATGCATCATTATGCATTTTAAGCACTAGTTATTTTCGAAATTTGTAGCAATTTACTGTCTTTGGGCTGTACTTTTGCAACTTTGCACTTTAAAATTGCTGCAAAGCAGCTAATTTCCTGTCATATGAGACAGCATTAATAGACCTGGTTATGGTGTCATTAGAGACTTTGCTCCAGGAGGTCATCATGCCCTTAACAATAAGTACTGTAGAACTGGTGAGTAAGGCAAACAGATTGAAATTACAAATGAGGCTAGTATGTGGATCCAGACAACACCAAGGAAACTCCAGTCCTTGTATCTATTCAAGAGACTGCAGAATGGATGAGCAAAATTACCATAGTACGATGGTAGAAAGAATACATTTTCCAAAATCCCACCTCTTTCTTCTTGAGGTTCCCCTCAACTGGAAGGAAGTAAACGTAACCCCACTACGTAACAAAGTTGGGAGAAGACAATTGCAGAGAAAATACTTAAAGTCTATCATTGAGTGAGTGGCAAGAGCACATTTGAAAAAGTAGGACTGATCAGAATTGGCGTGTAACTTGTTCAAGTTTGCTGAGAATTGATGAGGAAGACAGCTATGCTGCTCATTAGACTTTCAGAAGACCTTGAATAAAGTGCCACAGAAGAAATCATAAAGCACATGGGATTGAAGGAAATATTCTTGTGTGGGTTGAGGATCAGTTAATAAACAGAAAATAATGACCAGGAATAAATAGGTCACTTTGAGATTGGGAGGTTGTTGACTAGTGTTGCAGGAGTTGATGTTGAGCTCTCATATTCAGTCAATACCAATGATCTTGTTGAGAGGGTTTACAGTAATATACAGTATCCATGTTTGCTAATGATACCAAGTTGGGGTCTGATGATGCAGAGAAGTTTTAAATGGATGTACACACAAAATGCTGAAGGGACTCAGCAGATCTATGGGAATAAATAAACAGCCGATGTTTTGGGCCAAGACCCTTTATCAGGGCTGGAGAGGAAGGGAAAGATGCCAGAATATGAAGGGAGGAGTAAGGGAAGGAAGACAAGTTTGAAGGTGATAGGTGTAGACAGGTGGGTGGAGGAGGGGTGAGGGAGAGAGGAAGTAACAAGCTTAGAGATGACAGGTGGAAAAGGTAAAGGACTGGAGAGTGGACCATGGGAGACAGGGAAGGAGGAAGGGCACCAGAGGGAGGTGATAAACAGGGAGGAGAGGTAGTAAGAGGCCAGAGTGGGGAATGGAAGGGGCAAAATTACCGGAAGTAATTCAAGTAAGAGAAATCAATGTTCATGCCATCAGCTTAAAGACTACTTAGTTGGAATACGAGGTGTTGCAGTGTGGGATAAGGGAACAATGAGGGTTGGTGGCAGTGGTTGGGAGATCTCCAGAGCCGGTGAGGTTGCTGGTGGTGTCAGAGACAATATCCTGATGGTCCCAAGTGAGGTCCTTTTCAAGGGGTCAGTAAGAGGAGGTGTCCAGAGAATTGACACCTGGTCCCAAGATTCACAAAGCTGAATGGTTGGGTAGGCCCATTGTTTCTGCCTGCTCTCGCATCCACATACCACAACTCCATTTTATCCCTCTTGTTTCAGTTGCGTCCCACCGACATCTGCAAGTCACCTTCCAGCTTCTTACATCATTCCCCCCTCCCCCATCCACTTGGCTTCACCTATCACCTTCAAGCTCGGTCTCCTTCTCCTCTCCCTACACTTTTATTCTGGCATCTTCTCCCTTCCTTACCAGTCCTGATGGAATGTCCCAGCCTGAAGCATCAACAGTTTATTCATTGTTGGAGCGTGGACGAAATCATCAGAGAGACAGAGTCACTGGTAGGTACAAAGCAGCCTCTGTATTCGACACAAGCTACAGCAGGCATCTTACGGACGGAGACACCTTCCGCAGAAAGGTCTGCTAGCCCAATGCGGGCTCAATATTTATATGCTAAACACAAAGGCAATCGCTACTTAAAAAGTTATAGACAATGCTTCCTTTTGAGGCTACATACAAAATATCACACCATCCTTTCCTTCCAACGCCAACATGTCTGGGTTGGTATCGACAGCCTTTAGGAATGTAAATTAAGTCTACGATACATTTATTTGGCATTTCCCATGCTAACATAGAAAACAATTAATATTTATAATGCATAGATAATACTGTCTTCAAAACTACAGCATCAGGTCAAACTACGGCGCCAGAAGCACAGCAAGTGCATTGTCAAGTAGAAGTCTGGTGGCCAAAGTCACTTAAATGTAAACAAATCATTACCCCCAAAAAATTCACTCTAACATTCATTTCCATAGATGATGCCTGACCTGCTGAGTTCCTCCAGCGTTTTGTGTGTGTTGTCCTGGATTTCCAGCATCTGCAGTATCTTTTGGGTTTTAAATGGATTCATGCAGGTTATGTGAATCTGCAAGGTCACAGCTGATGGAGTGTAATGTGGAAAAGTGCAAGAGGAAATTTGGTAGGGAAAATAGAAAAGTAGAGTAGTTAAATGATGAGAGACTGTAAGGAGTTGGTGCTCAGAGTGACCTGGGTACCAGTGTACGTGAATCACTGATGCCAAAATACAGCAAACAATTAGAAAGACAAATGGTTTGCTCGTCTTTATTGAAAGAAGAAGGAGTACAAGAATAATAACATTCAAGTACATTTATATAAATATCTGGTAAGATTGTGCCTGGAATATTGTAAAGAGATCTGGTCTCTCGAGCTAATAAAGGATATGAAAACAAACGAGACTGTAGATTCTGGGATCTGCCAGCAAAAACAAAACTCTGAAAGAACTTAGCTCATCAATTAGTATCTGCAGAGGAAGAATACAAGTTGATATTCCAGGCTGAGACCTTGCACCAGGAGTGGACTGGGTGTGAATAAATGATATACTGTACAGTGGATTCTGGTTAGTTATCCTATCAGTTAATCCAGACAGCCACTTATTTGGGACAACTCTAAATCAACATAAACTAATCAAAAAAATAGCCAGAATTTCCTCACTTATTTGGGACACTATGTCTCTTAACTGGAACGGGAGAGTATTGCCAAACAGTTTCTAACTAGTGTCAGTTGTGTGCACTTGTGTGTCATTAAATAGTACACCGTGCTTAGAGTGAACAGTTTTTAAATATCATCAGCTTGTGTTCAAAAAAGCAGTGGTTTATGTCAGGGATAGGTAGAGAGAAATAAGCAGTAAGACAATTCAGAACTGTTTTTCTCACTACAGTTTCAAGCAGTCAGGCTTGGAGATGCAAGAAATGGCTGGGAATGAAAATGAAACAATTTCACTGCTTCAACAAATTAGAAACCACGAAGAAAGTTAAGATATTGACAATCATCTTGAATGCTACAATGAAAATGAGGATTTGGAGAATGCAACAGTTTCTAACTAGCATCAGTTGTGTGCATGTGTCTGGCCATGTGACACTACAGCATGCTTAGAGCACATAGTTTTTAAATACCATCAATTGCGTATGCTTGTGCTATGGTATTCATTTGAGCCGACTGATGCCAAGTGACAAAGCAACAATTTTTGACATGACTTCAACACTGATTTTGTTCATTTACAGTCAATCAAAAAGAACAGAGCAGCGTACACTGTATGAACTCTGCTGTCGAGAACTATTAGGTGTTATCATAGTACTACAGTTATATTGGTAATATTCTAATTTGTTCTGTATTTATTTAAATACATAATTTGTTACTCAGTTGAACATAGTTAGCCTTTTTAAAACTATTTTCATGAAACTTTGGCTAATTGTGGCAGCCACTTCATTGGGCCAAAATGTACTGATCCTGATGTGTCCCCATTAACTGGAATCCACCATTCTGATAAATGGATGCAGGGTTAGTAAGGTAGAAGATCAGCCATGATTGCACTGATGGTAGGACATACATGAATAGGCAAAGTGACCTAATTCTGCTTCGATTTTTTTAATGATCTCAAAAGAACGGTCAAGATCAATAAGCCTACCTTCAAAAGTCATATTCCATTAACTGCACCAACAGCCTAATTGACTAGTAAATCACCAGTTTTGCATCAGACTATAAATCAGGCCTCATATGTAACATTAGAGTACATCACCTGTTCTATCCATGCACCAACATTTGACCCCCAAATCCAAATCTCACAGGTTACACAAACTGCTCGTTTCAACCAAGATAACCATGTCAACCGGGTGACACTTACCGACAAATTGTATTGCCCCTTGCAGAACAGGATGGTGTAGGGTCAGAAGCACTGGGTGCTTACTAAATGGGATAGGTGGACCACCACAGAATGAATGTATCATGACTGCATTTAGTATGCTGGGCACTGACCTACATGATTCACTGCCAATGGTCACGTCAACTGGATCTTGAGGAAATGCTATGACCTTCTAAAATATACCAGTGTTGCCTGCAAATTATGTGCATGCAGTAATTGTGCCCTGTACCCTAGTTCAGCTTGCAACTCCAGTGAAATTACTGCACATTCTCAGTAAATTTGAACAGTCTTAATATCTCTTACACAACAGAGGACAACTAACTGTGAGTTATTAAAAACAGCTCCAATCTGAGAGAAGCCAAATGCTAAAGAGTTGTCACCACATTAAAAGGCAATGCTGTTCTTTCCCTGTTGTTGTAATTGTAGCTGGTGATTTATTTCAGTGAGGACTTTGTGTAAGGCAACCTGCACCTCAACTAGGTATCTTACTGAAGTTCAGAGAGGAGAATGTTCCATAAAGATTCTGGGCGTAAACAAACTTCTGCAATGAGCCTTTCTCCACTTCCTCTCATGTCAGGATGAGTGGCTGTCCCAGCTCTGCTTGGCCCCTGTTATTAGTCACAGAATTGTACAACATAGGGACCTCGTACATTTGACCCATTGTGTCCGTTCTATCAAAGAGCTCATTTACACTAATCTGATTTCCTGTTATAATAATCAATTAACCTAGTAACTTGCACATCTTTTGAGTGTGCCTCAGTAGCAGCACAGCAAGTTCCTAATGGGAATGGATGCATCTGGTGGGATCTCAGAACGAATGTGTAGACTCCACAGACAACACTAGAGATCAGGAAGGAAGCTAATGTTTGTACCAGACCTCCAAGGTAATCAGTTTCTCTCTCTTTGATCCAATACCATTCCCTACTACCATAACACACATCAAAGTTGCTGGTGAACGCAGCAGGCCAGGCAGCATCTCTAGGAAGAGGTACAGTCGATGTTTCGGGCCAAGACCCTTCGTCAGGGTGAACTGAAAGAAGAGCTAGTAAGAGATTTGAAAGTGGGGAGATCCAGAGTGATTGGAGAAGACAGGAGGGGGAGGGATAGAGCCAAGAGCTGGACAGGTGATTGGCAAAAGGGATATGAGAGGATCAACTGTCCAGCTCTTGGCTCCATCCCTCCCCCTCCTGCCTTCTCCTATCATTTTGGATCTCCCCCTCCCCCTCTCAAATCTCTTACTAGCTCTTCTATCAGTTCATCCTGACGAAGGGCCTCGGCCCGATATGTCCAACTGATCAGTCCTATTTTTTTAAATGTGCTGTTGCCACTCACTCAATGATAGGCTTTAAGTATTTTCTCTGCAATTGTCTTCTCCCAACTTTGTTAAAGAGTGGGGTTACGTTTACTTCCTTCCAGTTGAGGGGAACCTCAAGAAGAAAGAGGTGGGATTTTGGAAAATGTATTCTTTATACCATCATACTATGGTAATTTTGCTCATCCATTCTGCAGTCTCTTGAATAGATACAAGGACTGGAGTTTTCTTGGTGCTGTCTGGATCCAGATACTAGCCTCATTTGTAATTTCAATCTGTTCGCCTTACTCACCAGTTCTACAGTACTTACTGTTAAGGGCATGATGACCTCCTGGAGCAAAGTCTCCAGTGAGACCATAACCAGGTCTATTAATACTGTCTCATATGACAGGAAATCAGCTGCTTTGCAGCAATTGTAAAGTGCAAAGTTGCAAAAGTACAGCCCAAAGACAGTAAATTGCTACAAGTTTCAAAATAAATAGTGTTTAAAATGCATAATGATGCGTTGTTCGTGGACCTTCATTATAAAATCAGAATCAAATTTATTATCACTGGCATATGTTGTGCAATTTGTTTTTTGTGGCTGCAATACAGAAAACAAAATAAATAAGTTACAATAAGCCTTTGATGATTGTCCTGGAGGAGGAGATGTTATTTTTGATCTCCCGATCAGGAAGTCGATGGTCTAGTTGCAGAGGGAGGTACAGGAGCTCAGGTTTTGAAGCTTGTTGATCAGTAATGAAGGAATGATGATGTTGAACACTGAGTTATAATCAATAAACAGTAGGCTGACGTAGGCATTGTTGTTGACCAGCTGGTGCAAGGGTGAGTGCAGTGCCAATGAGATACATTCCCTATAGAACTGGTTGGTTGGGTGGCACAGGTTTTCAGTGCCAATGAGATACATTCCCTGTGGAACTGGTTGGTTGTGTGGCACAGGTTTTCAGTACCAATGAGATACATTCCCTATAGAACTGGTTGGTTGTGTGGCACAGGTTTTCAGTGCCAATCAGATACATTTCCTATAGAACTGGTTGGTTGGGTGGCACAGGTTTTCAGTGCCTTGCCAGGTGTACCATTGGGCCTGAAGCTTTGTAAGGGTTCACCCTCTGGAAAGCTGTTCAGATGTCGGCCTCTGAGACAGATGTAAGATGCTGCACGGAATTACACATGTATTATTTTATTCTGCCTTTCAAAGTGTACATAAAAGGCATTCATCTTAATTCAGCCATTTATGATGTTAGGTTTCACCTTGTAGGAAGTAATAGCATGCAAACTCTGCCAAAGCTTAGGTGCATCCGATTCTGTCTCTAGCTTCCCTTGGAACTGTTTTTTCATACTTAAGATAGCCTTCCATAGGTCATACAACACAGGAACAGGCCCCAGGCTGATCTATTTCATAGAAAACCATTTAAGCTGCCTACTCCCAGCAACCTGCACTGGGTTAATAGCCCTCCACACCACTGCCACCCAGGTACCCATCCCAACTTCTCTTAAATGTTGAAATTGAGCTCACATGCACAGACATCCCGCCTCTCGCGGAAGTTGCAGGAGTCACCCGCACATTGACAGCGGCTCCCTGATGGCTGCAAATTATGTACAATATCCTGGAAATCAATTTTTTTTCACACACACACACACACACACAGATGGGGGAGGGGGGAGAGAGGCGGAGGGGTAGGGAGGGGGGAGAGGGGGCGCAGGGAGAGAGGATGGATGGATGGCAGAGTGTTCCAAAAAAAGAAAAAAGAAAATATAAAACGTACTTCACCCCAGACTACACTAAAGTGTACCCCTGCCTAACAGGTGTCAAAAATAATGACAGTGTTGCTCGCTGCACTGCTTGCAACAGTGACTTTTCTATTGCCCATGGTGGGTTAAGACTGTAAAAGACATGTTGAGGTGAGTTTAACAGGTGTCATTCATTCATTATCATAACTAACGTTATTTAAACTAGCCGGCTAGCTGCTAAGGAGCTACTCTATCGCAGCTATCCCACCTCTCCGGAAAGTTCCAGGAGTCTCTCGCAAATTGATGGTGCTACCTCCCTGAAATGAGTTTTTGCAGGGTGGGATGTCTGCGTGCACCACTTGCATTTGCAGCTCATTCCACACTCTCATGACCCTCTGAGTTTCCCCTCATGTTCCCCTTTAAGCTTTTCACCTTTCACCCTTAACCCATGACCTCTAGCTGTAGTCCCACCCAACCTCAGTGGAAAAAGTCTGCTTGCATTTCCCCATCTATAGTCCTGTGACCCGACTGGTGGTGTAGTGGCATCAGAGTCGGACTTGGGGACGAAAGGTCCCCAGTTCGAATCCAGCCGGCTCCCCTGCACACTGCTCCATGCTAGGTCACATACTTCTCCTTATTTAGTGTGTTTCCACTTCTCTCCAACAGCACTCCCTGCAAGAAAACACACCAATGAAGACCAGGATTCAGTGAGAACAACCTGATTACCCCACTGCTCTTAACTTGAGTGACCTTGAAACTGGAATCTTTCTTGTTGGAACAGCACAGGTCACACTAACACAGGACTTTGGCAGGTCAAGCACCATCTCTGGACAGGAATAAACAGACCCCTCATCAGGACAGACTGGAAAGGAAGGGGACAGAAGCTGGAATAAAGTGGTGCGGGGACAGGAAGGAGTACAAGCTGGAAGGTGATAGGCGAGACCAGGTGAGGGGGAAGGGGGAGGGGGGTGTGAGAGGCTGGAAGGTGATAGGTGGAAGAAGTAAAGGGCTGGAGAAGAGGTAATCTGATAGAGACCATGGAAGAAAGGGAAGGAGGAGGGGGGAACCAGAGGAAGTGAAGAGAAGGGTAAGAGGGGAGCCCGCATGAGGGCTGGAAACAGACAGAAGGAGGGAGTGGGGAAAGATTACTGGAAGTTGGAGAACTCGGTGTTTGTGCCATTAGGCTGGAGGCTACCCAGATCGAATATGAGATGTTGCTCCACCAATCTGAGTGTGGCCTCTTCAAGCAGTAGAGGAGACAACCAACACTCCAAAATGGGAATAGGAAGTTGAATTGAAATGGACAGCCACTGGGAGACCCTGCCTTTTGTGGCAGATAGAGTGAAGGTGCTCAAATATATGATACCCCAATCTACGCCGAATCTCACCAATGTAGAGGAGGCTGCACCAAGTTACAGCAGGTGACCCAGGCAGACCTGCTGGTGAACTATCGCCTCACACGGAAGGACAGTTTAAGGGTCTGAATAGTGGTGAGGGAGGTGGTCTAGGGGCAGTTCACAGGGATAAGTGGAGGAGGGAGATCAGTGGGGAGCGATGAGTGGACAAGCAGAAAGCGAGAGTGGGGGGGCAGGGAGAAGATGTGTTTAGTGGTAGGATCCCGTTGTAGATGGCAGAAGTTTTGGAGAGTGAAGTGCTGGACACAGAGGCTCGTGGGCTGGTAGGTAAGGACAAAGGGAACCCAGCATGCTGCAATGACAGTGTTTTCTCAAATGTTGCAAAGATGGACCAGTGGTAGTCATGGGATCCACATGCACAGGAGGAAATGCGATGCTACCAAGCCAACCAATCAGTTGTTGCTGTCTGCGTCACCGCAACGCGTGGTTACATTTTTGAGGAGATGCACGTCAGGCTACAGCGTAGGGTACGTGGTTACACCGTACCTGTGGCACTAATTCAATGCAGAAGTATAAATTGCCCTTAACTCCTTTCCCATGGCCTAAGGAACATTTAAGTGACACCCACCTGACATGGGAACACAAAAGAGGAAACTGACCAAAATAATTAAGAACCAGCAGGTAAAGATAGTAATATGCCTGAAGTCACTTTCAGATACGTTTTATAAAAACAAAACTGGTGTTTATAATGTAAAGAAACAATCTTTCACAAAGGTAAGGTCGAATTTGGAGTATTGTGTGCGGTTCTGTTTACCTACTTAAAGAAAAGATATCAGTAAGATTGAAAGAGCACACAGAAAATTTACAAGGATGTTGCCAGGACTTGGGGAACTGAGCTATAGGGAAAGGTTGAATAGGTTTGGACTTTATTCCCTGGTGTGTAGGGGAATGAGGGGAGATTTTATAGAGGTATCCAAGATTATGAGGGATGTAGATAGGATAAATGCAAGCAGGCTTTTCTCATGGTGGAAGGGTGAGACTAGAACTAGAGGTCATAGGTTAAAGGTGAAAGGTGAAATACTTAAGGGTGAACCTTCACTCAGAGGGTGGTGCAAATGTGGAATCAGCTGCCAGAGGAAGTGGTGGATAAGGGTTTGATTTCAACATTTGAGAGAAATTTGGATAAGTACATGGATAGGAGGGGTACAGAGGGCGAGGTTCAGGTGCAGGCAGCTGGGACTAAGTGGAATAATAGTTTGGTACGGACTGGACAGGACAAAGGACCTGATTCTGTGCTGTAGTGGCCGATGAGCCTAAAGGTTAATTATGACGGAACTGGAACTGACAGCTACACAGCAAAAGGTCCTGAGACACTCATAGCAGCAGCATCAAACACAATTTGACACCAGGCCGTGAAAGGAGATTTTCGAACAGGTGACCAGAGTTTGGTCGATGGGAAGTTTCATAGGAGCATCACAGAGGTGGGGAGAGAGGCAGAAAGGTTTTGGGAAGGGATTCCAGAGCTTGAGACACAGACAGCTGAAGGCACAGTCATCAATAGCAGAGTGCTTAAAGTCATGGTTGAACAAGATGCTGGAATTGGAGGTGCAGAGATTGGGGGTGGGGTGATTTGTAGGTGTGGGAGAGGTTGCAGAAACAGACAGGATTGAAAGCAAGAGTCTTAAGATTGAAATGTTGTTTAACTAGGAGTTTAGGTTGTTTGGTGAGGACAGAAGAGATGGATGAAAGGTCTTGGTGCATGTTAGAACAAGGCAGCAGTGTTTTGGACGATTAAAAATTGTTAGTTGTTAAACAGGAGATTGGACAGGTGGTTTGACATTTTTTGGAAGGAGGTGCAGAGATAACAATGCAAGGTGGGAGTCTCAGAGTGTGGGAACATCTGGAGAATTAGAATCCAGAGCTGGAACAGGGGAAGACAAGATTTGGGATACTTGGCCGGGAAAGGCTAAGTGGGCTAGGTGGGATGAAGCCATGGAAGGATTTGTAAATAAGTGCATGAATTTTGATATCAATTCCCTGTATTGCCAAGTCAATGGAAGTCAATGGGAGTAACTAAGGAGTATGGCATAGAAGCATTTGCAGCTCCTCAGTATGGCCATTTGCAAGGGTGCTACCAGACCTCTTCCTTAAAGCTGTGGATCAAAGTGCTCCCCTCTACCTTTTGGAAGAGGTAATGTGAGTACATCTCCTCCCACTTCATGGAATGGATTCTGAGTCGGAAGATGATCTTGGAGGGTTCTGAGACAAAGACTGAGGCCTGCTGGCTCTCCACTTCTCGGTGTTCCTCCCTAACATCCACACCCTTCACTGCAACAGGAGAAGATTCTGCAAGCATGTCAGAAGTTGACGCAAGTCCTGCTGACCCTGTCTTGGTTTCTGAATACCTTTTCATATGAAGGATCTCTTGATGATTTCAATGCATTTGTTCTATTATTCATCCAAATCAAACTGGCTTTATGCCAGGTAGATATATGCAGTTTAATTTGCGACATCCTTTCAATACTTTATACACAAAACATGCAGAAGAGGCTGTAGTCATTTCATTAGATGCGCAACATGCGTTTGACCAAGTGGAATGGCCATATATGATGTTTGCACTTAAGAAATTTGGATTTGGACCATCTTTCATTAAATGGATTGAGATAATTTATTCACACCCATCTGCTTCTATTATCACTAATCAGAATATTTCCTCCCCTTTTGCAATTCATCGTGGGACTCGTCAAGGCTGCCCCTTTCTCCATTTTTGTTTGCAGTTATCATTGAGCCACTGGCTGTTAGCATCCGACAGGACCCTTTGATAGCTCCTATTGATATGCATGGACATAAACATCACCTTTCGTTATACGCTGATGATGTCAAGCCAGCGAGCACTGTGAGGGTCATGGTTTTTGACTTCTCCAATGCGTTCAACACCATCCGCCCTGCTCTGCTGGGGGAGAAGCTGACAGCGATGCAGGTGGATGCTTCCCTGGTGTCATGGATTCTTGATTACCTGACTGGCAGACCACAGTACGTGTGCTTGCAACACTCTGTGTCCGACAGAGTGATCAGCAGCACTGGGGCTCCACAGGGGACTGTCTTGTCTCCCTTTCTCTTCACCATTTACACCTCGGACTTCAACTACTGCACAGAGTCTTGTCATCTTCTGAAGTTTTCTGATGACTCTGCCATAGTTGGATGCATCAGCAAGGGAGATGAGGCTGAGTACAGGGCTATGGTAGGAAACTTTGTCACATGGTGTGAGCAGAATTATCTGCAGCTTAATGTGAAAAGGACTAAGGAGCTGGTGGTAGACCTGAGGAGAGTTAAGGTAATGGTGACCCCTGTATCCATCCAGGGGGTCAATGTGGACATGGTGGAGGATTACAAATACCTGGGGATACGAATTGACAATAAACTGGACTGGTCAAAGAACACTGAAGCTGTCTACAAGAAGGGTCAGAGCCATCTCTATATCCTGAGGAGACTGAGGTCCTTGAACATCTGCCGGATGATGCTGAGGATGTTCTACGAGTCTGTGGTGGCCAGTGCTATCATATTTGCTGTTGTGTGCTGGGGCAGCAGGCTGAGGGTAGCAGACACCAACAGAATCAACAAATTCATCCGTAAGGTCAGTGATGTTGTGGGGACGGAACTGGACTCTCTCACAGTGGTGTCTGAAAGGAGGATGCTGTCTAAGTTGCATGCCATCTTGGACAATGTCTCCCATCCACTACATAATGTACTGGGTTTTCAGAGGAGTACATTCAGCCAGAGACTCATTCCACTGAGATCCAACACAGAGCGTCATAGGAAGTCATTCCTGCCTGTGGCCATCAAACTTCACAACTTCTCCCTTGGAGGTTCAGACACCCTGAGCCAAAAGGCTGGTCCTGGACTTATTTCATAATTTACTGGCATAATTCACATATTACTATTTAACTATTTATGGTTTTTTTACTATTTATTATTTATGGTGCAACTGTAACGAAAACCAATTTCCCCCGGGATCAATAAAGTATGACTATGACTATGAGTTTATCTCCAGCCCACAAACATCAATACCCGCCCTTCTGACTCTAATTAATCATTTTGGTAGTTTCTCAGGTTTCTCTATTAATTGGGATAAGCGTGAACTAATGCCAGTCACTGCAGTGGTTTAATACAGCATATTTACAGTCCATTCCCTTTAAAATAACTCATGATAATTTTTCCTATCTTGGTGTGACTAATACAAAAAACCCAGATGACCTTTTGCAAGTGAATTGGCGAAACAAAGGTGAGCAGGTTAAATGCAATATTGACTTTTGGAAAACCCTTCCGATTTCTTTGGTGGGGGGGGTTAATGCAATCAAGATAATTGTACTGTCACGATTTCTTCATCGTTTCCAGTCAATTCCATGATTTATTCCTCTGTCATATTTTAAGCAATTGGATTCAATTATTATACCCTTCATTTGGAATTATAAAGCCATTAGAATTACTAAAAAACACTTGTCAAAGCCCAGGGAAGCAGGTGGTTTTTCCCTACTGGACGTTAAAATGTATTACTGGGCTGCCCACCTATCCGTGCTTGCATGGTGGAAAAAAGGCCCACCCTCTACCTCAGCCTCGTGCCCAGCATGGTTACTCAGAGAGCGAGTGCTTTGTAAAATGACTTCCTTACAAGCTCTCCTTATTTGCCCCACTGCAGTTAATAAGTCACATTTTAGTAACAGCTTCGTGGTTGGCAGCACTACAAGAATTTGGAAGCAGATTCAACTCCACGTTAAGGCCGCAAAAATTTATATTAACACTCCGATTTGTGACAATCATTCCTTTTTGCCTGGCCTGAATGATACTGTTTTTTTCTACCTGGAAACAGAGAGGCATCTGTAGTGTAGGTGACCTATATAGTAATGGAAGCTTTGCCTCATTTGCACAGTTACAAGCAGTTTATAATATCCCTGCATCTAGTTTTTTTTAGATATTTACAAATTCAGATTATGTTAGGAAATATATACCTAACTTCGAAGTTTTAGACAAACATGAGTCCCTGGAGGCAATAAATAAATTTGATCCTGTTACTCGTAGTGCGGTATCCTATCTTTGTCAGATTCTACAGAATGCAGCTCGGGTGAATACTGCAGGTCTTAAACAGGCATGGGTGGATGAACTGGGTATAGAACTGACAGAGGAGGTCTGGGATGAGTGTTTAAAGAGTATACATGATTGTTCGGTCAACGTCAGACACACACTTATACAGTTTAAAACAATACATAAACTTCATTGTTCCAAAGTAAAGTTGCACAGTTTCTACCCTGAAGTTTCACCAGTTTGTAATAGATGTAAATCTGTGAGCAGTAACTTGTCACGTTCATTCTGGTCATGTTGTAAGCTTTATGCATACTGGAAAAGTATTTTTCACTCTTTCTCTGCGGCTTATGGGAAGCGACGGGAACCAGACCCGCTCATAGCCATCCTTGGAGCAACAAGCTCCCTATCTTCAGCCAATAGGTATGAAAAAAAGGCTGTATTGTTTGACAGGGTGATTGCTAAGAAGTTAATCCTGCAAATGCTGAAAATGGACTCTGCGCCTACGTACGATCTGTGGCTGAGAGAACTGGCAAATACTGTACATTTGGAGAGACTGAGACTATGTAATGAGGACAGAGGGGACATCTTTGAAAGGATATGGGGCCCTGTATTGGACTTTCTCACGGGGTGAGGACTGAGGTTTTTTGGTGCGGTGCACCTCTGCTGTGTATGTTTACTTTAGCCTTCATATTTTTCTCCCTTTTGCTGCTCGATATTTAATTAGATTTTGTTAAGGTCGTGGTTTTTGTAGATGTGCTGTTTTTTGTACAATAAAAAAATTAAAAATAATATGAAAAAAAAGAATTTAAGAAATATGTTTTAGAACTTAAGGAAAATACTCAGATTTTAGGGTTGAAGCCCAGGGTGCAGAACTGCAACAACAAATAGAAGTACCCGACAAGAACAACTGTGAATTGGAAAGGAGATTGGGAAATGGAGGAAATTATTACAAGGATACAAAAAGAAAAGGAGTGTGTTACAAAGCGAATTATCTACATTTGGATTATAAAATGAAAACATGGAAGCAAATGAAGAAGAACTCCGAGGTCTCAGTAAACAACTGCAGGCTACGATCCAAGAAAAGGAAAACCTGAAAAAGCAGCAGACTTGGAAAAACAGCAATTTTAAAAGTATAACGTGCAATAATTACTATTCTTTAACAAGACGATTTTAGTCTTACAAGTGATGCAGATGAAATCAATGTAATTGAGGTAATGCAACTACATGAAAGCATGTGAGAAAATTAGGGAGGGATAGCAGTTTGTGGCATTATCTAATGAGCGCATTAAGCAGTCACCAGGAATTGCAACTACAGAGTGATGCTAATAGAGAACTGCAGGCTGAACTAGATTGTCTAAAGTAGAGAACTCCAGGACATATTTGGTTGGAACACCACGAGTCTAGCAGATGGCGGTAATGCACTGAAAAACTGGTTGCCAACTGCCATAAAACACAAAAGAAGAAGAAGTAGAGGTCCAACTACTGGTGAGTCAGTATCCTGGCAAAAACTACACCACGAAGACAAAAGAACACTCCAGGCAACTCCGCGAAAAGGTTATTGAAAAGCACAGGTCAGCAGATGGATACAAGAATATTTCTCAGTCGCAGAATATCCCTTGGAGTACAGTTAAGTCAATCATCAAGAAATGGAAAGGATATGGCACAGCTGTAAATCTGAAGGGAGTAGGCCGTTCTCGAAAACTGAGTGACCGTGCAAGAAGGGGAGTAGTGAGGGAGTACATGAAGAGACCTGTGACAACCCTGGAGAAGTTACAAGCTTCAGAGGCTGAGATGGGAAAGTCTGTGCATACAACGACTGTGCTTCAAAGTTGCAGTTTTATGGAAGAAGAAACGATGAATTATGAAAGGAATCTGGTGACTAACATCAAAGAAGACACTAAAAGCATTTTTAAGTATATAAAGGGCAAAAGAGAGTTAAGGGTAGCTATAGGACCAATAGAAAATGATGCTGGAGATATTGTAATGAGAGACGCAGAGATGGCAGAGTATTTTGCATCAGTTTTCACAGTGGAAGACATCTGCAGTATACCGGACACTCAAGTGTGTCAGGGAAGTGAAGTATGTGCAGTGAAAATTACGACTGAGAAGGTGTTCAGGAAGCTTAATGGTCTGAGGGTGGATAAATCTCCTGGACCTGATGGAATGCACCCTTGGTAGCTGGAGAGATTGCAGAGGCATTAGCAATGATTTTTCAAGAATCGATAGATTCTGGCATTGTACCGGATGACTGGAAAATTGCAAATGTTACTCTGCTATTTAAGAAGGGTCGGAGCAGCAGAAAGGAAACTACAGACCTGCTAGCCTGACATCAGTAGTTCGGAAGTTGTTGGAATCGATTGTTAGGGATGAGATTACGGAGTATCTGGAGGCACATGACAAGATAGGCCAGTGCCAGCATGGCTTCCTGAAAGGAAAATCCTGCCTGACAAATCTACCGCAAGATTTTGAGGAGATTACAAGCAGGGTAGACAAAGGAGATGCGGTAGACGTGGTGTATTTGGATTTCAAAAGGCCTTTGACAAAGTGCCCACAAGAGGCTGCTTAGCAAAATAAGCACCCATGGAATTACAGGGACGTTACTAGCATGGGTGGATCATTGGCTGATTGGCATAAAACAGAGTGGGAATAAAGGGATCCAATTCTGGCTGCCGCTTACCAGTGGAGTTCCACAGGGGTCGGTGTTGGGACTGCTGCTTTCTACGATGTATGTCAATAATTTGGACCATGGGATTAATGGATTTGTGGTTAATTTTGCCGATGATACCAAGATAAGTGAAGGAAATAGAGAGCCTGCAGAGAGACTTAGATAGTTCAGGAGAATGGGCAAAGAAATGGCAAGTGAAATACAATGTTGGAAAGTGTATGGTCGTGCACTTGGGTGGAAGAAATAAACAGGCAGACTATTACTTAGATAGGGAGATAATTCAAGATGCAGAGATGCAAAGGGACTTGGGAGTCCTTGAGCAGGATACCCTAAAGGTTAACCTCCAGGTTGAGTTGGTGGTTAAGGCAACGAATGCAATGTTGGTATTCATTTCTGGAGCTATAGAATATAAGAGCAGGGATGTGATGTTGAGGCTGTATAAGGCACTCGTGTGACCACACTTGGAGTATTGTGTGCAGCTTTGGGCTCCTTATTTTAGAAAGAATATACTGACATTGGAGAGGGTTGAGAGAAGAGTCACGAGAATGATTCCAGGAATGAAAGGGTTACCGTATGAGGAACGTCTGGCAGCTCTTGGGCTGTATTCCCTGCAGTTCAGGAGAATGAGGGGAGGGGGATCTCATAGAAACATTCCAAATGTTAAGAGGCCTGAACAGATTAGATATGATAAAGTTATTTCCCACAGTCAGGGAGTCTAGGACAAGAGGGCACGAATTCAAGATTGAAGGACATCCATTTAGAACAGAGATGCAGAGAAATTTCTTTAGTCAGACGGTGGTAAATTTGTGGAATTTGTTGCCATGAGCGGCTGTGGAGGCCAAATCATTGGGTGTATTTAAGGCAGAGATCGATGGGTCCTTGATTAGCTAGGGTATGGGGAGGAGGCAAGGGGAATGGGAATGACCGGAAGAATTGGATGGCAGAGCAGACTCGATGGGCTGATGGGCCTACTTCTGCTCCTCCACCTTATGGTCTTATGATTAAGGGGAGGTTTCTCTGGTGAGGGGCACTAAGGTTGGGCTTGAGGCTTTTGTTAGGAAGAGATGAAGAGAGAAGACGCCAGAGAGAAGAGGTGAAGGGCCTGTTCCCCTGCTGTACTTGTCTCTCCACGTTGACTAAATCTTCAGTGACTAACTCTGATTTGTGTGCAAGACTTTGCTCTCTGAAACCAGGTGAACAGCACAGAAAGCTACCTCAAAAAGAAATTTAACAGAAGGAAAAAATGACAAGGAAATGAAACACATGACATGCTTTTTACGTGTTTCTGCTCTGCAAAAGTCTCAAGGAGGTAAATCCTGCACCTCTCTGGTGTGCAACACAAGGCAGCGTTTACCTTAATCCACACACATAAAAGTTGCTGGTGAACGCAGCACCTGCAGAATTCCTGTTGTTTGCATTTACCTTAATCCACTTTATTAGGGAAACCAGTCAAAATAACGATGTAATGTACAAATTAGGAGAAAGATGTCCACTGGTAACAGGTTAAACGTGCCTAACACAATCTCTAAAATCATTCAGAAAGCTAACAGACATTAAATTACATGATTTGCAATATTGAAATGGCATCCCAAATGTGACTAGACCACTGTAATGATACAATATTGTGTAGTTCTGGTCGGGAGGAGAAGCTCAGCTATTGAAAAATCTACTTTAACTAATACATACAGAAGCAATGGCTGCCTAACCAAACCATCAGGTAATCACAGCATCCACTGGCACTGCTGTTCAAGTCACTGGAATAATGAGGTCGGCATTGAAAGTCATTTCAATAACTGTCTGACGGGCACTCTTTCTTTTAATGTTAAAAATGATTTAAAGGGAAATGAAGGTAGGTCAAAACTTATAGCACATCATTCAGCAACCTGGGGACAATACAGTGCAAACATCCTTCCCCACATGAGGCCCCATTAAATGTGGGCCCCACCTTAGGACCCACCAATGTGGAACCCACCCCTTCACCAGGCCCCATCAAATGCAAAACCCTCTCCTACATCAGGGTCAGGACCCATCAACGTGGACCACTTCCCCAAGCCAAACCCATCCAACGTGGACCCCTCACTGGGCCCCTCCTCTGCCACCCCATCCGAGAACAGTTTCAGATTGGACAACATCTTCAGTTTTAATTTGAGCATTTGCCACTGGATGCTGGGAATACCAGGAAGGGGGGGAAGGGAGGGAAGGGGGGGAAGGGGGGGGGAGGAGGAGGAGGAGGAGGAGGAGGAGGAGGAGGAGGAGGAGGAGGAGGAGGAGGAGGAGGAGGAGGAGGAGGAGATGATGATGATGATGGATACAAGTGACTGTCAAGAGAGCAGCAAAGCTAATAACCTCACATCGGGGTTCGGGTTCGGGTTCTAGTATGTCTTTTAAGTTTCTACCCCTTTTGAAGGCTGAGACTATGGTGTATTGTCCCAGTGTCCCTACCTTCCACTTTTAGTTCTTCAAAGTGTGTTTTAACTGTCTGTGAATATTCACTGCCATCCCACTGTATCTCGTTATCAAGGGTAGTTTCCGTGTTGTGTTGTCCTGTGTTGGGGGATTTGTGATACTTTTTAAAAAGTCAGATTTGATGTGTCTGAGTCTCTGTCTGCTGCAGCCCCTGTGTCTAAGTGCAGAGAAGAGGATAGTAGTGGCTTGGTGGAAGTCCTCTGCCCTGGTGCAGATGCGGTGAAACCGGGTGAGCTGTCCCTTGACAATGCCTCTGAAGGTGTGTTTGGGATGGTGGCTCCCTGTGTGTAGGAGGGTGTGTGTGTCTGTGGTTTTAAAGAATACTTTGGTGGCTAGTTTCTGGCTGCCATTTTCTGGTGCTAGTTTAAATACCGTAGTGTCCAGGAAGTCAACTTTCTCCCTATTTATTGTGGCCTTAACCTTAATCGATGGATGATGAGTGTTTAGGATTTGAATAAATTCCTCTAATTTTACCTCCGAGTGTGTCCACACTCCCCAGATGTCATCCAGGTATCTATAAAGACACATGGGTATCTTGGGGCACTTTGGATAAACTGTTTCCTCCCATTTTGCCATGTATATTTTGGCATAGGCTGGAGCAAACTTCTTTCCCATCGCTGTGCCCTTGACTTGTAAGTAGAATTCATTATTGAATTCAAAGTCATTTTTAGTTAGGCTGAGGTGAAGGAGTTCTATCAAGGCCTCGTCTGGTCTCTCTAGCTGAGGGTTCTCCCGAAGGGTATCGCTCACTGCCGGTATACCCCTGTCCGTTTCTATATTGGTGTACAGGCTTTCAATGTCCATGGTGAAGAGTACGGCCTCAGGGGACACTGACATGGAATTGACTATCCGGACAAAGTGGTACGTGTCCTTGATGTAGCTGGAGTGTTTCTGCGATAGTGGGTTAAGGAAGGCATCAATGTATTCTGCTATCCTGTATGACTCACTGCTGCAGTCCGACACGATGGGCCTGCCGGGTGGTATTTCTCCCGGAACAGTCCATGAGTCTGGGTTCCTGTGTATTTTGGGGAGGATATGGAACTTTCTTGCTCGTGGCTGTATCCCTGTCAGGTACTCCACCTGCTTCTTCCCCAGGTATCTAGTCCTTTCTAGTTCTCGCAGAATGTTCCTAATTTCTGTGTGTGTTTCCCAGTATATGGGTTCCTTTAGTTTAGTGCAGTGTTCGGTGTTGTTTAATTCTCTGTGTGCCTCAAATAGATATTGCTGTTTGTCCATGATAACTATGCTGCTCCCTTTATCTGCTGGTTTGATAACAATATCCATATTTTCCTTCAGCTCTTTCAGGGCTGTTCTCTCCTTCCTAGTTAAATTGGCCTTATCCTGTACTTCTCCCTCCCTCTCCATTATCTCATCCAGTGTGCTCTCGAATTGTAGGACCGCTTCTGACCTGTACCTCCTCTTGGGGCTCCAGTCTGAGCGAGGGGTGAAATGGGTCTTTCTACCTTCTGCCTCCGCAACAAAGTGGACGAGTACCAATCTCCTATCGAACTTATCCATGTCCTCCTCAATCTGCTCCTTATGGAGTTTTGCAGTTGGTACAAAAGTGAGGCCCCTGTTCAGAACTTTTTGCTGGGTTTCTGTAGGGATGAACGTACGGGAGAGGTTCACGATGGTCTCTCCCAGTCGTGGACCCTGCCTCTCTCGGCTTTGTCTCCACTCTAGTTTAAAGACTGCATCCACCTCTTGACTATGGTCAGGGCTGTGTTCTCTGTCCAATCGATGTGGTCTCTGTCTACCTTAAACTGCCTCGCCAGGACTGCAGGGATATAATTCTTTGTTCTAATAACCTCATTTAGTTGGCCCAGGGTTGCTTGTTCTGCCTCTGTCAAACAGTGGCTAAAGTTCAGTTCTGGCACCCAGATACTGGCATTGGGAAATTTAATATGGGCCATTCTTAATAGTTGCTGAAGCTGTTTAGTCGCTGTTGCTGGTTGATGTGATCTGTTGTTTATTCCAAAGGAAAGGATAACCTTCTTAGTTTCCAGTTGTGGCTTTAACTTTGTCAGGATAGCAGTGGCATGGGTGAATTTGGCTCCCGGAAAGCTGTCCAATTGAACATCCTTATTAGGGCATCTTTTGATCCTGGAAATGTTAGAGTCCCCTATAATTAGTATAGGTTTAAGGGGCCTTAGTTCCCAAGTTACATTTTTCTGTTTAGAGTGAGGATGCCTCCTTACTTGGCCCTCCTGGTTGTTGCAAATAGGGGTTACCTGTCCTCTTGTTTGTCCCACGTCCTCCGACTCTCGGGCTGTGTGGTTCCCTGGGGTGGAAGACTTGCTCGGTCCTCGTGTACTGGCTCCCCTTGTCTGTCTGCCCATCCGCACTGGTGTGGGGTGGGGTGCTGATTCCCTGGAGTCTTGGGTCGGGGAGGCCGTGGGGGTGGCGGGCTGGGGCTCCCCTGCTCCTAGGTTGGATTGTGTCTTCTCCGAGGGGCTCATGGCTGGGGAGGGGCTCACCTGGCGTCTTCTCTGTTCCTGTGACTGGGGCAGTGGGGCCGCATCGGCGTCGAGTTAGTTAACTAGCTCCAGCGCCCTCCCGTGGACGATACCGGAACTCCCACTGCAGGCGTCGGCGCCGAGAGGGCTGACCAGCTCCAGCGCCCTCCCGTGGACGATACCGGAACTCCCACTGCAGGCGTCGGCGCCGAGAGGGCTGACCAGCTCCAGCGCCCTCCCGTGGACGATACCGGAACTCCCACTGCAGACGTCGGCGCCGAGAGGGCTGACCAGCTCCAGCGCCCTCCTGTGGACGGTGCCGGAACTCCCACTGCAGGCGTCGGCGCCGAGAGGGCTGACCAGCTCCAGCGCCCTCCCGTAGACGGTGCCGGAACTCCTACTGCAGGCGTCGGCGCCGAGAGGGCTGACCAGCTCCAGCGCCCTCCCGTGGACGATACCGGAACTCCCACTGCAGGCGTCGGCGCCGAGAGGGCTGACCAGCTCCAGCGCCCTCCCGTGGACGATACCGGAACTCCCACTGCAGGCGTCGGCGCCGAGAGGGCTGACCAGCTCCAGCGCCCTCCCGTGGACGGTGCCGGAACTCCCACTACATGCATCGTTCTCAGGACCTGTTGGCCTGAGACAGTCCCGCAGCGCAATTACCAGCCACAACTTCGTTTTACTCGGCGCCGACGGACGGGGTGCAGCGTGGGCGGTCTTTTTCCGGGGCTCGGGTGTGATACGAGTCCGGTCACGGCTGACCCAGAAGCCGTCCCTGAAGGTTCCCCTCTCCCCCTTGGAATGCGGTTTCCATTGTCCGTGGGGTCATTGTGGCCACGTCCGAATTGTGCGGCCCCTCGTGGGCCCGGTCTGCCGTTCTGGCACAGGTCTTGAGACCAGATCCCAAAAATATGCTTTTGGACAGCCTCCAATTTGATTTGAAAATTTCCTTTAAATTTCGTATGTTCCAGATTACGGTTTTGGTGATTGCTTCTGGTAAGCGATCAATCAGATCCGATTCAAGTTCCAATTCTTGCAGGCTACTTTGGTAGTGTCCAATTAAAATTTGTCGTGTTTCTTTAGCCCAAGCGTCCGCATTGGCAGCAATTTTATGAAGCGTTTCTTGGGAGGGGTTTGCCGGCTTTATGAATTTGGTCAGTCTATATGCCTGGGTAGTAATCCCCTTTGGTAGCCTGTTCATTTGTTCCAAAACTCTTAGGTGGTGCAGAGTCTGGATTATTTTATATATTAATCTAACCGTGGTGGAAAAGGAATCCCTGGGAAACCCGAGGTCTCTGCAGTTACCACGGTGGTCTGACGCGCCATGTGCTGACAAGCCCCCGGTCCTCTCTCTCCAATTTCTCCTCCACATCGTTAAAGTAAGACAATAATCACCAAACTTCCCATGAAGTCCGCTTAATTAATGTTCTTACCGCTTGCTCTGCGTCTCGGGTTCAGTGATTTCGACTCCAGCGAATTGCCTTTAATAAAGCGTGTTGCCTTTAATACTCTCCAATTTCTCCTCCACGTCATTAAAGTAAGATAATAATCAGAAAACCACAGATGAAGTCCAGTTAATTAATGTCCTTATCGCTTGCTTTTCATCTTGGGTTCAGTGATTTCGACTCCTGTGAATTGCCTTTAACAAAGCATATTGCCTTCAATAAAGCGTATTTCCCGACTGGGAGAGTCACCAATTTCGCCTCTTCTCTGTGGCTTCCTCATGGGGAATTCTGTGAAGACTGAGGTGGTCTCTCCTTTAAAATGTTCCACTCCACCCCCGGCCCCCTCCCACCTCTGTATTGTTTTACCAAACCTGTTTCTCCATTTCTGCTGCAGCCTCTGGCTGTTGCCCAGATCCCGGTCTGCCTTGTTTGTTAAGATTCTTAAAGGCAAACTATCCACTAATCGCGCTGCTCCTTTTTATTGTTCGACCCTCCCCATTCTTTTAGCTCCAAATTTTTCATTTCTATTCCTTTAATACCTAGTTAGAGTTGAGATTCGATTTCATCCTATTTCTCCTTTTAGGGTTACATTGTTTTATTGTGACTTTAGTGTTCAAACTGTGAGTTTACTGTTCTGTGGGTATAATGTGGTCGGAGCTTGTGGCTGATGTATGTTGGGGTTGGGGTTTAACCTCAGTCGTCTGTGCCAGTTTTCCCAGCTCCTTGGATTTACTTTGGCTTATGAGGACCAGGATGATGAGGGACGTGTCACTGCTGGTTAGGATGCGAGTATGCGGGCAGTGGGCAAAATATCCCTCTAGTGTTTGTGGATCTCGTACTGGAGATGCAGTATCACTTTACCCTGCCACTTTGTTTTTAGCCCACGTTGTCATCATCTCGGTCCCCGACTGGGATCTTCCTCCTCTTTAACCTCCATTCTGGCGTTTAAGTTACAATGGAGTTATTGCCTATGGATAGTGTTTTGGATTTGGGGTTTTTTTATAGGGACTGGGTGCTGTGATCTGGGGGTTGTGCGGTAGCTAATTGAGGGGTGTGTGGGGAGGGACATGCCCGGGGGTAGAGTTAGGTAATGGGGGTTGAGGATTCATGGCGAAGGGAGGTGGGGTGGGATGGCAAATGGCATTGCGGGGGGGGGGGTCCCCTGCAGTAGGGGTGAGGGCTGAAATAGGATCCTAACTGCCGGTGATATTGGGTGAATTTGGCCCCCTGATGGGGTAAGGGCTTAGGTTTATGGGGGTGTGTAGCAGGGTTGGAGTTGTTAGGTTTAGGGGTAGGGTAAAGGACAGTTATATAAACCCTTTTATGTGGTGTGGTGTGGTTTGGGTTATTTGGGGTGCTGTCCAGTTTAGTTGGTGCAAGGTCCATTGGAAGTTATGGTTATGGTGAATGCTAGGGTTGGGGATGTTTGTGGGGTGGCATGGTTCTGGTGATGTGGGGGGAACCTGGCTCCCGGGTGAGGAGAGGGCTAGGGTTTATGGGGGTGTGCTGAAGGGTTGGAGGTGTTAGGCTGAGGTGTATGGCTGGGTAGTGAGGTCACGGGACTTTGCGGTGGTGGGAGGATTAGGGTTAGAGCACCCAAACCGATGGTGTAGTCGGGTGAACTTGCCCCCCCCAGTGGAGAGGGGGCTCAGGTTTATGGGGGTGCGTAGGATGGGTGAAGTCATTATGTTTAGGGATACGGCCGAGGAATGTGTACGCAGGCCTACCCATGGGGGTGTGGGAAGAAGAGGAACATGGGGTCCATCGTTAAGTAGGCCCCTTTGTGGGGCTGTGGGCAGGGTCCACTTGGGCGCCGTCTGGTTTAGTTGGGGTGTGAGGCCCTTTTGGATGTTACGATCAGGTTGGGGGGTAGGGTTGAGGGGAAGTCCGCTGGGCGGTGGGAGGTATAACTGGTGGTGAAGGGTGAGTTTGGCCCCCTGGCGAGAAGAGGACCTGTGTTTATGGGGATGAAGATGTTAGGTTTCAGGGCAGGGCCATGTGCTGGGGATGCATTCTACCCCATGGGGGCAAGCTGGGAGGTTGGGGCAAGTGCTGTGTCTGGATCAAACTGGTCGTTACAAGTCTATTCTTCCTCATGGTTATCCCTGTAGAGTTATAATCTCTCACGTTATCCCTCTCTATTTGGGGAATTAGTTTCTGTTCTGGGGCCTAGTTTTTAGTCTCTATTTCCCAAGAAAGACGTACCTTTCCTATTTAATGGTCACCTGTCTTAATTTTGTTTCAGGGTGGGTGACTGAAGGGGCTCCTCCTCTTCCTCCCTCCCCTCATTTTCTCAATGTTTTTTTTATTATTAATTTTTTATTGCAACACCAACAAATTACATTCAATACAACCAGTTGCCAATTACATTTTGACTGTTAAACCCCGCCACCCCCCAACCTTCATCACCATCCCCCCTCCACCCCTCTCTCCCCTCCACCAATCAACTGAATAGTAGTACATACACAGACAAAGCATTCCTATTTTAACAAAAGATCTTTTAAGTTAGATATCAAATTTGTCCACATTAAGATTGTGTTTGGTCGTGCATCATTTACTCTTGCTGATGAAAGTTCCAGGTAAGAAATGTCCAAAAAGCTCCAAAGCCCGTGAGTATTTGAAATATCGTGGGGAGGTTTCCAACGCTGGACTACAATCTTCTTAGCTGCAGTCAGGCCTGCCAGCCAGATTTTGCGTGTTTTTTCCGTAAGGGAAAGGTGGGAGACATCATTTAGAAGATGTACAGCGGGGTCCATTGGTAATTGTACCCCCGTTAGTTCTGTAAGAGTACTGATAACCTTCCCCCACAAACCAAAATCCCCTGGACATTCCCATACAACATGTATAAAAGTGCCAATGGCTCCATGGGGCAAAATGAGCAATAAGAGTCAGGAACCAGTCCCATTTGATGTCTAATTCTCGGTGTTAAATATGCTCTATGACAAAAATTTCAAGTGTATATACCAATGATTTGGGTTTTTCGAAGCACCGGCAGCATTATCCCAAATCGCAACCCAGTCCAAGTCTTGTCCCAATTCAGATATGTCCCTATCCCAAGCTTTCATTCCCGATGTGGGCATATATTTCTGGGAGTTTAATTTATCATAGATATACAACACTATCTGTCCTGGAGGACTCTGTATCCAATTTAAAATGGGATGGTCCTTTAAATCTGACCCCCAGGGAACGCCGTAGGCTTTACAAGCTGATCTTACTTGAAAGTAGCAAAAAAGAGAATGTTTATCAATATTATATCGAGATACCAGTTCTTGAAAGCCAAGGATAGTACTTGCCCCATTAATATCTTGAAGAGTAGTAATACCTTTATCCACCCAAGTTCTGTTAGTGAATGGTTTCCCCCCAGATAGAAAACGATTATTGTTCCATAATGGAGATGATTTACACCATACACTTTTAAATTTTAGGAATTTTTCTGCTGCCCTAAACACTTGTAGCATATGGGTTAAAATTGGATCGTAATACAAATCACATTTTTTGGTAGACATACCTATAAGGAGAAAGTCCTTCAACCTTATTGGTGCTATTAGCTCCAGTTCTATATTTTTCCAGGACGAAACTTTATCCTCCTCCATCCAATAGCTAAGACTTTTTAATACAAATGCTCAGTGATGCAATTTAAAATTTGGACATGCCAATCCCCCATTCGACTTTTTGAATTGTAGAACTGACCATTTTATATTGGGTCGTTTACCATTCCAAACATAGCATCGTAGTAAGGAGTCCAGTTTTTGCCAATATCCTGCCGGAGGTGCAAGTGGGATCATTGAGCTGATAAAATTAATGCAGGGTAAGATGTTCATTTTAATGACCGAAATACGGGCCGGGACTGATGCTGGCAAGTGTCTCCATCTATTAATATCTTCCTCTTTTTTTTAGAATTAAAGAGTAATTTGTTTCAGCCACAGCTGATATGGAAATATTAACTTTAATACCCAAGTAGAGGACCTCATTTGTAACTTTAATCTGGGGAGGAAGAGACACCTTACTTTTATCCGTATTAATCAGCATCAGGTCTGATTTTAACAAATTAACTTTGTATCCTGAAAGAAATCCAAATTCCTCCAGTGTTTTTAAAACATAGGGGAGAGTTTGTCGAACATTCGCCATATAAACTAGCGTGTCATCCGCGTAAACTGATATTGAATGCAATGTTGTACCTATTGTAATAGGGGAGATCTGAGGAGAGTTTGTGCAAGCAGTTCAATAGATATATTAAAAATTAAAGGAGACAAAGGGTCCCCTTGTCGTGTGCCCCGTCCTATGTCAAATAATTCTGAGAAACCTCCTCCCACACATACCTGGGCTGAAGGATTAGCATACCGTGTTTGAATCATATTGATAAATTTATCGCCGAACTTAAATTCTTTTAGAACTCTCAAAAGGTATGGCCATTCAAGGCGATTGAACACTTTTTCAGCATCTAGAAATAGCAGGCCACAGGCAGCCGGGATTTTATGTGTTGCACTCAGTACGTGTAAGAGCCAGCGAATATTATCAGATGCGAGACACCCCCTGATAAAGCCCATTTGATTTGGGTTGATTATTTTCCCAACTACTGTCTCAAGTCTACTGGCTAAGACTTTGGAAAATATCTTGAGGTCGGCATTTATCAAGGAGATTGGACGGTAATTGGCACACTCCAAGGGGTCCTTACCGGGCTTAGGTATAACTGTGATCAGGGCTGTGTTTAATGCCGTTCCATCTCTTCCCGAGGGGCGTGTGGACTTTGCCCAGGGTCTTCTTCCATATCTCCCAGCACCGATGATTTCAGAACTCCTTTTGCTTCCTCTGCCGAGTTAAACGACATCTTCATGCCCTTGATAGTCACTTTCAAGATCGCTGGGTATATGAGGAACGAGTCGATCCCCTTCTGTCGAAGCTTAGCGCGGATCTCCTTGTATCCCTGCCGTTCCTGCATCGTGCCGGGGCTGTAGTCGGCGAAGAACTGTAGCTGGGTGCCATCAGGGAGAGTAGGTTTGGCTTTCCTCGCACCCTCCAGGATAGCCTGCCGGTCGGTGTACCCTAGAAGCCTAAAAACCATGGTCCGCGGTCTTGAGGAGTTGTTGGAAAAGATCCTATGTGCTCTATCGATCTCCAGTGGAGTGCTGTGGGAATTCTTGAGCGCTGGAATCCAATCAGGCAGCATCTTCTGGAGGTAACCTCTTGGATTGTTGCCCTCAGCGCCTGTCGGTAAGTCGACCGGCCGCACGTTGTTTCTCCTGGATCTGTCCTCCAAGTCGTTTAACTTCTTCCATATCTTAGACACCTCCGCAAAACTTCCTCTATTTTATTGAAGACCGTTAAATGTTTTAGCGTGAATGTCCGCTTGCTCCTTTAACGACCGGAGAATGTTGCCATTCTCTGCCATACGCTTCTGTATGGGGTCGTGAGCCTTTTCCAGCAACTCCCTTAGCACGTGGGCTACCATTTCTTGCAGCGACTCCATCTCCCTTACCATTGTTTGTTTAATTAGCATAACTATTTCTTCGGATGAATCGCTAGCTTGTTGTCGCCTGCTGGTATCTTGTTTCCTGGTTGAATTTGTATCTTTTTTTGAAGCCATGTCTTTAGTTAGATCTTTCTCCAACTCAGCCTTGTATTAAGACCGTCTATGAGCCCTGAAGAACTTGAAAAAGGAGGGTTGTATGTCAGCGCTCAGTGCCGTGCCGCCATCTTGCCTTGTGCCTCACTGGAAGTCAATGTTTTTAATTATTGGGTGCAGTGTTGGCCCTCCAGTGGGTATATTTTATATTGTGGGCTTAGCTTTTTAGGCCTCGTTTAGGCTGTTTGGGGAATACGTCTGTAGTCTTTCAATCCATATCCTCTCTGCTCTTTTTAAAATAATAAGAGGAATAGATAGAGTGGATAGCCAGTGCCTCTTTCCCAGGGCGCCACTGCTCAATACAAGAGGACATGGCTTTAAGGTAAGGGGTGGGAAGTTCAAGGGGGATATTAGAGGAAGGTTCTTTACTCAGAGAGTGGTTGGTGTGTGGAATGCACTGCCTGAGTCAGTGGTGGAGGCAGATACACTAGTGAAGTTTAAGAGACTACTAGACAGGTATATGGAGGAATCTAAGGTGGGGGCTTATATGGGAGGCAGGGTTTGAGGGTCAGCATAACATTGTGGGCCGAAGGGCCTGTACTGTGCTGTACTATTCTATGTTCTATGAACTTGTTTACTCAGAAAGTGGTAGCTGTGTGGAACGAGCTTCCAGCAGAAGTGTTTGAGTCAGGTTCAATGTTGTCGTTATTGGACAGCTATATGGACAGGAAAGGAATGGAGGGTTATGGGCTGAGTGCAGGTCGGTGGGACTAGGATTGGGGAAGAGTTCGGCATGGACTAGAAGGACCCAGATGGCCTGTTTCCGTGCTGTGATTGTTATATGGTTATATGGAAGGCATCAATGTATTCTGCTATCCTGTATGACTCACTGCTGCAGTCCGACACGATGGGCCTGCCGGGTGGTATTTCTCCAGGAACAGTCCATGAGTCTGGGTTCCTGTGTATTTTGGGGAGGATATAGAACTTTCTTGCTCGTGGCTGTATCCCTGTCAGGTACTCCACCTGCTTCTTCCTGAGGTATCTAGTCCTTCCTAGTTCTCGCAGAATGTTCCTAATTTCTGTGTGTTTCCCAGTATTTGGGTTCCTTTAGTTTAGTGTAGTGTTCGGTGTTGTTTAATTCTCTGTGTGCCTCAAATAGATATTGCTGTTTGTCCATGATAACTATGCTGCTCCCTTTATCTGCTGGTTTGATAACAATATCCATATTTTCCTTCAGCTCTTTCAGGGCTGTTCTCTCCTTCCTAGTTAAATCGGGCTTATCCTGTACTTCTCTCTCCCTCTCCATTATCTCATCCAGTGCGAGGGCGAGGGTGAGGGTGAGGGTGAGGGTATGCGGGCAGTGGGCAAAATATCCCTCTAGTGTTTGTGGATCTCATACTGGAGATGCAGTATCTCTTCACCCTGCCACTTTGAAAACGGAACACATGACATGCTTTTTACGTGTTTCTGCTCCGCAAAAGTCGCAAGGAGGTAAATCCTGCACCTCTCTGGTGTGCAACACGAAGCAGCGTTTACCTTAATCCACTTTATTAGGGAAAGCAGTCAAAACAACAAATTAGGAGAAAGACGTCCACCGGTAACAGGGTAAATGTGCCTAACACAATCTCTAAAATCATTCAAAAAACTAACAGACATTAAATTACGTGATTTGCAATATTGAAATGGCATCCCAAATGTGACTAGACCACTGGAATGATACAATATTGTGTAATTCTGGTCGGGAAGAGAAGCTTAGCTATTGAAAAATCTACTTTAACTAATACGTACAGAAGCAATGGCTGCCTAACCAAACCATCAGGTAATCACAGCATCCACTGGTACTGCTGTTCAAGTCACTGGAATAATGAGGTCGGCATTGAAAGTCATTTCAATAACTGTCTAACGGGCACTCTTTCTTTTAATGTTAAAAATGATTAAAATGGAAATTAAGGTAGGTCAAAACTTATAGCATATCATTCAGCAACCTGGGGACAATGCAGTGCAGACACATGAGGCCCCACCTTCGGACCCATCAATGTGGAACCCACCCCTTCACCAGGCCCCATGAAATGCGAAACCCTCTCCTACATCAGGGTCAGGACCCATTAATGTGGACCACTTCCCCAAGCCAAGGCCCATCCAACGTGGGCCCCTCACTGGGCCCCTCCTCTGCCACCCCATCCGAGAACACTTTCAGATTGGACAACATCTTCAGTTTTAATTCGAGCATTTGCCACTGGATGCTGGGAATACAAGCGAAGGTGTTTTGGGAAAGGAGGAGGAGGCATACTGGATACAAGTGACTGTCGACAGAGCAGCAAAGCTAATAACCTCACATCCTTGTTAACAGTTAAACCCATCGGATACACAATGCCACTGGGTACACTACAGTCAATGAAAATAAATAGGGGGAGTAGACAGCTTGATATCTCAAGCTAAATTGAGACAGCAGAAAGACTGCAGAACTAGAATCTACAAGGCAGCTAAAATCCAGTGACACTACGTATGAGACGTTTACATTTCCAGGGGTAATTCTTTAAAGAGTGTTGTGTGTGTGGCCTGGCTGCACAACAATGCTATTAATAAAAATGCTGGAGACAGGAGCGAAGTTTCATGGTTCTTTACTAGTAGAAAATGATGCAGAACACACACATACGTATCAATGTGCGCCTAATAGCGCATGCAACGATGTGTTACTACAACATAAAGTAGTCCCCATATTATACAGTAGGCTGACCCGGCTGATGCTGTAGTGGCGTCACCCCGAGTTTGAATCCAGCCGGCTCCCATGCACGCTTTCCATCCATGCTGGGTTACGAGCTGGTGATCTCTTTGGAAACTCACCCGGCAGAAGGCAATGGCAAACCACTGCTGTAACTTGCCTCGTACGCGGTTCCCCACTCCGTCAGAGAGGCGTGGAGGGAAATCGTCCGGCAACTGGAGAAACTCCGGATGTGACGTAACTTTCCTTTTCCCTATACGGTACAAAGAGAGAGTGAAGAAGGTTTTCAAAGATGTCAGCGGCAGATCTCGTTGCAAGTCTGGAGGGCCGTTTCTTCACTCCTTTCTACGATAAGGCAAGCACTAGATAAGAAGGAAAACATGCAGATTAGATATTAAAAGGAGACAAAATGGGAACGTTTCTGAAGATAATCAGAACACGCATCTATCTGTAAGCTATGATGACAACTTGTGGGAATTCTAGCGATGGAGTATGTCATTTCTAAAATATTGCAAGTGAATTCATACAATTGCCAACTCTTAATTCCTGTTGCTTCAAGACCTATTCGGGGAGATGGGACTCGTCAGCTCATCTAGGAGAAGGAAAATTCTGATCTCAAACCTCTGCTGCCTTGCGGCTGTACCCACTCACAGGGAAGGCTTCGGGAGTAAACCCGGAGCTGGAGTCGCTAAGGCAGTCCTACGCTGAATGACAACTCCTGTGATGCTCCTGGTACCAAACTCAATCTGCCGTTCCTTTCGGTGCATGCAGACGGGGAGCTTGCTACATGGGGCAACAGCTTGCTCTCCATATCGTACTGCTACCTCCCTGAAATGAGTTTTTGCAGGGTGGGATGTCTGGCACTAGATTTTAACACCCGTTCCTAAACCCTAAAAATCACCTAATATAAACACAGAACTCTTTACTGAGGATTGTACTCAAAACTCTGGATTGGTTCTTAAAATATTCAGCTTACAGAAACAGGGAGGCAAGTAAGAGACAGAACTGAGAACTTCATGCTTGGCTCTATAACAAGGTTTATAATTCTGAACAATTAGTAAATCCCTTTAACTGGAAACAGTTCCAAATATCACAGCATTGTTCCAGCAGCTCGAATAACCCTCTTGCTGGTTCAGAGTTTTGAATCCATAATTTGTGTTTTATCCCCTTTAATGAACGTGCTGAGGACTGCATGTTTTTCCCCGACCCTCACTCGTTACACGTGCAGATTACAAAACACACATCTTTAGCTTAAAGAGCCTTTTCTACCATCAGTGCCCCCACAGCAGGAACCCAGCAGACACCCATCTTGTCTTGTGCTCATCTTCAGAGACCCAGTGACAGACTCTGGGACAATGCAGGCCACAACTGCTCGAAGGGAGAATGCTTATGCTCGTACCGAGCTGGGTCCAAAGCCACAACTTACCAGTCATGGCTTCCTGCGCAAAGTACTTTACGTCCATATCTTGGTCCTGACCCAATTTCTCCAGTATTGGTTTGAACTTGTTCTGTAAAGTGCTGTGATTTAAAAGCAATTTTTAGTACCTGTGACCTTCAAAAGAAGACAGCAGCACATTCACTTAAATCTAAAGCGATACTGGATATTACCCAGATTAAAATCTCCTCTTTCTGCCTCTCACGCAGGCTCCCACTACCACAACTGATCGTTTACTGGCCAGATAAGGGTCAGAGCTCAACTAGCAGACTATAGTCACAAACTGCAGCTGAGCTCATTTGGGTTAGTGGATGCAAAAGGAGAATAATTCGGATGCCGCATTTTTATGCCGTTGAAGAGAGGGGGCACTGAATGCATAAACTTCCTTTTAATGCAATCCGTCTGTTATTGCTTTCCACACAAATTCCAATCAAATCACAAACGCACAATTTCACAAAAATCGTTCACCGGACGGGTTGGCGGAGATACGTTGCTACCAAAGGAGGTGCAGGGTGCTCCTTCCCTCCGCAGACCTGCAGCTCACCCTTGGGCAAGGTGCAACACCTGCTTAAGACCCCCCACCTGATCAGGGTCACGCAATGCCGTGGGAGCAGATGGTGGACAGTCATGTGTGCAGCCGGTGCAGATCACAAGTCCTGGTTGTGCGACCACTGATGCCGGGCAGACAATCTCTGAAGAGCACTGATGATGGCTGGGGGGTGGGGGGGGGGGGTCACCTCATCTTGTAAAAACACACACGGCCCAGAAGGCGTCAATGGCACAAACCAGTTCTGCAGGATAATTTGCCAAGAACAACCGTGGCCATGGAGAGACCACGATCGCCCACGTCACATGCTGATGAAGATGGTGGTGGCGTTAACTGAAATCTCACTGTGCGGTTTTCACTTCTAACCAGGATTTATCCATCAGTGGTTGAAGGAGAGAGGGAAAATGTATTAAAGAAGATTGGAGGAGCAAACTTTTCATGCAGGAGTTGGTAGCTGAGCTGCCAAAGGAGGTGGTGGTGGTGCAGGCCGGAACAAAAACCTGGACAGTCACTTGATAAACCTCTGGTTAGGTCACATTTGGAGTACTGAATTCAGCTCTGGTCTCCCCTCTAAAGGGCGTGGAAACTTTGAAGAAGGTACAGAAGATGTTTACAGGACGTTGCCTGTGATAAACCTCTGGTTAGGTCACATTTGGAGTACTGAATTCAGCTCTGGCCAGCTCTTTAAAGGGTGTGGAGACTTTGGAGAAGGTATAGAAGATGTTTACAGGACGTTGCCTGTGATAAATCTCTGCTTACGTCACATTTGGAGTACTGAATTCAGCTCTGGCCTCCCCTTTAAAGGGTGTGGATACTTTGGAGAAGGTACAGAAGATGTTTACAGGACGTTGCCTGTGATAAATCTCTGGTTAGGTCACATTTGGAGTACTGAATTCAGCTCTGGCCTCCCCTTTAAAGGATCTGAAAAAGGTACAGAAGACATGCTGGCTGGTACTGCAGATGTTACCGGAGAGGTTGCTTTCTCCAGGGTGATGGAGTCTGAGGGAGGGACGAGTTGACAGAAGTTTACAAAATTCTGAGGCAAAGGCAAACGGCTCACAGTTGAGATGTAAAAGCCAGAAGAGAACAGCTCAAAGATGTGCTGAGGATTTGAGTACCTGGAACACACCGACGGGTCTGGTGGAAGTGGATGCAGGTATGAAACAAGAACAAGTGTTTACGATCCAATGAAGGGTCACGGTCTGAAACAGCGACTGGTTATTCATTTCCATGGACGCTGCCTGATCTGCTGAGTTCCTCCAGCGTTTTGTGTGAGCATTGACGTATTTAAGACACTGTTAGACAGGCAAATGAACGTGCGGAGAATGGAGGATATCGGCCACGTGCGGGCAAAAGGACACGGTTCAATTAGGCGCTGCTTTATTTGTAAAGTCTGCAGGTGTTGGAAACCCAGAGCAACACACACAAAATGCTGGAGGACCTCAGCAGGTCAGGTAGCACCTATGGAAATGAATAAACAGGTGACGTTTCGGGCCCAGACCCTTTGTCCGGACTGAAAAGGAAGAATTAGTTTGGTACAACATTGTGGGCCAACGGGCCTGTTCTACAGGTTCAGTGAGCAAGACAGAGGGATGTGGAGTTAGTGTGGCTGAGTGGGTTTACAATAGCAAGGAGTGATTGTCAGTATAGATGCAATGGACAAGAGGTCATGCTTCTATACAGTACAACTGACTGTATCCAGAACCCAAAGGAATATTGCGCATTGCTTGGGAAAGCTGTAGTAAAATGAGGCCCTTGGAATACAAAGGCAGTGGAGAGACCTTAAACAGGTAATTTGGAGGGTAGAAACGGGCTACTAAATGTTCTTGGTGAGGATGTCCTTTCTTTAAAAAAAAGGGGAGAAGGCAGACGAGTGGGGTTGAGGGGAATAATAAATCAGCCATGATAGAATGGCCGTGCAGTATCGATGGGCCGAACGGCCTGGTTCTGCTCCTGTGTCTTATGGCCTTAACCTCTGGATAGAGAAGAAGATCGTTTAAGGGTACCAAAGGATCAAGGTCAAGCAGGAAAGTGAGGCAAACACCACAGGGGAGGGGGAGGCCCGAGGGTTAAGTTTATGCCCCTCCCCCATGCAGTACATGGAATGAGCTGCCAGAGGAACTGGTTGAGGCAGGCACATTAACAACTTCAATAAGCACAGGTACGCGGGCAGGAAAGGTTTAGAGCGAGGGTGCACAACTATTTTGGTGCCATGGATCATTACGCTAGGGGTCCATGAACCCCAGGTTGAGAACCTGGGACGATGGGACCGGCGGAGACGGTGGTCTTGGCCGGATTGGACCTGTGGGTACAAAAGACGGTGCGACTCCATCACTAAATGCCACCACAGTGGCGTCTCAATTTCCATTCCAAACTGGAGGTGAAACATTCTCCACAGGCCGGGTTATAAGCCCCAACTCAAATACTTACCTGGCATCTAAAACCGGTCCTATTTTCTGCAATGATTTAGCCACGTTGAAGCGAATGTTTGCCACCTGATCGCCTGCCATCTGGAGAACCGTCGGCAGCATGTGCTTTGCTGTGATTTCTTGGCCACAGGCTTCAGACAACACCTAAAAAAAAACAGCAGAAAATGCAAACGTTCATTCACAGCCCCGAACTTCACGAAGCAAGACTGAAGAAAAGGTCATCGATCTGATTTGTGCGACGCTCAGAATGTATTTTGCCCCATGATAAAAAGGCATAGTCCACACTGGCACCAATGATCACCCGCAAGGAGAGAGATGAGGTCCTGCAACGGAGATTTACAGATCAATAGACAAGTTGTAAAGAAAAAGTGCTGGTATATTGTAATCGCTGGACTACCCCTTCTGCCATGTACGAGCGAGTTTAGAAACAGGAAGGCAGGACGGCTGAAATGTACAAAGTGTGGGTGCAGAGCAGACAGCATCACTGGGATCTCTTCCATGACAAGGTGACCCGAGCCAAGAGAGAACCAGGATTATAAGACGCAAGAGCGGAATTCGGCTACCGAGTCATATATGATGGCAGAATATAGCATTAGTGGTCAGACTCCTGGCACTGTGGAGGATCAGAGGAATCTTGTGGTCAGGGTCCATAGGACACTCAAAGCTGCTATGCGGTTGACTCTGCGGTTAAGGAGGCATACGGTGCATTGGCCTTCATCAATCGTGGGATTGAGTTTAAGACCCGAGAGGTAATGTTACAGCTATGTAGGGCCCTGGTCAGACCCCACTTGGAGTACTGTGCTCAATTCTAGTTGCCTCACTACAGGAATGACGTGGAAGCCATAGAAAGGGTGCAGAGGAGATTTACAAGGATGTTGCCTGGATTGTGGAGCATGCTTTATAAGAATAGGTTGAGTGAACTCGGCCTTTTCTCTTTGCAGCGTACGAGGATGAGAGGTGACCTGATAGAGGTGAACAAGATAATGAGAGGCATTGATTGTGTGGATTGTCAGAGGCTTTTTCCCAGGGCTGAAATGGCTAGAACGAGAGGGCATAGTTTTAAGGTGCTTGGGAGTGGGTACAGAGGAGATGTCAGTGGTTAATGAGGTGGAGGATAAATGCGTGGCTGACAGATTGGAGCAGGGGGCAGGGATTCAGATTTCTACATCATTGGGACCTCTCTTGGGGCAGGTGTGCCCTGTACAAAAAGGACGGGTTGCACTTCAATCTGAGGGGGACCAATATCCTGGCAGGGAGGTTTGCTAAGGCTGCTGGGGAGAGTTTAAACTAGAATGGTTGGGGGCTGGGAACCGAACTGAAGAGACTAGGGAAGAGGGGGTTGGCTCACAAACAGAGAAAGCTTGTAGACAGTGCGAGAGGGAGGATAGGCAGGTGATAGAGAAAGGATGCTCTCAGACCGAATGTTTGAGATACGTCTATTTTAACGCAAGGAGTGTTGTGAACAAAGCGGATGAGCTTAGAGCGTGGATCAGTACTTGGAGACATGATGTGGTGGCCATTAGAGACTAGGATGGCTCAGGGACAGGAATGGTTACTTCAACTGCTGGGTTTTAGATGTTTCAACAAGGACAGGGAGGGAGGCAAAAGAGGTGGGGGCGTGGCACTGTTGATCAGAGATAGTGTCACAGCTGCAGGAAAGGTGGACGCCATGGAGGGATTGTCTACGGAGTCTCTGTGGGTGGAGGTTAGGAACAGAAAGGGGTCAATAACTTTACTGGGTGTTTTTCATAGGCCGCCCAATAGTAACAGGGATATCGAGGAGCAGATAGGGAAACAGATCCTGGAAAGGTGTAATAATAACAGAGTTGTCATGATGGGAGGCTTTAATTTCCCAAATATCGATTGGTGGATCCCAAGAGCAAGGGGTTTAAGATGGGGTGGAATTTGTTAGGTGTGTTCAGGAAGGTTTCTTGACACAATATGTAGATAAGCCTATAAGAGAAGACGCTGTACTTGATCTGGTATTCGGAAATGAACCTGGTCAGGTGTCAGGTCTCTCAGTGGGAGAGCATTTTGGAGATAGTGATCACAATTCTATCTCCTTTACCACAGCACAAGGCTAATAGGAAGGAGCTTAAGAAGGAAATTAGGAGAGCCAGAAGAGGCCATGAGAAGGCCTTGGCAGGCAGGGTTAAGGAAAATCCCAAGGCATTCTACAAGTATGTGAAGAGCAAGAGGATAAGACGTGAAAGAATAGGACCTATCAAGTGTGACAGTGGGAAAGTATGTATGAAACCAGAGGAAATAGCAGAGGTACTTAATGAATACTTCCGTATTCACTATAGAAAAGGATCTTAGTGATTGTTGTGATGACTTGCAGCAGATTGAAAAGCTTGTGCATGTAGATATTAAGAAAGAGGATGTGCTGGAGCTTTTGGAAAGCATCAAGTTGGATAAATCGCTAGGACTGGATGAGATGTACCCCAGGCTACCGTGGGAGGCGAGGGAGGAGATTGTTGAGCCTCTGGTGATGATCTTTGAATCATCAATGGGGATGGGAGAGGTTCTAGAGGATTGGAGGGTTGCCGATATTGTTCCTTTATTCAAGAAAGGGAGTAGAGATAGCCCTGGAAGTTATAGACCAAAGAGTCCTACCTCAGTAAGTTGATGGAGAAGATCCTGAGAGGCAGGATTTATGAACATTTGGAGAGGTATAACATGATTAGGAATAGTCAGTATGGCTTTGTCAAGGGCAGGTCGTGCTTTACAAGCCTGATTTAATTTTTTGAGGATGTGACTAAACACAATGATGAAGGAAGAGCAGTAGACATAGTGTATATGGATTTCAGCAAGGCATTTAATAAGGTACCCCATGCAAGGCTTATTCAGAAAGTAAGGAGGCATGGAATCCAAGGGGACATTGTTTTGTGGATCAGAACTGGCTTGCCACAGAAGGCAAAGAGTGGTTGTAGGCAGGTCATATTCTGCATGGAGGTCGGCCTCAGTTATGTTCTGGGACCCTTACTCTTCGTGATTTTTATAAATGACCTGGATGAGGAAGTGGAAGTGGAGGGATGGCTTAGTAAGTTTGCTGAGACACAAAGGTTGGAGGTGTTGTGGGTAGTGTAGAGGGCTGTCAGAGGTTAGAGCGGGACATTGATAGAATGCAAAACTGGACTGAGAAGTGGCAGACGGAATTCAACCCAGATAAGTGTGAAGTGGTTCATTTTGGTAGGTCAAATATGATGGCAGAATATAGTATTAAAGGTAAAACTCTTGGCAGTGTGGAAGATTAGAGGGATCTTGGGGTCCGAGTCCATAGGACGCTCAAAGCTGCTGCGCAGGTTGACTCTGTGGTTAAGAAGGCATACGCTGTATTGGCCTTCATCAACCATGGAACTGAATTTAGAAGCCGAGAGGTAATGTTGCAGCTATATAGGACCCTGGTCAGACCCCACTTGTAGTACTGTGGTCGCCTCACTACAAGAAGAATGTGGAAGCCATAGACAGGGTGCAGAGGAGATTTACAAGGATGTTGCCTGGATTGGGGAGCATGACTTATGAGAATGGGTTGAGTGAACTCGGCCTTTTCTCCTTGGAACGATGGAGGATGAGAGGTTACCTGATACAGGTGTGTAAGATGATGAGAGGCATTGATCATGTGGATAGTCAGAGCCTTTTCCCAGGTCTGAAATGGTTGCCACAAGAGGACACAGGTTTAAGGTGCTGGGGAGTAGGTACAGAGGAAATATCAGGGGTAAGTTTTTTACTCAGAGAGTGGTGAGTGTGTGGAATGGGCTACCGGCATCGGTGGTGGAGCCAGATATGATAGAGTCTTTTAAGAGACTTTTGGATAGGTACATGGAGCTTAGCAAAATAGGTGGCTACAGGTAAGCCGAGTAATTTCTAAGGTAGGGACATGTTCGGCACAACCTTGCGGGCTGAAGGACCTGTATTGTGCTGTGGTTTTCTATGTTTCAATGCAAGTTTTTTTTATGCAGAGAGTGGTGAGTGTGTGGGATGGGCTGCCAGAGGCGGCGGTGGAGGCGGAAACGATCGGGTCTTTGAAGAGACACCTGAATGGATACATGGAGCTTAGAAAAATAGAGGGCTATAGGTAAGCGGAGTAATTTCTAAGGTAAGGACATGTTCGGCACAGCTTTGTGGGCCGAAGGGCCTGTATTGTGCTGTAGGTTTTCTTTGTTTCTATGAGTCTCCTCTGCCATTCCATCATGGCTGATTTATTTTTCCTCCCAACCCCATTCTTCTGCCTCCTCCCATATCTTTTCACGCCCTTAACAAATCAAGAATCTATCAACCTCCACTTTAGATATACTCAATGACTTGGCCTCCAAAGCCGTCTGTGACAATGAATTCCACCGATTCAGTACCCTCTGGCTAAAGAAATTCCTCCTCACTTCTGCTGTAAAGGGACGTCCTTCTATTCTGAGGCTGTGCCCTCTGGCCCCAGACTCTTGCGCTATTGGAAACCGCCTCTGTGCGTCCCTTTTATCCATATCTTTGCTCGAGCACTTTGGGAGGGTTCAAGCTGGTGAGGCAGCAGGGCTGGGACACAGGATACTAGTGTAGCAGGTGTTAACTCAGAATTCTATGTCAAACTCACTGAACAGGCAGGTCCGGTAAGCAGAGAAGGCAGAAATAAGTGGGAAAGCACGAGAGGGCTGGGAGGTTTAACCACATGTTTCTGAACATAGAAATTCACAGCACATTACAAGCCCTTCGGCCCACAATGTTGTGCCGACCAGGTAACCTACTCTAGAAACTGCTTAGAATTTCCCTAGCGCAGCAGTCCCCAACCACCGTGCTGCGGACCAGTACCAAGCCACAAAGCATGTGCTACCGGGCCGCGAGGAAACGACATGATTTGGCGATAGGAGTCGCTGCACCTTTCTTCATTCCCTCTCACCCACTGTTCAGCTTGAACACACGCGAGGTCATTACTCGCACATCATCCATGTCAGCACAGGAATAAGATCAGCTCCTCGAGCTTGCAAATGACGGCGGGCTGAAAAGTATGTTTGACATAACATCTCTGGCGACATTCTGGATCAAAGTCAAGGCTAAATATCCTGAGATAGCCATGAAAACACTGAAAACGGTGCTTCCATTTCCAACATATCTCTGCAATGAATGCAACGAAAACTAAATTGCGGAAAAGACTGGACATAAGGAACCCCCTTCGAGTATCGCTGACTCCCATCAGCCCGTGATAGGACCGTCTTGTTGCAGGGAAACAAGCCCAGGGCTCCCACTGAATCAGCGATATTGGTGTGTTGCAATGATTTTATATGCTCATGCGGGGAAAATACGTGCTGTGTGTTTAATATCCAAATGTTACTTAAAATGTTATGATGCTATTGATTTATAAGTGACTTGTAGAACCATACAACAATTACAGCACGGAAACAGGCCATCTCGGCCCTTCTAGTCCGTGCCGAACTCCACTCTCACCTAGTCCCACCGACCTGCACTCAGCCCATAACCCTCCATTCCTTTCCTGTCCATATACCTATCCAGTTTTTCTTTAAATATTTTCTTTTTCTTCCTTCTTGTCATAGGAAGCATGGAGAATATCTAGAGGGGACACAGGGGAGACTTGCCAGGAGGCTGCCTGCATTAGAGAGCGTGTCTTATGAGGAAAGGTTGAGTGAGTTGGGGCTTTTTCTGTTTGGGGTGAAGGAGGATGAGAAGTGTGGATAGAGTGGACAGCCAGAGACTTTTTCCCAAGGCAGAAATGGCCAATACCAGAGGCATAATTTTGAGATGATTGGAGGAAGGTACAGAGGTAAGATTTTTGTTTCACACACACAGAGTGGGTGGGTGTGTGGAATGCCCCGCCAGGCGTGATGGTAGAGGCAGATGCATTAGGGGCATTTGACAAATTCTTAGATAGGCACACAGATGATAGAAAAATGGAGGGCTATGTAGGAGGGAACGGTTAGATTGATCTCAGAGTAGGTTAAAAGATCAGCACAGCACTTTAACACAGTGCTTTAACGTTCTATGTTCTAGGTACAATTGCTCTGCCTAGTTTGCCAACTAACCAATTCACCATCATTAGCACTAACACTGCAAGACAAAGCTCACATTTTTATGTCATCTTCTAACCTTCTAGCCACATCCAAATCATTTGCAGGAGAGTTCCAGCACAGATTCCTGTGGTACACCACGGGGTAATCACAAAAGCTGATCAGCAAATCAACTTTGAACCCAATTTGTGAAGTTACTTCGGATCCCTCGGTCTCTTGCTCATTTGGGGATTTTGTCAAAATATTTACCGAAGTCCCTGTAGACAACACCAACTGCATGAGAACACCCGTAACTCCAAGAAACTCAAACTGGCCGACAGAATCACCACTTGCACGCTGACCATTTCTGATGAAGCTCTGCCCAAGTGCAGCTGAATCCCGTCCCTCGAGACTTTTTACAACACCCTTTCTACCACTGATGTTAGATTCACAGCTCTGTAGTTACCAGTTGCTGCCTTCGTCGAAGAACGGCACCGTACTGCTGGGATCCAGTTACCTGGCACCTGTTCTGTGACAATTTCGGATTTTAAACAACCAGGATCCTTGAACACACACAAAATGCTGGAGGAACTCTGCAGGCCAGGCAGCATCGGTGGAAAAGAGTACAGTCGACATTTCCAGCCGAGACCTTTCGGCAGGAGTGGAGAAAAAAGATGAGTAGATTTAAAAGTTGTGGGGGGGGGGTGGAACGTGAGTGGAGAAAGAAATACAAGGTGCTGGGTGAAACCAGGAGGGGGGAGGGATGAATTAAAGAGCTGAGCAGATATCACAGAGTGAGAGAAGGTTTCACTGACTCCCGTTGAAGGGAAGCAGAGATCACGGAGGGGGAGCAATGAGAGAGGGTTTCACTAAACTCTCAAAGAGACCTTGGGAGCTCAGCTCTTCCTTCCCATAACAGCCAAGGATACATTTCATCAGGCCTTGGAAACATATCCATATCCAACCCCACTAAAGACTCCTAATAACTCGGTTTCTTGCCCTGCTCGAGTTTTCCAGCCACATCCTTCTCTCACTCTGTTTCTCACGAAGTTTTCCTGGATCCCCCCTCCTTTGGGCCATTCCCTTTGAAATCGTTCGTGCTGATATCAGAGAAGTTGAGGTTCTGTACTGCTATAACCTGATAACTCGCACAACTGTGCTTTGCCTTTCTCCTTCGTATCCAGGACATCTTTGAGGAGCGATGCCTCAAAAAGGCGGCATCCATGGTGAAGGACCCCTGCCACCCAGGACATGCCCTCTTCTCACTGCTACCCTCAGGAAGGAGGCACAGAAGTCTGAAGGCACACACTCAGCGATTCCAGAACAGTCTCTTCCCCTCTGCCATTTCTGAATGGACACTGAACCCATGCTCTACTTCACTACTTTTTATTTCTGTTTCCACACTATTATTTTATATATTTACTGTAATTCACAGTTTTCTCTATTATTATGTGTTGCACTGTGCTGCTGCCACAAAGACAGCAAATTTCACGACATTATGCCGGTGACGTTAAAACTGATTCTGATATCCTTGCTCCTGTACCTCATGCTGAATACTGGGAGAGCTGTCACATGTGACCACTCCTAGGGACTACCTGTACACTGTTACTTGAAGCTCTTTTTGCATATTCCTCCAAGGAATGTGTGGGCATCACAGGTTGAAGTGGTATTTAATTCCTTTGTGGTGGGCTGCAGCCCTTGAGGTGTGGGTGCACCCACAATGCAGTTAGGGTGGGTGATCCAGGATTCTGACCCAGTCAGAGTCAATGCCCTGGTTCAGATTTTTACTGCTATGCTGTAGGCATTTCATTTTAGCAGTTCTGTAAGAGCAATCTGTTCTGCTTTCAGCCTGTTTGGGTCTGAGCTCAGGAATGAGGTGTCATCCAATCAGGATGGTAGAATTGGGAGAAGGTGCTAGAGATTACTGGGCAGAGAGGTCTTTGTTTGGCCGGAGCTGGGAGAAGACAGGAGGAAAGATGGTGGACGATGAGGGTGCTTTCTGCAGATGAATGGCTTCAAGGAGGAAGGACCAATAATCCTGTGGGAAAGCCTCTTTGTTCAAGATGGATTTCCAGTGACCTTCGGAAGGTGTTGTGTGCTTTCACGCAGGCCGAGGGAGGGTCCAGTGCGCGATTTACAGAGAAGTTCAAGATTTGAACTCCACTGTGCACTTGTGACTTTTTAAGTAGAATGGGCCCTTCTTGTTTTTTCTCTCTTTCTTTCCTTTAATAACTGTTTGCTTAAGTTAACATTCTTAAATATACTCCTGAATAATTCTATGCAGTGAACAATCTGCTATTTTTTGCTGACAGGCGATTGCCAGGGGCAGTAAATCACACAGCATTCACACAAACCGGGGTTTGGGTAGGCGAGACATACCAACCTGACGGATTTTGCGGGACCAAAGTCACATACACCTTAGATGTACGAAGCCTGAAGTTTCTCCCCGCGGAGTCCGGTGGCTGTTTGCGAGGGGTTAAAAGGCTGCATTTCCAGAGACGCCCAGTGAAAAGGGGGTTTCAGAAGTAATGGCAATATATTTCCAAGTCCGGTTGGTGTGCAGCTTGCAGGTAATATTCCAATGTTTTGCTGTTCTTGGCTGTTTACATCAAGTTCAAGTTTAATTGTCATTCATGAATACCCATGAATACATCCAAACGAAACAGTGTTCTTTCAGGGTCAAGGTACAAAACAGTACCAACAGTCATACACAGCACGTGGCACATATAGCAGTAAAATATAGTCACACAACAAATATAGTCCAAGTCCCTGAGTCCATGAATGTTGCAGCAGTCTGTAGTCGAACACATACATCCTGCCTTCTGCCAAGCAAACACTTTGGGGGAGAGGGACAGCACCAACGTTAGCTTAAACGCTGCGCTACACCACCTCCAGTGCCAGCTCTTGATGCCTCTCTCCTGGGTGGCTGCAAACAGGCGGCCCCATGGCTTGAGGCCACATCCGCTCACCCTGCAGGGGTGTCAGTCACCCCTGCTGCCAGCCCCTGTAGTCCGCAATAAATCAGAAGACCAGACTTGCAGCATTACACATTAACAATGCTCAACAGGGTTTTGCAATCACAAGAAAAGAGACTAAGACAATTGCTCGCTGCCAGTCTGCACGCCAACCACATTGCTGACTCTCTGACACAGGGAGCAGAACGATCTGCCCCAAGTCCAGCTTCTTCAGTTTCTACGCCGTTGGGGTAGGCCGCAGCACTCTTTAAGTGCTTAACTTCCAGCAGGGTCTTGAGATTGTAAAGAAATAAACAAAAGATAGTAACACGTTTGGCTGGCCCTGTAGAACCCGCCGCGCCCCAGCACACCGCCATCTTACCGGAAGTTCACCAGTAGAGGCTTGTGGATTAGTAAGGTGTGTCCCAGAATGTCCTCCTCCTCGATATTTCAGCAATAAATCAATATTACGGTGCCACGCCCACCACACCATTCACTGAGTGAATCGTTCAGCCATTCAACCCTCTCTATGACAGTAACAATATCACCCTCCTGTGAGCTCATTTGCTTTACTAGTAATGTTGCTTACACCAAAATAAATATAATCTTGCATTTCTTATCAGACTGAGGTTTGCTCTCCTTACTGGGCTTGCTTTGTTTCCCTTTGATATTTAACTCCACTGCCACCTCAACTGTAAATGTGGCCTGTGGCCCATCCCTATGAGTTTGAATCCCAGCGAGCACTCCCGCAGGCTGTTAGCCCTGTTTTGGTCCAGCCCGCGCAGGCATATCTTTCTGAGGTGTTCCTGCTGATCCAGAGGTCTAAATTTCAAAGTACATTGCTACCAAAGTATGAACTCCATATACAAGCAGGAGATTCGTCTTCTTGCAGGCAGCCATAAAGCAAAGAAACACAAGAGAATCCATGGAAAAAGAAAGAATCCTACACAGCAAAGACCGTCAGACACGCAATGTGCCCAAAAAGAACAAATCGGGCAAACAAGAATCAAAAAATAGTAAACCAGTAAGAAACAGAACATGAACCGCAGGGTCGCCGAAATTAGGCCCACAGGCAGGGAGCCAGTTCAGATCAGTAGATGGCTGCAGGCCACAGCAAGGGAGTCAGTTCTGTGCTGAGAGAAGTGAAACCAGTCCAGGGGCCCAATGGTTGCAGTCCACAGCCAAGGAGCCAGTTCAGCATTTTATCTGAGCCAGGGTGTCAATGGTCGCAGGGCACAGCCAGCAAGTCAATTCAGTGCGGAGACAAGTGCTGACAGTGACAGTCGGTTCACTGCTGAGGTGTGTAAAGCCTCACAGAGAAGTTAGTCTTTCCCCCTGCGACTCTTTAAACTTTTTAACCTGGCTCGTTGTTGAAATCGACTGAACACCACTTCATTTTCCCCTCTCAGGCCACTCTCATCCAACCTGAAGTCCACTCCCAGCAATGGCCGCGGCCGCTGCACCTGCATTCTTGAGAGTCCAGCTTGCCAAATCCTTGAGGATACCGCAAAAACGCCAGGTCGTGCAGACCTCTCGACACCCTCCAGAACCTATCAAGCTCCACTTTAAATACACCCAATTACTTGGCCTCCCATCGCCGCCTGTGGCGATGAATTCTGTAGACTCACCACGCTTTGGCTAAAGAAATTCTTCATCTCCGTTCTAAAGGGATATCCCTCTGTTCCAAAGGCTGTGCCCTCCAGTCCGAGACTCACCCACTTTAGAAACATCCATTTTATCTGGGCATTTCAACTGAATCTCTCCATCACCTTGTCCAAACTCCAGCAAAGCCCAGGCCCATCAAATAAATCCAGGGAAAGAAGTTAATTCCGCAACTGGAATGACTGTGGGGGCCTTTAAGTACACTTGTAAATTGAAACTAGTTGCGTCAAAAAACTTACAATTCCCTCAGCCAGATAATGTATAATGTCCATTTCAAGGTACTCAGATCTCTAAGCAAAAGACAGCCATAGTCCACTACAGCACGGAAACAGAGCCTTGTGAAATAAAACTTGAAAGCTGTAAGCCATCTGGTGGGTCAACAGGTCATTAAATCAGTTGTCCTTCAGCTAACACCATCAGTCCATTTCCACAGGGACGGTTAGGAACTCTGCTCCACGAAATCATAAAAAGTCTCACCCTCAACTCAATTTTTACTCCAGACACCTTGCAGATTAAACACAAAACACCACTACACCTCAGCAAATAACGCAAGCACAGAAGCTCGTATCAAGCAGATGTCAATATTGGAAGGAGCAGCTTTGGCAAAGTGTTAATTGATTTTTTGCAGAATCTAAACATTCACAAAGAATATATTAAAAGAACATTTTAAACAAATCCATATTATTTTTGTTAAATTCTTTATTCTTTAGTGTCTGTTCTAACTGTACGTTTTATTCATGAAATATTTTAGCAGCTTGTGAAGTGTAATGGAAGTATTGTCAAAGTTATACTCACGTTATGCAGAACAGAGTGGTCATTCTGCAATGGTAGTTGGAGTCACTAGCCATGGGCAAATACATTGTCAAAGCTATACTCACGTTAATGCAGAAGAGGGTGGTCATTCTGTGAAGGTAGTTGGGGTCACTGGCCTTGGGCAAGTACATTGTCAAAGCTATACTCACGTTAATGCAGAACAGGGTGGTCATTCTGTGATGGTAGTTGGGGTCACTGGCCATGGGCAAGTACATTGTCAAAGCTATACTCACGTTAATGCAGAACAGGGTGGTCATTCTGTGATGGTAGTTGGGGTCACTGGCCATGGGCAAGTACATTTTCAAAGCTATACTCACGTTAATGCAGAACAGGGTGGTCATTCTGTGATGGTAGTTGGGGTCACTGGCCATTGCAAGTACATTGTCAAAGCTATACTCACGTTAATGCAGAACAGGGTGGTCATTCTGTGAAGGTAGTTGGGGTCACTGGCCATGGGCAAGTACATTGTCAAAGCTATACTCACGTTAATGCAGAACAGGGTGGTCATTCTGTGATGGTAGTTGGGGTCACTGGCCATGGGCAAGTACATTGTCAAAGCTATATTCACGTTAATGCAGAACAGGGTGGTCATTCTGTGAAGGTAGTTGGGGTCACTGGCCATGGGCAAGTACATTGTCAAAGCTATACTCACGTTAATGCAGAAGAGGGTGGTCATTCTGTGATGGTAGTTGGGGTCACTGGCCATGGCAAGTACTTTCGGCACAATGGTGGATTCTGCCCAGTCTTTGCCAAACTTCTCCACCAACTTGGTCAAGTTGTTGGTCGCGGCCTCGCGAATGGCGTACACTGCAAGACAGCATTGACAGGTCAAGAAATGATCTGATCGCTGTTACTACTTGATTTTCAAATATGTACCTTGCTGATAAAATACAAAGTTCCGAAATGAAATGCTCGTACCACCTTCTTCAAAGTGTCAACCTGTTCCATACCAAGTTACACACAGTGGAGGAAATTATGCACTTGGAGAGTAGCATTTTAATATACTTACTTATCATTGATTATTTATTGAGATACAGCGTGGAACAGGCCCTTCTTGCCCTGCGAGCCACCCCCGATTAACCCTAGCCTAATTACAGGACAATTTACAATGTCCAGTTAACCTACCAACCAGTAGGTCTCTGGGAGGAAACAGGAGCACCCGGAGGAAACCCACGCAGTCAAGCTGAGAACGTATAAACTCCTCACAGGTGGCAGTGGGAATCGAACCCAATTGCAAAGTGTTGCGCTAACCAGACGCCACTGTGTTGCCCCATTAGATACTTAAAAAATACTTCGAATAGATTACCATTATTTATTACTTAGTAGTCTGATTGGTCATTGTAAACTGTCCTGTGATGAGGCGAGGGTTAAATCGGCCGGTTGCTGGGCAGTGCGTCTTGTTGGGCCCGTTCCATGCTATTCTCGAATAATTAAATAAATAAATGTATCGGTCAAAGTCAAGTCTGTTTCTTGTTGCCATGTGTACAAGAGTACGACAAGATTGCTTGCAGCAGTAATAACTGGGGGGGAGGGGGGCGCCGGTGTTTGAACTATGATGGTATTGGACATTGGGCAGGAACCTGGGAGTAAAAACTGGGATGAACACACTCAGAAACACACAATTGAAATGTGGAAGTCATTTTGGGCTTCACTTGGATGAGGCTCTGCAGAGTTTTGTCCCACTGAGACAGGGAAAGAACAGAAGGGTGAAGGAGCCATGCTTGACAAGAGATGTGCAACAGCTAGTCTAGAAGCGTAGGATGCAAAGATCAGCCTGGGCTCCAGAGGGTTACAATGTGGCCAGGGAGGGAGTGAAGAATGGACTTCGGAGAACTAGGAGGGGCCACGAGAAGGACTTGGTGAGTTGGATTCAGAAGAACAAACTTGAAGAACAGGAGGATGGCCAGAGTGAGAGTCTGGGCCGGCCAGAGCTAAAAGAGGCAAAATGTTTGGAGTCAGTGGACTTTGGGGGAGATCCGCAATGAATACTTTTCTTTAGTAATCACCAGTGAGAGGGACCTTGATGCTTGCGAGAGCAGTGATATGCTGCAACATGTTGACATTGAGAAAGAGGATGTTCTGGAATTTTGAAAAGCCCTAGGATAGATAAGTCCCCGGGGCCAGATGTGATATACCCCAGGGTTACTACGGGAAGCAAGGGAAGAGATTGCTGCACCTTTAGTGACGATCTGGGCATCCTCACTGGCCAGCCCTCACTGGAGGAAGTACCAGATGATTGGAAGTTGGCAAATGTTATTTTCTTGTTCAGGAAAGAGAGTAGGGATGACCCTGGGAATTATAGACCAGTCAGTTTTACTTCACCAGTGGGCAAATTACAGGAGAAGATTCCTACAGACAGGATTTACAAGAAGCATAGTCTGATTCCGGAGAGTCAGCATGGCTTTGTGAGGGGCATGTCGTGTCTTGAGCCTGACCCAATCCTTTGAGGATGTGACAAAGCACGATGAAGGATTTTTGGTTAGGCACCTGGTAGGGTCACTCAGCATCATGGAAGCACCAGTAAGATGACATGGACAACTTTGAAGGACTTTCGTTCAACAAAAGTAACGATTCATCAAGGCTATACTCACCGCGATCCACCAGCCACGTCATGCACAAGCAGTTCAACTTCTCATCAAAAAACTCCACTCCCTAAACAGGTTTTGACAAAAGAAAGAATGTTGATAAAATAACCCCTCGAATTTCTAGTAGAACATGCCAACTTGCCACATTTGCATTCTAGCCGTCTTCACCTTTCGCTACTTACCAGTACAGTTTGCTAACTCCTTTGAGCCAATGGTGAAGGGGTCACACAAGAAAGACTGGCAACGTGCTCTAATAAACTGCACAAAACTGGATTGTGCCGTGGCAGAAGGCTACACAGAAGATACCCTATCTAAGGTACTTGCATCTAGTATTTTGACTATCCTTAATTAATTTCTTTGTGTCAATACCAGGACTATGATCCATGAAAAATAGGAAAAATCTTAAAAGTGTCCGATGGTTTAATGCAGACAGTAAGAACGTTACTAACCACTATCGGTGGCGTAGCAGTTGGCGTGACACTATTACAGCTTGGGAATTCTGATGTCACCTGTAAGGAGCCAGTAAATTTTCCCTGCAGAACGCGCGGGTTTCCTCTCACAATCCAAAGACGCACCAGTTGGGAGGTTAATTCATCACTGTTACCTGTCCCTGTTTAGGCTAGGGTTGGATCAGAGATTGCTGGGCAGCACGGTTCAAAGGGCGGGAAGGGCCTTATTCCTCAGTGTACCTTTAAATAAATAACCCAGTGAATCCTATGCTACCACATCCACAGCAGGATGTTATTTCAACTTCACGATTTAAACGTAATTATGCATGTGCTGGATTATTTAGATTACAGATCCCACACTCCTGACCCGCACAGTATCTCTCTTCGACATGACAGTGCACCATTCTACATTCACGTCTCCCATGTGGTTAATACATTCCACTTTCTACATTCAGTCACTGGGAACAAGTTAGTCTTTGCATAATTCTCAGGTTACTTTGCTTCATATCCAGCACAGCTAATAATTCCCAGGGTAACCACGTGGCTGAGTAGTCCAACCACAAGCTCTGCCCGTGACTCTGACTCAGACCTTGACAACTCTTTACCATAGAAAGTACAGCACAGAAACAGGCCCTTTGGCCCTTCTTGGATGTGCCAAACCATTTTCTGCCTAGTCCCACTGACCTGCACAAGGACCATATCCCTCCATACACCTCCCATCCATGTATCTGTCCAATTTATTCTTAAATATTAAAAAAGAACCCATATTTACCACCTCGTCTGGCAGCTCATTCCATACTCTCACCACTGTCTGTGTGAAGAAGCCCCCACCAATGTTCCCTTTAAACATTACCCCCCCTCACCTTTAACCCATGTCCTCTGGTTTTTTTCTCCCCTTGCCTCAGTGGAAAAAGCCTGCTTGCATTCACTCTATCTATACCCATCATAATTTTATATACCTCTATCAAATCTCCCCTCGTTCTTCTACGCTCCAGGGAATAGTCCTAACCTATTCAACCTTTCTCTGTAACTGAGTTTCTCAAGTCCTGGCAACATCCTTGTAAACCTTCTCTGCACTCTTTCAACCTTATTTATATCCTTCCTGTAATTTGGTGACCAAAACTGAACACAATATTCCAGATTCGGCCTCACCAATGCCTTATACAACCTCATCATAACATTCCAGCTCTTAATAATTTGATTAATAAAGGCCAATGTACCAAAAGCTCTCTTTACGACCCTATCTACCTGTGACACTACTTTTAGGGAATTTTCTATCTGTATTCCCAGATCCCTCTGTTCCACTGCACTCCTCAGTGCCTTACTATTAACCCTGTATGTTCTACCTTGGTTTGTCCTTCCAACATGCAATACCTCACACTTGTCTGTATTAAACTCCATCTGCCATTTTTCAGCCCATTTTTCCAGCTGGTCCAAGTCCCTCTGCAGGCTCTGGAAACCTTCCTCACTGTCTACTACACCTCCAATCTTTGTGTCATCAGCAAATTTGCTGATCCAATTTACCACATTATCATCCAGATCATTGATATAGATGACAAATAACAATGGACCCAGCACTGATCCCTGTGGCACACCACTAGTCACAGGCCTCCACTCAGAGAAGCTATTCTCTACTACCACTCTTTGGCTTCTTCCATTGAGCCAATGTCTAATCCAATTTACCACCTCTCCATGTATACCTAGCAATTGAATTTTCCTAACTAACCTCCCATGCGGGACCTTGTCAAAGGCCTTACTGAAGAAAATCTACTTTCTGTTTGCACACCGAAACTGAGAGCGATTTGCTTCCTTAAAACCAAATACATACTAAATCTGGTATGATACAGGAGAGCTTAAGTAAGCTACAGAGAGTTATAAAATTAGTCAGCTCCATCGTGTGCTCCAGCCTCCATATTATCCAGGACATCTTCAAGGAGCGGTGCCTCACAAAGGCAGTGTCCATCATTAAGGGCCCCACCAGCCTCTTCTCATTGCTACTACCAGAAAGGAGGGACAATTTGTCTGAAGACACACTCACTGATTCAGGACCAGCTTCCTCCCCTTTGCCATACGATTTTTGAGTGGACACCGAACCCATGAACACTACCTCACTACTCCTGCTAGTTACCGACACAGAGGAGGAATCTACAACAACCAGTTTACAACCAGCACGTCTTTGGGATGGAGGAGGAAATCGGAGCACCTGGCAGAAACAGAGATGAGGAGTGATTTCTTCAGCCAGAGGGTGGTGAATCTGTGGAATTTTTTTCCATGAACAACCGTGGAAGCCAAGATATTGGGTATAATTAAAATGGAGGCTGACAGGCTCTTCATTAATCAGGGTGTGAAAGGATATGTGGAGAAGGCAGGAGAATAGGGTTGAGAGGGATCACAAATCAGCCATGGTGGAATGTTGGAGCAGACTCAATGGGCTGAATGGACTAATTCTGCTCTCAAGGTCATTTGCTTCCAAACAATTGGTTTATTGATCATTACAGAATATCTCTCTGGTGCTTCCCTCTCCCTTCCCCTTTTCCCAATCAAAGATTCAAAGGTTCACTTATTTGTTTTCAAACATCTCTTTATTGCTTTTACAGAATGAAAAGTAAACACATTCGATCATCCATAGGTTTGAAAGTGCAACAAGGTTAAAGAAAAAGGGAAAAATAAAATACATCAGAAATAAAAGGAAAAACAACGCACAAAAAAAGCAAACACCCGGCCATTAAAAACAAGCTGTCAATTCAATTTGTTACTTTCATCATCCCAAATATTGTTCTCCAGAAACTTGTAGAAAATATCCCAAATTTCCCGACATTTGCCAAGTTTGTTTTTCTGTGATGTAGTTGATCTTTTCTAGAGCAAGATACGAAGTCACTCCTTTCAGCCATTGTGAAAGTCCACTGGTTGTGGGTTTCTTCCATGAATAGGCTATGCAACGTCTGGCTTTCAAAAAACAAATATTAAGCAGAGACCTTGCACTTTTGGAGGTTACAAAGTCCTTTGGATAAATGTTCAGAATACATAATTTAGGATCAAGGAGCACCTTTTTTCCAATTTTTTTTTTTTTTTTGTGATACAAGTTATTTAATCTGAAAACACTCACACTTGAAATCATACATTTACTCATACAATAAGTATAACTTCCTTTTTACAAATTGTACAAATATACATCTATAATGAGCAAATTTGATGGCAGCTCTCCTTTTATGGAGTTATTTTGGCCTCATGAAACTTGTCTCCATTTCACTCCAGGGTTCCTTCTAAAAATGCGAATTCATCTGCAGCATCTACTGCATTATCCAAGTCCTTGCGCTGGATTGTTTTACGCTTTGCTTGCAGAGCATATGTGCATGCATCCTTTGCAATCACTTCAACAAACAGCTCCGTGGCCTTGCCGATGGCGAATACGGCCTCCTGACTCGCCAGCGTCACCTCGGGATCCGCTTTTATCAGCCCCTTGATACGGCTGAGCGGCAGGCGGAGCAGCTTCTGTTGTGCGCCCGAGTTCGGCCGCTCCGCTTCAGCCTCGGCGTCGAGCTGCACGCTTTGCCGGTTCTCCTGATCACGCTCGTCCGCCGCAGCGCTCTCCAAATCCTCCATCGCTGGCCCTTTTCCAATAATCTGACTAATCAAATCCAGCACCTTCTTCCAGAAGCAGATTATCTGGGGGCACTCGCACATACAATGGAACAGAGACCCCTTTTAGTGATTACATTTAAAGCATGTGTCTGGAATGTTGGGGTTAAAGTGACGAAACCTGACTGGAGTAATGTACTGTCTGGTTATCCGCTTAGAATGAGTGTTCACTGACTGGGTTTGAACGAAGGAACAAGCTTCTGACCACTCTTTTTCTGACAGATTCTCATGCAAGTCAGTTCTCCATGCTTGTAGCATGTTGTTTGATGACTCTTTGCATTTACTTGCAAACAATTTGTATGTAGCCCCCTGGTAAGCCTCAGACTCGCTCAGCTCGCTTTCGTCTAGGGGGAGCAGCCTTCAGCCCCGCCAAACGGGGTGATCAGGTCTGTGTGGATGCTGTGTGATGTACCCCACACCGCCAATTAACAGACAGTACGCCATATGCCATTAAATGATTACACTTTATAAGTATTTCTTGGTGATGGGTTAGTAGAAACAAATACAATAAAGGTGCCAAGTCAGTAACTATCAGTTCGGTGCACACTCGTTGGAGCTCTTACAGAACCGGGTCTCCCTTCCTCCAATCAACGTCCTCTGAACTCCGCCAACTCACGAATGGGACCACCCTCGGTGATCCACCAAACACTCCACACGAGTCTGTCCTCGCCTCCTATCCTCGCTGAAGACCCTGGGCTGCGGACTCCTGCTCGGGGTCCGTGCCATTGCCCAGCTTACAGCATCTCTCTCCTCGTGTCTCCTCTCTCTGTCCCCATCACGCCTTCTGCCCAAAGCCCACGAAAAAGAATAGCTTACAGACACACAAGAAAGAATACCATCTATCCCAATTGGTTAGCAAATGAATACAATTCCTGTATCAGTAATTATAACCCAAACAAGTTGCTATAGAGAACCACTGTCTCAGCAGTTAATAGTACAGAGAAGCCATTTTATTAGCCTTAGCAAGTAACATAAAAGAAGAAACCCTTACATGTATAATTCAGACACTTGTCCCCGAGCTTCAGATAATTTCAGAGTGATGTCTTCTAGGGTAAATAAAGGAGGGAGCTTCAAACTGTAACTTTGCCTGGACATAATAAACCTTTGCAACTAAAGGCATTTAAAAAAGTGTTTTGTTGGAATTCCATATGTGGCCTTGAGTTCTTCAAAAGACATAAATGAATTGCCATTATAAAGATCAGACACCTTAGCTATGCCTCGGGGCGGCCAAGTTTTAAAACTAGGATCCGCTCTGCCGGGCTGGAGCTATCATTACCAAAGATAGGAGTAAACTGGGATAACTGTGATGTCTCACCCATTTCCGCAAGAGCATCGTGCCAAATCATTATTGTATTTTTTAAGAAAGGGATTTTAGATTGTGTGACCAGGTTTTTCTTATTTGCTGAATACATATATAGTTCTAGAGGGATATTGATCAACTGGGATTCCATTGAGACCCAAGGAGGGGAGTGATCCTTAACAAAATAAAACATTCCTGCTCTAATTTGGGCCGCCCAGAAATACCATATAAGATTTGGTAGCTGTAAGCCACCTCTATCATACGGCAGATATAACAGGGAAAGCCTGAGTCTTGGACATCTATTATTCCAGATGAAATTAGAAAAACATTTCTTTAATAAATAAAAGAAAGAGTAAATAAGTACATAGGGATTGGATAATTATGTCTGCGGGCAGGAGCAAGCATGAACAAATTAGGATATAAACACCTGCAATGGAGAGGGTTATAATTAGTTGGGATAATTTTACCAATAGTAGGAGTAATTTTAACACCCAAATAGGTAAACCCTGTTCTGACAAAATTACGTCATCCATGTACAGGGCTATGCGATGTTCTACATCTCCTATAGTTATTCCTGCTATGTTAGCCTGTTTTCAAATTGCCATAGCAAGTGGCGCAATGGCCAGGATAAACAGGAGGGGAGATCCCTGTCTTGTTCCCCGTTGGAGTTTAAAAGATGCTGAAAAAAGCAGGTTAGTTAAAACTTCAGCCTGTGGGTTAGAATACAGAAGCTGTATCTTAGAAATTTTCCCCCTATTCCACTCCACTCTGTCGAAGGCTTTCTTGGCATCCAATGACAGAATAGCGCTATCAGAGCTTCCAGATTTTTCTTAAAGTATATTAAGCACTCTTCGAATGTTGTGGAAGCCCTGCCTTCCCTTACAAACCCATTTTGGTCAGGGTGGACCATTTTTGGCAACAGTGGCTCCAGCCTCCTAGCTAATACCTTACAGAGAATTTTGAGATCATTGTTCAGATGTGAGATTGACCTATAAGATCCACAAAGGGATGGTGGTTTTCCAGGTTTTAACAGTAGTGTGATTGCTGCCATATTAAGAGAGGAGGGAAGGGATCCATTGTCAAATGACTCCTGATACATATCAAGCAGAGGTGGTATTAGTTTAGTCTTAAAGATTTTATATATTTCAATCGGAATTTCCATTGGGCCCAGGAGTTTTCCCTCCCTTCATGTTAGTTATAGCTGCAGACAATTCTTTAGCCTCTAAGTTAAACTCCAGTCAGGTCAAGGACGTTTCATCTCGGGGTATAAATTGTAACAAGTCGAGAAATTCCTTTTGTATTTGTGGAGCTGAATCTGAATATTCTGAGCTGTACAGATCTTGGTAAAATCTCAAAAAGATATTGTTTATTTCCTCTGCGACAACCGTTGTCACCCCCTCATCTGATTGTATGGAGTTTATTGCCCTTTCTGTTTGTGTCTGTTTGATGTGCAGGCCAAATGTTCACTTATTATCATGTACAACTCTGAGATTTGTCTTCCCCAGATAGCCATGAAACAAAGAAAAAACATGAAAGTCATTGAATGGCATCCTGATCATCAGCCCCCCCCAAAACCACCCCTCCCTCCACACAGAAAATGGAACAGCAACAACCCCAGCCCATCCCCCACACAAAAACTAACAGAACATTTTACCCCGAAACACCCTCCCCTCGCACAACAAAATGAAAAGAAACAGACAATATAAAAACAGAATATAAAATCCCTAAGTCTGACAAAGTCCGCAGTCCTTAAACAGGGGTCTAAACCTGATTGTCTAAACCAGAGGTTTCCACCCCTACTTGGTTAATGGTCAATTAAAAAAAAGGTTGGGAGCCCCGAGTCTAAAGTAAGACTACCCATGTCAGTGGGCTACAAGTATAATTGTTACTATCGCACATTTGCTTCTGGCGCAAAAGGAAAGAAGATGTTCAAAGTTATTTCCGTCTTTAAACTAAAGTATCAATTTGATATGGGCAATCATTTCCATTCTGCAAATCATCCATATGGAAGCATTGCTAATAGACTATAAAAACATTTTAGAATAAACCACCCACCAGCAGCCCTGCAAGCAGAGGCATGTACTCGATTATCGCAAGGCGCACTCTCCATTTGGCATCTTCTGCTAATTCTACAATGGCTGGCAGGAGAGACTGTGATAACTGGTGAATTCCAACAACTTCATTCACGCAGTCCAGATTGGAGATTATGTTCAAACGGACCTCAGGGCACTAGGAAGGAAAGGCAATTTTCTGAGTACAGCAAAGGTGAAAAACATTCATACTGCGAACGCTGTCTGACAAACACACTGGTGCTCCCCAGACTCTCTGCTTTCAAAGTATCATCTTGGACATTTATGAAATATTAATCCCACAAAAGAAATATGAATGCCACTTTCACACTTACAGTACTTAGGCACATGCACATCTAGCCAGGGTGCCAATGACTTTTGCACAGAACTGTACTTGCCAACGTGCAGTGGAGAGCAAGTTTGTAAATCTGGCGGGAGCACAGGATGTTGGGAATGGTGAGAGTGGAGCACCCACGGGAGGGGTGTGAGAGAGGTGGCTGAGGTGGACTGCCAGGGGCAGGAGGGGGTGGTGCGAGTGCAGACACACTCAGCCCTGAGAACACAAGCAAGGGCATTTGATTCCAAACAATTGGTCTATTGGTCATTACAGAATGTCTCTCTGGTGCTTCCCGCTCCCTTCCCCCTTTTCCCAACCAAAGAGTCAAAGGTTTGTTTATGATCAAAGCACATATCCAAATACAACCCTGAAATTTGTCTTCTCCAGATAGCCACGAAGCAAAGAAAGAAGATGAAAGTCACTCAGAGAGAAGCATGAAACCTACACCTCCCCAGCCCTGGTACAAAAAATAATGGCATCCTGATCATCTGATCCCCAAAACTACCCCTCCCGCCACACACAAAATGGAATAGCAACATCGACCCCCCCCAATCCATCCCCCGCACGAAAAACTAACAGAGCATTTTACCCCCAAACACCCTCCTCTCACACAACAAAACGAAAAGAATAAGGCGATGAAAAAAACAGAATATAAAAACCCTAAATCTGAAAAAGTCCACAGTCCATAAACACAAATGCAGAACCACGATATCATCCTACGCTATCACCGACATTCACCAAAAGAGGGGGACAGGGACACAACTCCCCTCTCCCTGCCCCCTTCCCACTCTCAGTCCACATCAGAGACCCATATCAGACATCTGCGAGGTTTATCATCACTCACAGATGTCAAGAAATTTGATTTTTTTTTGCGGCAGCAGCAGCACAGTGCAGTATATAAGAATTACTACAGGACCGTGCAAAACTCAGACACCCTAGGTATATACACCAGCCTAAGACTTTTGCACAGTACTATACATTATGGTCCAAGTTATGGTCACACGAGCAGTATGCCAGAAATTCGAGAGTCAGTTAGCAGAAGTGAGTGCAGTTGCTTTTATTAAGGAGAAGGTGCTTGGGAAGCTGAAAGTTTTGAAGGTAGTCAAGTCACCTGGACTAGATGGGCTACACCGCAGGGTTCTGAAAGAGGCAGCTGTAGAGATTGGGGAGGCATGAGTAATGATCTTTCAAGAGTCATTAGAATCTGGAATGGTTCCAGAGGACTGGAAATTTCCAAATGTCACTTCACTCTGAAGGGAGGGAGGCAAAAGACATGAAACTATAGGCCCTTCAGCCTGACTTCAGTGGTTGGGAGAATGTTGGGAGTCCATTATTAAGGACGAGGCTCCCAGTACTTGGAAGTGCATGGTTTCCTTAAGGGGAAATTACAGGCAGGATAGAGAAAGGAGGGTCAGTGGATGTTGTTTACTTGGAGTTTGACAAGATGCCGCACATGAGACTCCTTAACAAGTTAAGAGCCCATGGTATTACAGAAGATATCCTAGTAAAGATAGAAGATTGCCTGACTGACGGGAAGCAAAGAGTTGCAAATGAAAGGGGCCTTTTCTGGTTGACTGCAGGTGACCATTAGTGTTCCACAGGGGTTGGTATTGTGACCGTTTCTTTTCAAGCAGATGTCAATGATCTGGACAACGGAATTGATGGCTTGGTGGTCACATTTGTGGATGATACCAAGATAGGTGGAGGGGCAGAGAGTCTGTAGAAGGACTTGATAGATTGGGAGAATAGCAAGGCAGTGGCAGTTGGAATATACTGCACTGACTGAAAGTGTTTCTGGTAGGTAGGATTCCTCAGCCTTGGGCGGCAGCCCGCTTAGGAGAGGGAAAACCCTGATTTTAAACCTCCACTGCCTTGCAGTCATGCCCACCCATGGGAAAGGCTTTGGGGGTAAACCCCTAAGGCAGTTTGATGTTGTTTACAGCTTCACTCTGGCAACCTCTGCGATGACACTGGTGCCGAGCTGTATTGGCGCTTGCCCTTCCCTTCGACAACATGAGTGATGTGGAGAGGGGGAGCCTGCTGCATGGGAAGAGCCGGTCCTTCAAACCTTCCTGCCCAGTAGAGGACACAGTCCACCAGAGGCACAAACCCATCATCCCCGGGATCGAAGGGTGCCTACTACCAGAAACGTATGGCCATGCACTTTGGTAGAAGGAGTAAAGACGTGTACTATTTTCCAAATGGGCAGAAAATTCAGAAATCAGACGTGCAAAGGAAATTGGGAGACCTCGTGCAGGGTTCCCTAAACGTTATCTTGCAGGCTGAGTTGGTGGTACGGAAAGAAAATGGAATGTTGGCATTCATTTTGAGAGGACTAGAAAAGATATAAGGGTAATGCTGAAGCTTTATAAGGCATTGGTCAGAACGCAGTTGGGGGTATAGTGAGCAGCTTTGGGCCCTTTATCTAAGATGTGCTGATATTAGAGAGGGTTCACGAGTATGATCCTGGGAATGAAACATACAGGAGGAGTGCTTGACGGCTCCGGCTCTGTCCTCGATGGAGTTCAGACGGGAAGGAAGAGGGGTGAATCTCATTGAAACTTATGGAATATTAAGAGGCCTAGAACAGAGAGGAGGTTTCCTGTGACCAGAGGGCACAGCCTCAGAATAGAGGGACGTCCATTTAGAACAGAGCTGAGAGGAAATTTCTTCAGGAAAGGGCGGTGGATCTGTGGAATCCATCAACGCTGAAGGCTGTGGAGGACGAGTCATTGGGTATACCTAACGTGGAGGGTGACAGGTTCTTGATTAGTCAGGGTGTTAAAGGTTACGGGGGAGAAGGCAGGAGAATGGGGCCGAGAGGGTAATAAGCCAGCCATGATGGAATGGCTAAGCAGACACGATGGGCTGAGTGGCCTAATTCTGTTCCTGAGTCTTAATTTATTGTCCGTTCACTCTCCCTGAGTGCAGGCGAGCTCCTCGGGAGGGCCATGGGAGGAAACAACGGTCATTTTGTGAAAAGCTGCATTTCACAAAAGAAAAACACTTGAATTTCTGCGTTTGAGAAATCTTTCTGCACCTTTGGCATAAATAGATGCAAGATACTAATTACTATTAAATTATCCAACAGTTCAAATCATGATTCGGCAGGCTTTTTTCTTGATTTCATTTCAAACTAACAAATAATTCAAGGCTTGAATTAACAGCTGCCAATTTGAAGATGTACACTTTGAATCTGTCAGCTGTGCCTGGAAAATCGAGGCATTTCTGACATTTGGGGAATCTTTTCGGGTGTAGCACATGAAGGGAATCAAGTCTGCAGACATTGGAAATCCAGAGCAATTCACCCAAAACGCTGGAGGAACTCAGCAGCTCAGGCAGCATCTATGGGAATGAGTAAACAGTCGGTGTTTCAGGCCGAGGCCTTTTATCGGGACTGTAAAGGGAGGCAGAAGATGCTAGGATATAAAGGTGAGGAGAGGGGAAGGAGGCCAGCTGGAAGGTGTTAGGTGAAGACAGGTGGGTGGGAAAGGTCAATGGCTGGAGAAGAAAGAATCTGAGAGAGGAGAGGAGAAGAGAGTGGACCACAGGAGAGATGGAAGGAGGTGGGGACCCAGGGAGAAGTAATAGACAGGTGAGAAGTAAAAGTTCAGAGTGGGGAATTGAGGAAAGAGAGGAGAGGGGAGAGATTTTTTTTACATTTTTAAAAATAATCTTAATTCTGTAAAAATAATGAAAGAATGCAAATTTCCATATAAATTAAAAAATCCAGAATTTGCACATGCAACAGTTTTGTTTAAGTTCACGCCAAAATAAACAAGGAACTTGATGGATGGAGAAATAACAGCTCCATCACACCATTAACCGATTCATCTTTAATCCAATATGCACTCAGATTACAAACCAGCTCACATCACTGCTTCTAAAGAACGCACTGCACATTTGCTCTTATCTGAAGCTCTCAAACTAAAAGAACAGTTCGAGAGACTCCGGTGGAAGAAACAGTTGTTATTCCATTCATGATTCATAAAAGCATAAGAAATCGGAGCAGGAGTAGGCCATCCGGCCCATCAAGCCTGCCCCGCCATTCAGTAAGATCATGGCTGACCTGTCCATAAACTCAGCTTCATCTACCTGCCTTTTCCCCATAACCCTTAATTCCCCTACTATCTATCCTCTCCAGCCCTTTACCTTTCCCACCCATCACCTGCCTTCAACTCCCCTCCCCTACACACCAACCTTTCCCATCACCTGGTCTACCTATCACCTACCAGCTTGTACTCCCCCCATCCTCCCAACCTTCTTATTCTGGTGCCTTCCCCCTTCCTTTCCAGTCCTGACGAAGGGTGTCAGCCCAAGGGTTCATTCCCCTCCATAGATGCTGCCTGACCTGCTGAGTTCCTCCAGCATTGTGTGTGTGTGTATGTGTGTGTGCACGCGTGTGGCTGTGGATTGCCAGCATCTGCAGAATCTGTGATTATAACACTTTAGAATGCTGGACATCACCGCACAGCTCCAAGCAAACGGCAGTTACAATGTTTGTCAACAGGAAAGAAAGCAGATGAACATGGGCCAACTGCTGTCCCCTTCCAGGAATCGATATCAGTGAGAGTAAAAGCCTAGACACATCAGTCTGTGTTGCAACACGTCCCATTCTGGCACACTTATCCAGATACCTGTATCTTGTGGTGGAGCATGGACTGCTCGTCACCTTCAGCAGATGTACAAGTTCCAGAGACGACAACCAACTTTTTGATCGCCTGATGAACAATAAGCGACCTTTCCTCAGCACTCTGGACTTGACAACAGCTTCCAAACAGCACACAGAAGAAAGCTCTCCATTGGTGTTTGCCTGATTTCGGTAGGCTAATCAAATATTATCCACGATGGCCACCAGTCACGCAAGGGGTATGTTAAAGTTTGTACTTCATGATAAAATTACCTTATCTTTGAGCTGAGCCAAGACCAGGGGAAGCAGGTGCTCAACAGTGCTGTCCTTGCCCAGGATGGTGGACAAGCCCATAATAACAGAGGCCAGAGCTGACTTCACGTGTTGATTGGTGTCAGACACAAGTTCCTGGAAAAGAAACACAAAAAATGATCAAATGAAAACCCAGACAGGTATCTCAGTCAACACGCACAAAATGCTAGAGGAACTCAGCAGGCCAGGCAGCACCTACAGAAGCGTCGACTGTACTGTTCCCCATAGAAGCTGCCTGGCCTGCTGAGTCCCTTCAGCATTTTGTGTGTGTTGCTCGGATTTCCAGCATCTGCAGATTTTCTCTTGTTTGTCATTAGATATCTCACTCATGATGCCATCCTGCTCCACGTTCTTATGATCCACCTGGTCAGTCACGGATCATTCTTAAATAATTTCTTTTACAGTTTGATATTCTAGTTTATATAAATCATGGAACAGAACCGGCCCTATAACCCACAATGTTATACTTAAATTCCTAATCAAGTGGGCAATCTAATCTACACGATGTCCATATTCTTCCGTTTTCCTCACATTCGTGTGCTTATCTAAACGTCATTAAAAGTCCCCGATATATCTGCCTCTCCCATCACTCCAGGCAGCCAACACCATGTTAAAAAACCAGCAACACACACAAGATGCTGGAGGAACTCAGCAGGCCAGGCAGCACCCATGGAGAAAAGGACAGTCGGCATTTCAGTCCAAAACCCTTCGGCAGGACTCAGCCCTTTGGGAGAGGGGGAGGGAGCAGGAGAGGGGGATGGGGAGGGAGTGGGAGAGAGGGATGGGACAGGAGAGGAGAATGGGACAGGAGAGGGGGCAAGATGTGACTCGTGCTTGGACACTGAGCTTTTCCAGTTACAAGCAGTTCACACTGATAAATGGTGCCTGAATCGTCGTTTCAGACCCACCCAAAATACTGAGGGACTTTTTCCTGAAGTGAATGAGATGAGTTGCTACATTAATTTTAGATAGACTGTATAACCAGCCAAGAATTTGAGAAGGTATATTACCTTAACATACGGCAAGATGTGACATATTATGACAGTCTCCCTGCAATCTACTGGCAAGTTTTCACAGAAATCTGCAAGATAGAGTACTGCATGTTAGAGAGTTATTCTCAAACAAAACAATGGAGTCAGAGAAAAGTACAGCACAGAAATAGGCCCTTCAGCCCATCTATTCTGTGCCGATCCATTTAAATTGCCTACTCCCATCAACCTGCATCTGGACCATAGCCCTCAATACCACTACCATCTGCGTACCCATCCGAACTTCTCTTAAACGTTGAAATCGAGCTTGCACGCACCACTTGCGCTGGCAGCTCGTTCCACACTCTCACCACAATGATAAATCAATAAAGTTTAACAGATTAAGCAATTGCTGAAAAGCATCTGCCTTAATATTTGTATCTTCTCACAAGATAGTGGCAAGAGAAAACATACATTCTGAAGCACTATTTAAGTCGCACAAGGAAAAGCAAGGCCAGCACCTACAGTGTAAACATCAAGAGTCAGCACAGGTTCAATTTTGGTACATCTGTACATTTTCCCTGGAGTAAACCCCGAGGGAAAAATCCGGAGCCGGATTCTCCGAGGCAATCCTACGTTGAGTTCAACGCTGACTGGCAACTCCTGCGATGCCACTGGTACCAAACTGTATCGGTCTCTGCCGATCCTTTGGACTCATCAGATGTGTGGAGAGGGGGAGCCTGCTACATGGGCAACAGCTTACTCTCCATATCATACTGCCCTGGCTTACGTATCACGTAGACAGCTGCACGTAACATCCATGGTGGACCCTGACCAACGGAGGGCCTCGGGTTAGGCAGTCAGTGGTACAAACGTAAAGAACACCACTCACTCTTTTTCACAATCTCACAACCTTTCAAGACTCTGCACAAGCAATGAAGTGCAATTTGTAAGGAGCAGCCACCATCGAAACATGAAGTCAAGTGGCACACAATTCCTTTCCATTTGCTGTCATCCAGTTCTAGGATCAGATCAGGATGCCAAAGGGGAGGCATGCTGGCATGCTGTTCTCACTTGGAGAAGTGTCACCTGGATATGTGGTACCACATTAAATAGAGTCATAGAAAAGCACAGCGCAGAAAAGGCCCTTTGGCCCCTCTCGTCCATTCTGAACAATTCAAACTATCTACTCCCATCTGCCTACACCAGGTCCATAACACCACCACCACCCCCATATCCCTACTATCCATGTACCTATTCAAACTTCTCTTAAATATTGAAATCAAAACTGCATGGGCCACTTGTGCTGGCAGCTCGTTCCACTCTCATGACCCTCTGTGTGAAGAAGTTTCCCCTCATGTTCCCCTTAAATTTGTCACCTTTCACTCTTAACCCATGACCTCTGGTTGTAGTCCAACCCAACCACAGTGGAAAAAACCTGCTTGCATTTATCCCATCCATACCCCCCCATAATATTGTACCTCCATCAAATCTCTTCTCATCTTCTGCATTCTGAAGAATACAGTCCTAACCTATTCAATCTTTCCTTCTTAGTCAGGTCCTCCAGACCAGGCAACATCCTTATAAATTTTCTCTGCATTCTTTCAACCTTGTTTACATCTTTCACAGGAGTTCAAAGTTCAGGGGTGTCCAGGGAAGGGGTCGCACCTCTGGTGAAGGGGCTTGTCGTGTCCATTCCGGGGCAGCTCACTCACCTTCGCTCCCCACCGGACACTCATCTCTCCCCTGTGGCTGCAAGCAGCCATTTGCACGTGACAGCAGTCTCATACTCCGGTGAGATTGGGACAAGCCAGTCCTAGCACGCAAAGTCAGCCTCAGCGGACTGGGCGGGTGCGATCTACAGTAAAGCCCAACGGCCAGGAAGGTGGCTCTGCATCGCTCTGTGGAGAGCGAGGGGCATGAAAAGACACAGAAAGCGTCCTGGTCATCCACTGCAAACAAGAAGACCCCTGTTTCTTCTGGCACGTGTTCATACCACTGGACCCGGACTTCTGAGGCCAAGAGAGTGGAACTGCCACAGTGCAAAGGCTTTTCCATTTTAAAAACTCTCCCGCACAGGTTTCCTGTCATCGTCGGACAAAATGTGCAACCACCATGCGTACTATACACAACCTTGACATTTGTCTCCTTACAGGCAGCCACAAAGCAAAGGAACCCAACAGAACCCATTAAAGACAGAAAACCATCAATCACACAATGCGCAGGAAAAAAAGACAAATTGTGCAGACAAGAAAAGTAAGCAAATAATGTTCAGGACTGCACTGCAAAATGCCAGGTTGTACAGCTGGATCAAAGGCCTCGTCTCCACTAGGAAAGTTACAGGCACAGATTGCAGTGTCATTGCCCAGAACAAGAGTCTATTAATGAAGTAATTGATAGTTGTTTCTGCTGCCAGAAAGTTGTCACTGTGCTTCACCAACAACATCTTAAACCGGATGGAAAAGACAAGAATGAGAATTCCCAACCAACCTTTAACTTTGTTGGCCCCAGCTGCTCGCACTTCAGCCTCACAATCTTTCAACAGGTTTTGGAAAGCAGGAACCAGATCATTTTCCACAATTTCAGGACCCACGGTTTTCTGAAGCTTTAAAGGCAAGAGAAACCAAATGAGTAACAAAGATAGAGCGGGTTTCAATAGCAGCAATCTGTGCATTAACACATGAACAGAGGAATCACAAAGACAACACCATCTTTCTTTTCCACACTGGTCTCGCTGCTGCCATCAGGTAGAAGGTGCAGGAGCCTCAGGACCCTCACCACCAGGTTCAAGAACAGTCACTATCCCTCAATCATCAGGTAGAAGGTACAGGAGCCTCAGGACCCACACCTCCAGGCTCGAGAACAGCTATTACCCCTCAACTATCAGGTAGAAGCTGCAGGAGCCTCAGGACCCACACCACCAGGTTCAAGAACAGTTATTACCCCTCAACCATAAGGATCTTGAACTACAGGGGATCAGTACACTTAATCAATTGAGATGTTCCCACGAGCAATGATCTTACTTTAATTACTCTTTATCTTGTTATTTCATACTCTTGTTATTTATTGCTATTTATTTATATTTGCATTTGTACTTTATCTTTTATTGATCCTGTTTACAGTTACTATTCTATAGAAATTGCTGAGTATGCCCACAGGAAAATGAATCTCAGGGTTTTATGTGGTGACATGTATGTACTCTGAAAATATGAACTTCAAAATTAAAAATCTGAACTATACTTTAGCTACAGACTTCATTGCAAGATTAGTTTATACGTGATCTTGAGCATAGAAAGTGCCTTTTGTGATGGTCTGTCATTAGCAATGATAGCAGAACTTTATAAATACAATAAACTCTGTATCGTTCTAATGCAATTGTTTTCCAATAATGGGTTGGTGCCAATTTCACAAGTGCTCTGGCAACCTTTATCTTGTTCTGGCATATTTCCCCTTCCTTTCCAGTCCTGATGAAAGGTCTTGGCCCAAAACGTCAACTGTTTATTCACTTCCATAGATGCAGCCTGACCTGCTGAGTTCTTCCAGCATTTTTGTGTGTGTTACCTTATATGGAGCTTATTTTTGAACACGGGTTAGTTATCGTATAAAGACAGACAATATAACGTCTTTGCCTGTTCCAAGGGTAACAATCCTAAGCTGACAAAATGGCTGTGTTTTCTGTGTCCTTTTGAACACTGGTCCATCTGTAATTTGCTTTAATTTTCGATCAGGTTTACAGTTTTGAATTATGTAATTTTATCATGGGTGGCAGGGTGGAAATACATCTCTACCAAGAGACATGTAAGGCGTTCCTTCCCTCCGCTAGCCTGCAGGTCACCCTTGGGCAAGGTGTAGCACCTGCTTAGCCAACCCCACCCCCCCAATCAGGGTCACGTGAAGCCATGGGGTAAGAGGAAAGAAACCCAGAGAAATGTTGCCATTGTGTTCAGATGTTTATCAATGAGTGGATACCCCATGCTCTGGTAAAGAAATAAATGAGTGGGGAGAAAAAGGGAATGGTCAGATAAATGGTGTCCATTTAGAAGCAGCATTCTTTAGTGTTACCCAGGTAAAACAGCTGTAATGATCTATCCTTGATAAAATATCCACAGATAAACCAGCTGCTTCAGTACAGATTTTACACTCATACAGAACAGAAAGATTTAATCTCAATGCTTTGGGGTGGGACCGGATTTTCCTGGCCTAAAGAGACGGAATTTTAAATTTTTAAAGAAAGGCAAAGTTGAGAAAATATTGTCGTTGATGGCTCTGAATCCGAAAGTATGGTACACAGACAACAACGTGAGCAATTGTAATCAGCTAATTTCTCAGGTCAAAAGAAACAACTAAATAATGTTATTTAATCATTAAATAATGCTTCTTAATTGTTAAATAATGTTAACCTGATTGTTAATGTTTGCAATTAACCTGTGTAGGCAATGTGCCTTTATTTTGAGGATTTGTATTACATTGTGGTGAGAAAAGCACGGAGATTTCAGTTGATCCGAGTGTTTTCCCAGGCTGGGAAAGCCTAAGACTAAAGGGCATAGATTTAATTGGAGACACAGAACGCAACAAGCTGTTCCGGCCCTTCAAACTGCACCGCCAGTAACCCACCAACTTGTGCAACAATCTACAATGACCCTTTAACCTACTAACCGGAATGCTTTTGGACTGTGCGAGGAAACCGGAGCAACAGGAGGAAGCCTGAGGCAACAAGTTTTATACCGAGAACAAAGACCATCTGGTTCAAAAACTATAAACACACAGGAGATTCTGCAGATGCTGGAAACCCAGCACAAAATACTGGAGGAACTCAGCAGGCCAGGCAGCATCTATGGAAATGAAATAAACAGTCGATCTTTCGGGCCGAGACTGCTCTTCGGGACTATAAATCTGCCGATGACACAACTATTGTTGGCAGAATTTCAGATGGTGACAAGGAGCCGAAGAGGAGTGAGATAGATCAGCTGGTTGAGTGGTGTGGCAACAATCTGGCACTTTGTCAGTAAGACCAAGGAACTGATTGTGGACCACAGGAGGGTGAAGTTGAATCACCACCTCCCTACACCATACCTGGTTTGTGTGAAGTCAGCAGTGGGAAGGAACCAGCAAAGTCCAGTCCATCAAAATTTTAATTAAATTAATTAATTAATGCCCTACATCACAAAATTTACCACAATGACAGTAAAACCAATGATTGTGGACGTCAGGAAGGGGAAGTCAAGGGAACATACGTCAGTCCTAATCAAGGGGACTGTGGAAAGGGTGAGTAATTTCAAGTTCCTGAGTGTCAAAGTCTCTGAGGATCGTCCTGGCTTTTCAACCTTTCGGCTCATTTTTAAACAGAACTGAAGTTCCCCTTGACTTCCTCCAGTCGAAAGTGAAAAATATCAGTGTCATCAACCTGTGCACGTGCTGAATCCCCAGATCCCTGGCACTATGCCAACAAGTTTGTTCTAAACCCCTGTCACAGGATTATCCTTCAGATACACTGAAAAAGATCTGAGCTCAATTCAGACCAACTTTGTTCTATTTCAGATCCATGTTTAAAAACAGGCTAATTAAATGAATCTGGAAAGAAATCTCAGCACCTTTTGGCATGTCAGTCAATTATATTAAAAATACGCAGGTGCTTGATTTAATGATTTTTTAAAACTATATTAGAGGAACTAATCGTGTTTTCATGACTTTTGACAGAATCAGAAGGGATTCCAGCTGGAACAGAAAACTTAAAGACTAGCTTTAAAACATAAATGCACCATATCATCATACCAAAGAGATGCATTTTGTGCTTTAGCAATAACACGTACCTCAGAAAATTTGTCTGCCACCACATAGCGAACACGCCAGGATTCATCGTCCACTGCCTGCCGGAGGGTCGGCATCACCAACGTTGCCAGGTCTTCCTGGGGCAGCAGCTGGGCTATGCTCACACAAGCCTCAACTGCCAACAGCCTCACCGAATCCTGTGAAAAAGATGTTCAAACCGGGTTTGAGCTGGTTCTTCATTAAAAAACAAAATTAATTTCCTGAAGTTAACATTAGGAAGAACTAATCTCATCAAAAAAATCATAAAAATAAATACTGACAATATAACAATTGTTTCCCAGATGATATCCGTTCAGATCACCTAGAAAGTAGCAACAGGTTTCATTACTTTGCAATGTGTGCTGGAATCTTCCCAGGATACAAGTACTGGAATGGAAATTTGGAGTGTATCAACATGCAACCTTTGATGGAAGCATTCCTTGGATTAGTATATTAGCAAATGTCATGACAGTGCAAAAATTTATTGATAAATCAATTTTCTTTCTCCTGCTCTTGAAGCACCATTCTCTGCTGAGTGAATCTCCAAGCTAATCACCCAAGTGGTCACTTTTCACCGTAGGATGTAGGAGCTGAATTAGGCCATTTGGCACATCGAGTCTCCTCTGACATTTCATCATGGTTGATCCATTTCACCTTCAGCCCAATCTCCTGCCTTCTCCCCATATCTCTTCATCGAAACACGGAAATCTACAGCACTTTACAGGCTATCCAGCCCCAAAGTTGTGCAGACCAAGTAACCTACTCAAGAAACTGCCTAGAATTTCCCTACCGCATAGCCCTCTATTTTCCTAAGCTCCATGTACCTATCTAAGAGTCTCTTAAAAAACCCTGTATCCATCTCTACCACCTTTGTTGTCAGTGCATTCCACACACCCACCACTCTCTAGGTGAGAAACTTACCTCTGACGTCCCCCTTATACCTACTTTCAAGCACCTTAAAACTATGCCCCCTCATGTTAGCCATTTCAGCCCTGGGAAAAAGTCTCCGGCTATCCACACAATTAATACCTCTTATCATCTTACACGCTTCAACCAGGTCACTTCTCATGCCCTGACTAATCAAGAATCTATCAACCTCTCTGCCCTGAATATACCCAATGACTTCTCCTCTGTGACAATGAATTCCACAGATTCTCTGGATAAGGAAATCCTTCCTCATCTCCATTCTAAATGGACAAACCTCTGCTCTGAGATTGCTTCCTCTGGTCTTAGGCTGTCCCACCATAAAAAACATCCTCCCCATATGCACTCTAGAGGCCTTTTAGTATTTGACAGGTTACAATGAGATCCCTCCCCCTCATTCTTCTGAATTCAAATGAGTACAGGAACAGAGCCATCGAATGCTCCTTGAACGACAAGCCTTTCAATCCTGGACCTTTCAATCACTTTCGTGACCCTCCGTTGAACCCACTCCTGTCTTGGCAAACCCTTTGTTAGATAAGGGGCCCAAAACTACCTTCAATATTCCAAGTGAAGCCTTATAAAATGTGAACATTGCATCCTTGTTTTGATACGCTAGCCATCATTGGTGGGGTCTGAACCTGGAGCAAGTGTGAACATCTCCTTGGCTACAGATGTGAAGGTTTATTTCCAGGAGTCACTGGATAGTAACCAGAAGAGAAGCTTCCTCAACACCAAGGAGCACACGTCCAACCGTTAACCAGAAGCTAGGTGAGGGTCAAAGTGTCCATCCCAGCTCCCCTTCAGCATACCATTTCTGTACGACTCTGGCTCCTTAGTACACGAGGATACTGCGGACTGCGTCAAGCCTTTTGCCCGGGATACTTGAGGTTGGAGGAATATGAAAGGACACACACTGATTAAACAGTTCGCTCTTCAGGCAAAAGCCTCAAGATAACCACCTTCTTGGAGGAGCATCTCCAGCTGGAGTACTGGAATGGTGTAATCATGCCAATAGATTGACAGGCACTGCTTCCATCTGCTGTGGACAAAGGAACTTTATAAAGCAGAGGCTCCCAACCTGGGGCCCCTCGGTTGATGGTAGGGGGTCGATGGCGTAAAAGAGGGTTGTGAACCCCGGTTACAAAGGTGAACAGATGGTGCAGACTACGACAACAGAAACTTTGCAAGCAGGAAGTGGCATTAACAAGGCGTAGCATATTGAGTACATGGACGTATTAACCGGATGCAACTCAGTTCTTTGCCACGGACACACCATCCGTACTAATCTTTCCCACCTCCAGCTCATCCATACAGTAAAATGCAAGCGGTAATGTTGGGGGGGGAGGTGTGAAATCATGCAATTGCTCCAGTGAGCGGAATGACAGACAGCCTGTTACCGGAATGAGCCAAGTGCTCTCCGTTATTTCACACACTGCCATGACGTGTGGGATACAGAGGCTCCTCAGTACAAGCAATTGATACACATGTGACATAAAGCCAAGGTGACAGCAGCAGCTTCAGCAAGATAAATCATGACAAGCCATGGGGAATAAGATCACCTTTCTTCACTATAATCCACGCTTCCTTCATCCACGTCACCTGCATTCCCACCCCACAAGCCTTTCCAGCGCATCAGTGTCTGTAGCCCCCACCATCCACAATAGACTCCTAGACTAATCTCAATCCTCCGCTATCTGCAAGAGGTCTCTGCCACTAATCACACCCCACTTTCCTCACCCCACCCTTCAGGGTTCCACGCCACTCATTCATCCTCGCCGCTCTCCCCGAAAGCAAGACAAGGTCTACAGTCGCCCATTTGCCTCCGTTCAGGGCTGCAAACAGTTCTTGCAGGCGAAGCGGTGCTTTCCTCTCGGGGCTATTCGCTGTATCTGGAGCTCCTGCCGTGGCCTCCTCGACATCGGAGGACCAACACAGATGGGGTTGGGGGGGCGGCTTCTTCAACGAGCACCTTCTCTGGTTCCGCTGCGACAGCCGGGGTATCCCAATGGCCACCCACTTCAATTCGACTTCCCGCTGCCACCCCAGTGTCTGCTCTACAACTACATACCTGCTCATCAGAAGCCAGGGAAGTGAAGAGGGGTATAATGTCACTTTTCAAAAACTCCAGCTCCACAACCTTTGCAAATTCACCCAACTTTGATGCTGCTGCCTGGCGGACCACTGGTGTGTCATCTGAGCACAAGCTGTGGAAAAGTCTGCAGAAAAAATAAAATTAAAGGTCACATAGGAGTAGTCGCCCATTGATGCAGAACTTAACAATTCGCAAGCAGAAATACAAGCACTAAAAATTGACATTTTTGCAATTAATGTTTCTAAATCAGAAGCTACTAAAATATTTTGCTAAACCCATCATCATTATGTGCTGTGTCATATGCTATGGGTGGTCACGGTCTTTCCATGACCCTGATTGTTCTCCGTAAAGTTTTCTACAGAAGTGGTTTGTCATTTCCGCCTTCTGGGCAGTGTGTGTCTGTACAAGGTGGGTGACCCCCAGCCCATTATCAATGCACTTCAGAAACTGTCTACCTGGCGTCAGGTGTCGCATAACCGGGACTTGTGATCTGCACCGACTGCTCATCCACCACCTGACCCCATGGCTTCACCTGACCCTGATCGGGGCGGGGGCGGTCGGGAGGGGTCGATGGTATCGAAGCAGGAGCTACACCTTGCCCAAGGGTGGCCTGCAGACCAGCAGAAGGAAGCCTTACACCTCCTTTGGTAGAGACGCATCTCCACCACACCATCCAAAAATCCAATATTTGTGGTATTCAGATTTTATCCTGAGAAATACTTCAAGATAGCAACAGAATATAGAAATTTACTGCACATTACAGACCCTTCAGCCCACAATGTTGTGCTGACCACGTAACCTACTCTAGAAGCTGCCTAGAATTTCCCCACCATACAGCCCTGTCTTTTTCTGAAACAACTGACTGTATCTGAAAGTTTACACAAATGACACCACAAAAAATTTTAATTCAGGGAGTAAAGCGGCTGGAACTGAACCCCAGATGTGGGACTCCCGCACTTGGAGCAGAACAGAGCCATTGGTTGTGGACTGCAGGGGCACACAGTTACCAAAGCAACCTTCTCGTCCGACAAAACTCAAACACCTCCGAACAAGTGAAATCCTCTGCGCGCCAGATTAATCAAAATGGCCCTGAAGCAGAGCAACAGGCTTGACAAGACACGGCTCTCAAAAAGAGCACGCCTTTGTAAATGACAAGGCCACTTCAACCCCACAGCCGAGAGTAAGCGATGAGCACCACTCGACTATGATGCACCTCGGCTTTTGCTCCTTCCTCACTAAAAACACACAAAAAACCTTCAGTTTATGTCATTAAAAACAAAAATGCCACACTTTCTGTGCTATTTTGGGGCTGATTATTCTCTAAACTAGAAACTTCTACCCACTCAGTTAAAACAAGGTCCCGTCCACCATGGTGGTAGCATCTTATCGCCAATAAAACCAAATTATACCGAAATTGGGTGGCAGGAAGGAAATACGTCCCTGCCAAAGGAGGTGTAAGGCACTCCTTCCCTCCACTAGCCTGCAGGTCACCCTAGGGCAAGGTGTAGCACCCGCTTAGCCTCCCCGATCAGGACTACGTGAAGCCGTGGGAGCAGGTGGTGGACGGTTGTATGAGCAGCAGGTGCAGATCTCAACTCCTGACACTGACACCAGGCAGACAGTCTCGGAAGCGTATTGATAATGGGCTGGGGGTCACCCGTCTTGTAAAGACACACGCTGCCCAGAAAGAAGGCAATGGCAAACCACTTGTGTAGAAAACTTCGCCAAGAACAATCCTGTCCACGGAAAGACCCACGATCGCCCACACCATACGACACGGTACATAATGAGCGATACTACAGGATGTAGATTTTCTACAATAATACTGTAATATTCCTAGCCAACTTCAATCATGTTCATCTCCAGCATTCCAAGGGAGGAAAGTACTTACTGACGCAGCTCGGTCTTTACACAGCTGGATACCCGAGGGTAGCAGACACTGAAAAGGCTGCATGCCGAAGTCCTGGACGTGAACCAGTCACCACAAGTCAGGCGCTTGACCAGTGGCACAAAGTGGACTTCTAGGTCTGCAGGAGAGTGCTCGTGGGAGATGGCTCGCAGTGAATCGATGGCTTTATTTCGTACTACCGATTTTTCCACCGTTGCCAGGTTCTCCAAGGGAGGCTGATTAGTGGGAAAGAATTAAACTGAAACACATCTTCTTTTTACTCTACTTCTAAGAAACACAATATTTAGAAACAATCTTTAAGATAAATTCTTACATTGCTGAGAATTAGGAATTCTCATAAAGAAAATGAGACAGAGAAACATTTAAAGGCAGAAGAATATAGAGCCGTGCTGGAGGACAAAACACAAACTACCAAAAACTGTATAAATCAAAGGACATATTTTCTCAATCACAGAAATTCCCAAGGTTCCTAACCAGAAAACTCTGTACTAATATTAAATGGAAATTACACTGACACATTCCTAATTACCAGTAATTACTATTTCATCTTCAAATTAAGTACCAATAATTGTTCATCCTATGAGGTTTTAATATGCAAATAAACATGAAGCTGCCTGTCAGAATAATTTTGCCAAAGTTTGAGGGAAGTCCATGGTCATCCACTTTGTTAGAAGAAATAAAAGTGTAAACTACTTTCTAAATTGGGAGAAAATTCAAGAATCCGAGGTGCAAAGGGACTTGGGAGTCCTCGTGCAGCATTCACTAAAGGTTAACTTGCAGGCTGAGGAAGGCAAATGCAATGTTAGCAGTCATTTCGAGAGGACTAGAATATAAAAGCAGGGATGTAATGTTAAGGTTTTATAATGTATTGGTGAGGCATCATTTAGAGTATTATGAGGAGATTTGGGCCCCTCATCTAAGAAAGGAGGTGCTGACAGTGTGCAGAGTTTCAAGGAGATTCACAAAAATAATACTGGGAATGAAAGGCTTGTCACGTGAGGAGCCTTTGATGGCTCTGGGCCTGTACTCGCTGGAGTTCAGAAGAATGAGAAGAGACCTCATTGAAACCTATCAAATGTTGGAAGGTCTGAATAGAGTGGATGTGGAGAGGATGTTTCCTATGGCAGGGGAGTCTAAGGCTAGAGGGCACAGCCCCAGAATAGAGGGATATGCTTTTAGAATGAAAATGATGAGGAATTTCTTTAGCCAGAGGGTGGTGAATATGTGGAATTCTCTGCCACAGGTGGCTGTGGCGGACAAGTCATTGGGTATATTTAAGGCAGAGATTGATAGGTTCTTGATAGGTTCATGGCATCAAAGGTTACTGGGAGAAGACTGGGGAGTGGGGCAGAGGAGGGGAAAAAAGGATCAGCCATGATTGAAAGACAAATTGATAAGACTCTTGATTAATCGCAGCATGGAAGGATACAGGGAGAAGGCAGGAGATTGGGGCTGAGAGGGGAAAATGGATCGATGGGCCAAATAGCCTAACTCTGCACCTATATCTTATATAACTATTCAAACAACAACTGTGCCCACGTTTCAGTTTAGAATTGCAGGCATCACAGGGGCTCCGAGAAAACGTTTCTGAATTGCTATTTTCTATAATACAAAGCCACGCCATCTCAGCGTTCTTCAAGAAACACTGCTAAAAGTTTGTGATATTTTATATACAGCCCCCACCCACACATGAGCAAATTGGATTCCTTACGTAAATGCTTTAAGAATTCTCTGCCTGTACTCGCAGGTAATTTTACACAAAAAGAAAACATTTTTGAAAGGAGTATCAATACAAAAGAACGTACACACTCTATACGCAACATACTGACGCTGGAATGTCTAATTTGAAACCACTGCAATCAATAAAGTAAAACATGGAATAGTAAAGTACAGAAACAGGCCATTCGGCCCACAATGTTGTGCTGAACCAGCTAAAAAGAAAATCAAAAACCACCAAGAACTAATCCCTCCTACCTACACAATGTCCATCTCCCTCCATCTTTTTCATACCCATGCGCCTATCCAAAAGTCTCTGAAAAGTCTCTACCATCATACCAGTCAATGTATTCCAGGCATCCACCACTCTGATGGTAAAAAAAACTTACCCCTCACATCCCCCTTGAACCTACCTACCCACTCTCACCTTTAATGCATACCTCTGGTATTAGACATTTAAATCCTGGGAAACAGATACTCCTCTTTACTTAATCTATGCACATGCTCCTCATAATCTTACAAACCTCTAGCAGATCTCCCCTCGGCCTCCAGCGCTTCAGAGAAAACAACATAAGTTTATCCAGCTCTCATGATCACACGTCCTCTAAACCAGGCAACATTCTGGCGAACCTCTTCCGCATCGACCCCAAAGCCCCAACATCTTTCCTATAGTGGGACAATCAGAACTGCATGCAATACTCCAGACGTGGCCCACCCAGAGTCTGATAAAGTTGCAGCACTTCCTCTAAAGCAGGCAGCATCCTGGTTAAACCTCATTGATCGAGCTACTTTGGTGGTTTCATAAATTGATTTCATTGTTTAAATTCTGAATTGTCCTATGATGAACTGATCACTGAAAATCATTTCAATTTGATCTATGCCCTGTAATAGCCTGAGGCCCTCGTTATTTAATTTCAGAATCTTGTTCCCCATTACGGGTATTTAAAAACAATACAAGTATGTTATTTTAAATAAATATTTAATGCATAGGACCATTGCATCTGGGCATTAAAATCTGTGTTTTGTTTCCCCCAGTTGGGCTCATGTTGAACGTATATTTGGTCAATACAGAGCAGAGGTTTCAGTGTTCGGGGGACGGTATCAGTCCGTGTATGTTTTCCAACAGGCTGCGTGGGTGAACCTGGATCAGGGGTAGAGTAACTACACTTCACTGTAGCAATTCTCAATGATACACCCCTCCAATATTTCAACCAGGTCCTGAAGAAGGGTCTCGGCCAGAAACATCGACCGCTTACTCTTTTCCACAGACGCTGCCTGAGCTGCTGAGTTCCTCCAGCGTTTTGTGAGAGTTGATTTGGATTTCCAGCATCTGCAGACTTTCTCGTGCCTACAAATGTGTTGGGGTGGCACAAAGCCTCATCTGCCTCAAAGATTTTATTGCAAACAATAAAAGCAGAGAGGGTTCTGTATGTGTCCGTTTACCCCTCATTCATGCAACCCATCATAACAAAGAAAGATTACAGGGCCATTGCCGGGTTTGGAGGACCTGAGTTATATGGAAAGATTGAATATGTTAGGACTTCTTTTTAACTTGGAACATAGAAGATTGCAAAGAGATATGACAGAAGGAGACAAGATTATGAGGGGTTTAGATAGGGTAAATGCAAGCAGTCATTGTCCACTGAGGTTGGATGAGACTGCAGCTAGAGGTCATGGGTTAAGGGTGAAAGGTGAAATGTTTAAGGGGAACATGTGCTGAACTTTTCTATGACTCATTATAAAGTCACTTACTTTATCATTGCCTGTGGTACCCTGCTGCTTTGAGAATCATCTTCTGGAAATTAACCTTTATTAAGACAGTAATACCACTTCAATGGCATTAACCGCGTGTCCGTCTTGTGCAGTGCTTTGTAAATGTACGACCGCTCTTACCAGCAAACAGTGAACATACTCCGGTCCGCCAACGAGCACCGTGAAGCTCCCTAGTTGCTCCGCTAATGCCAGCAGTGCCTCGTCTTCATCGAAAATGGTGTCTGCATCTAGACGAGAAATCAGTGGCAAGGTGACTCTGAGAGGCGATTGTTCAAACCGAAGCAGCCCAACCACACGCAGCTTTGTACCTACCAGTCAGAAGTGGGAGCAGCTCATTCCGGGTATGCTCTACCCCCAAGGCCAAGGCAATTGTGGACAGTTGCTTTATGTTGTTCAACCGTGACTGGGGAAAGGAAAGAAATGAAATTGATCAATGCCATCCAACCCTGAACAGAATTCTGGAAAAAAAAAGATATTACTGGCCACTCCACTGGGCACTGCACAACATTATTCTCGTCAGCACAAGTCCCGAGCCCAGTCATTAAATGGTTTCTCTTTCTACAGATGCCGAGCCTCTGCTTTGGTCATCCATTTCCATGAATACAGGACCATAATTCACTGAAAGTGGTACCATGGGTAGATATGGTCATGAAGAAAGCTTCTGGCACCTTGGGCTTCATAAATCAAGGTAAGTTTGGATGTTATGTTGAAATTCTATAAGACAGTAGTAAGACCTAATTTGGAGTGTCATGTGCACTTTCAGCTGCCCACCCACAGGAAAGATGTCAGTAAAGTTGAAAGAGTACAGAGAAGGTTTAGAAGGATGGTGCCAGGACTGGAGGACCTGAGTTATGAGGGAAGATTGAATAGGTTAGGCCCTTATTGCTTGGAACATAGAAGATTGAGAGGAGATTTGACAGAGGTATGAAGGATCTAGGGTAAATGCAAGCAGATTTTTGCCACTTAGGTTGGGTGGGACTACAACCAGAGGCCATGGTTTAAGAGTGAAAGGTGAGAGGTTTAAGGAGAACATGAGGGGGGAGTTTCTTCACTCAGAAGGTGGTGAGAGTGTGGAATGAGCTACATACTTTTCAAAAACTTGTGAACGTCAGAAGCAATATAGCAATGCAAAGGGCCTTAAGAATAAGTTGAGGGTGATATGAAGGATCTTCCAGCAATGGAACAGAAACAAAAAGAATAAAGCTAGATCAAGTCCTTTGAATAACCATATACTTAATTTCCTCAACAGTTTTCCAAATTAAACAATGAATATTGTGGATAGCAAATTGATTTTGGAGTAGTATATACAGACAACTTTCTTATTGCCCTAATCAAAGACTGGCAGGACAGTCAAGGTAAGAAGGTATAACAATAATCTTACCTCTAGTTTTTTACTGAGTCTGGCCTCCTGTGCCTTCAATCTCTCCTCCTGATACTTTTCATGCACTTCCTTCAATTTGTCTACACTAGATCTCTTGGCAGATGCTGTCCCTGTTAGGGATGCAATCAAATCAAAGTTATAATAGGTAGTAGCTTCCAATTCAACCAATTCTTTATCATTCAAAATATACACCTCAGCAGGGAGAACTCAACTAACAATTTTACTTAGTTTCTATTCATTTATCGCTACCTGAAGCTTAAGTTTCCAATTAAAATCTATCTGATTCAACGCAGTAATAGCTGCCAGAATTAATTGGAAACTCTCACATACCATTTTGTTTTGTTTATCACACATGTACTGAGAGCCCCAGTCTTAGAACACATACCGACTAACACATGTAGGGTTCTTGGTAATGTTAACTGCTAAGGCTAATGAAATGGCGTCTCTGTAATGCTAACTGCTGATGTAATAGTTTCTCTGTAGCTGCGATATTTGGGTTTTAACTACAGATAACAGGGAACTAACCAAATGAGAGACACATTATTCTATCTTGTTTGTCTGGGAACCGAGCTTTTGTGGTTTTTCGGTCGAGGCGAGTGAGGAGGTAGAACGAGTGCGGGGAGTGCTCGGTGATCACCGGACGGAGTCTACGGGAATTCGAGGGTCCAGCGGTTGGCAACGTTTCGGCGGAGGTCATTGAGGAGGAACACCGGAGGCGTGAGCTCCAAAGATTTTTGTGCACAAACTGTTAACTTTAACAAGAGTGGCGTCTTTGTCTTTTATATTTGGTTTCTCTACTAACCACACAACAAAATAAGGGTTATAAAGGCCATGTGTCAGTTTGCCATCACCGTGAAGGCCGACGAAAAGGAAAGGGCGGATTGAGCAGTGGATCATTTGGGGGCTTCTGATGATGCCCTACCTCCAGTTTACTGTAACCTGACTGCTCTGAAGAGCAAGCAGCTGCCGGAATTGAGTTCTGGAGGAGTGGCAGCTGCTCAGTGAGGTGATCCGGGCACTGGCACTATTTGGTATGTATTTGGAAAGGGGGATATGGCGCAGGCGGAGAAGACAAAACCAGCTTCAGTACCTCCATTACTGAGAGAATAGCCTCGTTTGAAGTTAAAGAACCAAATTTTATACCGGCCATGTCAGCCCCGGACCGACCTCGGCCTTGCCAGCTGGTTCTGCCTGAGAAGTATCGGAGCATTGCGTTGAGTTCACTTCATGATGATCCTGGACATTTGGGGGTGGAAAAGACCTATGGTTTTTCTGGCCCTGAATGAAGTTGGAGGTTGAAGAGGACTGCAAGTCGTGCATTCGCTGCATACGCTGGAAGACACTGCCTGTGCAGGCAGCTCCTCTGTCATACCTGCAGAGTGCAGGGCTCCTGGACCTGGTGTGTATGGATTTCCTGTCTATAGAACCCGATGCCAGCAACACGGACAGTGTCTTAGTCATCACGGACCACTACACTGGATATGCTCAGGCTTTTCCTATCAAGGACCAGAAGGCGACTACGGTGGCAAAAGTGTTATGGGAGAAGTATTTCATGCATTATGGCCTTCCCCAGGCGGATACATAGCGACCAGGGATGGGACTTCGAGAGTAGACTCATCTACGAGTTACTGGGCATGCTGGGAGTTGAGAAATTGAGGACCATGCCCTATCACCTGCAGGGCAATCCCCAGCCTGAGAGGTTTAAGCTTGGGACCCTGGAGATCAGCAAGGAGAGCAGGTGGAGTTAACATATCGGGCATCTGGTTCACTGTACCCGAAATGAAGCTACTGCGTGCACGCCATATGCAGGAAGCCAAGGCGTTACTAGTGAAGGCTTGAAACATGGATTGTCCCATATAACTGCTGAAAAGGCATGTTTAATTGGGGCCCATGCAACTGTCCGAGGCTTCACCTTTAGTTTGGAGAAAGTGGGAGAAACCTAAGTCAAACTTGAGAGTAAGAACTAGTTCTACCAGGTGAGGAAAGATGGTGATGAAGGGGAACTGATGAGGTCTGTTGTCTAGAAAGAAGCAGAACATTAAGGACTTCCTGGAAGGGGATGAAAACGTGTAAACACTAAACCCATAGTGAAAATAAAGTGATCTGGGCCAAGTAACTGAAAGTGATTGAAGTGATGGAGAGATTGCAGACCAGATAATGTTCTAAGTGTCGGTTGCCAGAAAAACATTGGCAAGAACTGGAGGAAGAACACTTCCTACTTCTTTTTAAAATTAGGATAACATTATCTGTTACATTGATAAAACCAGACAGGTTTCCGGTTACCATTGCATCTCTATTGGTAGAGTAATCCTTCAATACCGTACCATATGAATAGCCTGGATTGTGGGAGCCCAGGTCGGTCTTACAAGAGATAATGTTAAGCCTGGAAAATTGTAGCTATGGAGGAAAGATTGGATAAGCTTGGGTTGTTTTCTAGTCTTGAGATGTATAAAATTGGGAGGATCAAATGGCAGAAATGAGAAGGGCTTATTTCCTGAACAGGGGGATTAAAAAAAAACTGAGGTCCATCGTAACTGCTAGTAGTATTAAAAGTATTTTCACTCAGAGGATGGTAGAGGGATCTGAAATACTTCCCCTCATATTTAAAAAGTAAATGAATATCTGAAGCGCTGTGATCAACTGGGCTACAGAGCCTGAGGTAGGACGTGGAATTAGAATGGGTAGCTCTTTTCTTGACCATCACAGATGCAATTCCCAACATATTTATTTTTATGGTTCTATGAGCTTGGCTTAGGAAATAGGCAGGTAGGTTTTATTTTTAGAAACACAATTTAGTTGTTCAACTAATTTTTAAAAGTGTTTATACTTGGAAACTTTCAACTTAAAAAACTTTCTTTTATCAAGTGTTTTTGGAATGTGTCATCTCAGGTGTTTACAGAGAGAACATTTTGAGATGCAGACGTACCCTTTTTAACAAAGCAACTCAATGACACATTAGATCCTTCACCCTCAGGAAGCGATTTCCAGCTCTTTTCAGATTCAGCCCTGAGAACAAAAAGCAGAAAACTAATTTTGAGCTTAAGAGCTTGGCAGATAAATATCATATTGTCTTTGGAATTTTGCAGTGACGAAGGATCGCTGATCGACATTGCAGACTGCTTTTCTTTTCACAAATTCTGCCTGATTCCGTGCGTGTTACAGCAAGCTACTCACAACATTTCTGAGCCAAATCCCACAGACTCAGGAGCACAGCAAATTTCACAGATTATCATTAAACTGCAGAATAGAATGAATTATGTCACTGGATGGAACAATCAGCTCTTGAAAGAAAACCTGCTAGAAATTTAGTAAACTTTTTGAAAACAGAAATCAAAAAATCACAGGTGCTGGAAATGTAAAGAGAATGACAAAATATTCAGCAGGTGAAGCAGTGTCTAAAAAGAGAGAAACAAAATTACTGAAATAATATTTCAAAAGTCACTGTCATTGTTTCATGCTCCACCTCCTCAGTAGAAAATACTGTACTACTCTTTAAAGAAGTCTGCTAAATAAATGAACAACAGTCACGTGCAACCTAATTTAAAAATAAGTACTTTCAATAGGGGAGAAGGCATCCCATTATGTTTAACTTATAAAACAGTGACACTACCAATATTCTGAGAAGTCCTTTTCCAACTAAGGCTGTATTGCCCAGTGACATTACCTTTGTAGAGAAAGTGGTTCAGCCTTGGGCTTCTCAGCAGCAATGGAGGAAGGGGTTTTGATTTGTGGTTTGGTGGAACTGGACACTTTGCTTAGTTTTGCTGGAGTCCTTTTAATCGATTCATCACAGGACTGGTAATACAAGAGAAAGAAAACGGTGAAATGTTCAAAGGTTCATTTTATTGTCAAAGTATGCACGTACAACTCTGATACTTGTCTTCTCCAGATAGTCCTGAAATACAGAAAGACCATGAGAGTTGATGAAAGAAAAGACACCAACTCTCCCCACCATCAGTACGACAAAGATAAGAAACAATAACAATCCCCGACCCCCTCGCCTGCAAAACAGACCAGTCACAGTAACATCGAAACCCCCAACCCCACCTTACACACAAAATATTTACAGCTCACCCACCCACCAACCAGCCACAATTAACAAAACACCAAAACCTGAAGGAAAGCAATATGAAGTACAGTCCAAAATTCACATATGTCTCAGAATATTGGAAACAGCTTTCCATCGGCATACGAAGACAGTGGCTGCAAACTCAACAAATCAGCAAAAGCATTTTCAACTTAATCAATCCAATTTTAGTTGGTAAATTAATCAAGGCTGACAACTGAAAATATTCAGAGGATGGCAAATCAATTTGGCTAAATGCTGTAAAAAATAAATTGTAAAGACTGCAACAATGCAGATTTCCCCAAACTTTCAGAAAGCATTGCCTCCTGCTGCTTTAACATAGCAGATACAAAGCAGGAGAATAGCAGCAACTGGGGAAAGACAACCGAACGCACTATGGAATGCTGCATACTTTTCAAAGACTCTTGAAAGTCAGAAGCAATATAGCAATGCAAAGGGCCTTAAGAATGAGTTGAGGGTGATATAAAGGATTTTCCAGCAATGGAACAGAAACAAAAAGAATAAAGGTAGATCAAGTCCTTTGAATAATCATGTACTTAATTTCCTCAAACACCAGGAAATCTGCAGATGCTAGGATTTCAAGCAACACACATAAACATTCACCAGCAACTTTGATGTGTGTTACTGAATTTCCTCAACAATTTTCCAAATTAAAAAATGAATATTGTGGATAGCAAATTGATTTTGGGGTAGTATATACATACAACGTTCTTATTGCCCTAATCAAAGACTGGCAGGACAGTCAAGGTAAGAAGGTATAACAATAATCTTACCTCTAGTTTTTTACTGAGTCTGGCCTCCTGTGCCTTCAATCTCTCCTCCTGATACTTTTCATGCACTTCCTTCAATTTGTCTACACTAGATCTCTTGGCAGATGCTGTCCCTGTTAGGGATGCAATCAAATCAAAGTTATAATAGGTAGTAGCTTCCAATTCAACCAATTCTTTATCATTCAAAATATACACCTCAGCAGGGAGAACTCAACTAACAATTTTACTTAGTTTCTATTCATTTATCGCTACCTGAAGCTTAAGTTTCCAATTAAAATCTATCTGATTCAACGCAGTAATAGCTGCCAGAATTAATTGGAAACTCTCACATACCATTTTGTTTTGTTTATCACACATGTACTGAGAGCCCCAGTCTTAGAACACATACCGACTAACACATGTAGGGTTCTTGGTAATGTTAACTGCTAAGGCTAATGAAATGGCGTCTCTGTAATGCTAACTGCTGATGTAATAGTTTCTCTGTAGCTGCGATATTTGGGTTTTAACTACAGATAACAGGGAACTAACCAAATGAGAGACACATTATTCTATCTTGTTTGTCTGGGAACCGAGCTTTTGTGGTTTTTCGGTCGAGGCGAGTGAGGAGGTAGAACGAGTGCGGGGAGTGCTCGGTGATCACCGGACGGAGTCTACGGGAATTCGAGGGTCCAGCGGTTGGCAACGTTTCGGCGGAGGTCATTGAGGAGGAACACCGGAGGCGTGAGCTCCAAAGATTTTTGTGCACAAACTGTTAACTTTAACAAGAGTGGCGTCTTTGTCTTTTATATTTGGTTTCTCTACTAACCACACAACAAAATAAGGGTTATAAAGGCCATGTGTCAGTTTGCCATCACCGTGAAGGCCGAGGAAAAGGAAAGGGCGGATTGAGCAGTGGATCATTTGGGGGCTTCTGATGATGCCCTACCTCCAGTTTACTGTAACCTGACTGCTCTGAAGAGCAAGCAGCTGCCGGAATTGAGTTCTGGAGGAGTGGCAGCTGCTCAGTGAGGTGATCCGGGCACTGGCACTATTTGGTATGTATTTGGAAAGGGGGATATGGCGCAGGCGGAGAAGACAAAACCAGCTTCAGTACCTCCATTACTGAGAGAATAGCCTCGTTTGAAGTTAAAGAACCAAATTTTATACCGGCCATGTCAGCCCCGGACCGACCTCGGCGTTGCCAGCTGGTTCTGCCTGAGAAGTATCGGAGCATTGCGTTGAGTTCACTTCATGATGATCCTGGACATTTGGGGGTGGACAAGACCTATGGTTTTTCTGGCCCTGAATGAAGTTGGAGGTTGAAGAGGACTGCAAGTCGTGCATTCGCTGCATACGCTGGAAGACACTGCCTGTGCAGGCAGCTCCTCTGTCATACCTGCAGAGTGCAGGGCTCCTGGACCTGGTGTGTATGGATTTCCTGTCTATAGAACCCGATGCCAGCAACACGGACAGTGTCTTAGTCATCACGGACCACTACACTGGATATGCTCAGGCTTTTCCTATCAAGGACCAGAAGGCGACTACGGTGGCAAAAGTGTTATGGGAGAAGTATTTCATGCATTATGGCCTTCCCCAGGCGGATACATAGCGACCAGGGATGGGACTTCGAGAGTAGACTCATCTACGAGTTACTGGGCATGCTGGGAGTTGAGAAATTGAGGACCATGCCCTATCACCTGCAGGGCAATCCCCAGCCTGAGAGGTTTAAGCTTGGGACCCTGGAGATCAGCAAGGAGAGCAGGTGGAGTTAACATATCGGGCATCTGGTTCACTGTACCCGAAATGAAGCTACTGCGTGCACGCCATATGCAGGAAGCCAAGGCGTTACTAGTGAAGGCTTGAAACATGGATTGTCCCATATAACTGCTGAAAAGGCATGTTTAATTGGGGCCCATGCAACTGTCCGAGGCTTCACCTTTAGTTTGGAGAAAGTGGGAGAAACCTAAGTCAAACTTGAGAGTAAGAACTAGTTCTACCAGGTGAGGAAAGATGGTGATGAAGGGGAACTGATGAGGTCTGTTGTCTAGAAAGAAGCAGAACATTAAGGACTTCCTGGAAGGGGATGAAAACGTGTAAACACTAAACCCATAGTGAAAATAAAGTGATCTGGGCCAAGTAACTGAAAGTGATTGAAGTGATGGAGAGATTGCAGACCAGATAATGTTCTAAGTGTCGGTTGCCAGAAAAACATTGGCAAGAACTGGAGGAAGAACACTTCCTACTTCTTTTTAAAATTAGGATAACATTATCTGTTACATTGATAAAACCAGACAGGTTTCCGGTTACCATTGCATCTCTATTGGTAGAGTAATCCTTCAATACCGTACCATATGAATAGCCTGGATTGTGGGAGCCCAGGTCGGTCTTACAAGAGATAATGTTAAGCCTGGAAAATTGTAGCTATGGAGGAAAGATTGGATAAGCTTGGGTTGTTTTCTAGTCTTGAGATGTATAAAATTGGGAGGATCAAATGGCAGAAATGAGAAGGGCTTATTTCCTGAACAGGGGGATTAAAAAAAAACTGAGGTCCATCGTAACTGCTAGTAGTATTAAAAGTATTTTCACTCAGAGGATGGTAGAGGGATCTGAAATACTTCCCCTCATATTTAAAAAGTAAATGAATATCTGAAGCGCTGTGATCAACTGGGCTACAGAGCCTGAGGTAGGACGTGGAATTAGAATGGGTAGCTCTTTTCTTGACCATCACAGATGCAATTCCCAACATATTTATTTTTATGGTTCTATGAGCTTGGCTTAGGAAATAGGCAGGTAGGTTTTATTTTTAGAAACACAATTTAGTTGTTCAACTAATTTTTAAAAGTGTTTATACTTGGAAACTTTCAACTTAAAAAACTTTCTTTTATCAAGTGTTTTTGGAATGTGTCATCTCAGGTGTTTACAGAGAGAACATTTTGAGATGCAGACGTACCCTTTTTAACAAAGCAACTCAATGACACATTAGATCCTTCACCCTCAGGAAGCGATTTCCAGCTCTTTTCAGATTCAGCCCTGAGAACAAAAAGCAGAAAACTAATTTTGAGCTTAAGAGCTTGGCAGATAAATATCATATTGTCTTTGGAATTTTGCAGTGACGAAGGATCGCTGATCGACATTGCAGACTGCTTTTCTTTTCACAAATTCTGCCTGATTCCGTGCGTGTTACAGCAAGCTACTCACAACATTTCTGAGCCAAATCCCACAGACTCAGGAGCACAGCAAATTTCACAGATTATCATTAAACTGCAGAATAGAATGAATTATGTCACTGGATGGAACAATCAGCTCTTGAAAGAAAACCTGCTAGAAATTTAGTAAACTTTTTGAAAACAGAAATCAAAAAATCACAGGTGCTGGAAATGTAAAGAGAATGACAAAATATTCAGCAGGTGAAGCAGTGTCTAAAAAGAGAGAAACAAAATTACTGAAATAATATTTCAAAAGTCACTGTCATTGTTTCATGCTCCACCTCCTCAGTAGAAAATACTGTACTACTCTTTAAAGAAGTCTGCTAAATAAATGAACAACAGTCACGTGCAACCTAATTTAAAAATAAGTACTTTCAATAGGGGAGAAGGCATCCCATTATGTTTAACTTATAAAACAGTGACACTACCAATATTCTGAGAAGTCCTTTTCCAACTAAGGCTGTATTGCCCAGTGACATTACCTTTGTAGAGAAAGTGGTTCAGCCTTGGGCTTCTCAGCAGCAATGGAGGAAGGGGTTTTGATTTGTGGTTTGGTGGAACTGGACACTTTGCTTAGTTTTGCTGGAGTCCTTTTAATCGATTCATCACAGGACTGGTAATACAAGAGAAAGAAAACGGTGAAATGTTCAAAGGTTCATTTTATTGTCAAAGTATGCACGTACAACTCTGATACTTGTCTTCTCCAGATAGTCCTGAAATACAGAAAGACCATGAGAGTTGATGAAAGAAAAGACACCAACTCTCCCCACCATCAGTACGACAAAGATAAGAAACAATAACAATCCCCGACCCCCTCGCCTGCAAAACAGACCAGTCACAGTAACATCGAAACCCCCAACCCCACCTTACACACAAAATATTTACAGCTCACCCACCCACCAACCAGCCACAATTAACAAAACACCAAAACCTGAAGGAAAGCAATATGAAGTACAGTCCAAAATTCACATATGTCTCAGAATATTGGAAACAGCTTTCCATCGGCATACGAAGACAGTGGCTGCAAACTCAACAAATCAGCAAAAGCATTTTCAACTTAATCAATCCAATTTTAGTTGGTAAATTAATCAAGGCTGACAACTGAAAATATTCAGAGGATGGCAAATCAATTTGGCTAAATGCTGTAAAAAATAAATTGTAAAGACTGCAACAATGCAGATTTCCCCAAACTTTCAGAAAGCATTGCCTCCTGCTGCTTTAACATAGCAGATACAAAGCAGGAGAATAGCAGCAACTGGGGAAAGACAACCGAACGCACTATGGAATGCTGCATACTTTTCAAAGACTCTTGAAAGTCAGAAGCAATATAGCAATGCAAAGGGCCTTAAGAATGAGTTGAGGGTGATATAAAGGATTTTCCAGCAATGGAACAGAAACAAAAAGAATAAAGGTAGATCAAGTCCTTTGAATAATCATGTACTTAATTTCCTCAAACACCAGGAAATCTGCAGATGCTAGGATTTCAAGCAACACACATAAACATTCACCAGCAACTTTGATGTGTGTTACTGAATTTCCTCAACAATTTTCCAAATTAAAAAATGAATATTGTGGATAGCAAATTGATTTTGGGGTAGTATATACATACAACGTTCTTATTGCCCTAATCAAAGACTGGCAGGGCAGTCAAGGTGAGTACGACGACAATCTTACCCTTAGTTCGTTAATGAGACTGACCTCCTGTGCCTTCAATCTCTCCTTCCGAAGCTTCTTCCCTTTCTTCAATTTGTTTACAATAGGTTTATGTTTCCTCAGATCATCTTTAGGTGCATGAATCCTGCCCTCGATATCACTCTGCTCAGATGCTTTCTCTGTTCAGGATGCAATCAAATCAATGTTATAATAGGTAGTAGCTTCCAATTCAACCAATTATTTATCATTCAAAATACATACCTCAGCAGGGTGAAATCAACTAACAATTTTACTCAGTTTCTATTCATTTATTGCTACTTGAAGCTTAAATTTCGAATTAAAATCCACCTGATTCAATGCATTAATAGCTGCCAGAATTGAATGGAAACTCTCACATACCATTTTGTTTTGTTTATCACACATGTCCTGAGATCCCCAGTGACAGGAAATGCATTTTGATTTTGACACTGTCCTCCTGGTACCATTCTCCCGTAAATATAATCAAAAGCTGTCACTGTACAGTGCAATCAGATCCATAACTCACTAAATGCACTCTTAAAGCTCAGAATACTACTAACACACAGCTGAGCAAGGCAATAGACTCTTAAATGTCTTCTTAATTGGCCCAGTAAGCCAATAGATGAAGGGCAAACAGGGAAGGAAAGAAATACTGATATCCCCCAAAATACCAATTACGCACATGAAGCCCCAACCTCGTCGGACACTGACCGGCCAGAGTCACGGCCTCGTTGGAGACATGGCTCACACTCTCAACAGCAAATACAGTTGTGGACTCATTGAGATCATAAGCAGGGAAACATCAGGAAACAATTTAAATATAAAATTGGATTTTTAAAAAAATGGAAGCTAATGGTGAGCATTGCATCAATAGGCAGAGAAATACTTGCTGCAAAATAGATTACACGCAGCATTTCACTAACCAAAGTTAGAACTCACTGACCACTGCTTTTAAACCTTTTCCTTTGTGTGGTACAAATCTTGCCAGTGAGTTTTCATGTTGATTTCCAGAGTTCAATTTGATTCGGGCTATTTAATCCCACACCCTGTCAAATACAGCCTCATTAAAGGCAGTCACTCAAATCACCTGTAAATACTGCACTAACTCTGACCCTGGAAAGTCAAAATGGGCATGGGGGAACAGATTACTGAAGAGCAAATGTCCCTTAAGAGCACAGTTGGTGACACCTCCCATTACTTTTATGATAGGACAGTAATTAGCCAGATCGGATATACTCTGTTTTTGGTGGATAGAACATAACTAGGGACATGTAGTTGCCACTGACAGACCTGTACTGGATATGCTTGGCTTGCTAGGCATTTAGTTCTGAAGTGCAACTTTAAGCACGACACATCGGAGGTTGTCCCTTTTCATTATTATTGCTGTTCCTGCTACTCGCTCATTCTTTGATTTGGCTGAAAACTACCATTATAACAGTGAGGACTTTGGGAGGAAGCACAGATGCATCATTCACTCAGTTCTTCGAGTTGAATATAGTTTCACAAAGTTCATTCCAGGCTCTGGTTTAATTGAAGGTGGGGATCTTCACTGGAGAAGTGTCCTCATGTTAGCTAACCTATCACCATCACGACTGTGTGATCCAGGGTGGCAGAACTTTGATCAGATCCATTGGTTGGGGAACTGCTGAACTCTTCATTGAAGATGAGAAAATCTGCAGATATAGGAAATCCAAAGTAATACCCAGAAAATGCTGAAGGAACTCAGCAGGCTAGGCAACAGCTACGGAAGAGAGTTAACAGTTGTGGAACAGTCCATGTTTCGAACCTAAACGGGCATCACTCCACAACTCTTCCTACGCTACAAAGATAACTGCATTGGTCCTGCTTCCAGCACCCATGCTGAGCTCATCAATTTCCTCAACTTTCTCCAATTTCCACACTGCCCTCAACTGGCCCACTTCTTGCACCTCTCTCCCCTTTCTCGATCCCCGTCTCCATCTTTGGAGACAGTTTATCTGCTGATACTCTTTACAAACCCACTGACTCTCACAGCTCTCTGGACAAGACATCTTCCCACCCTATCACTTGCAAAAATGCCATTCCCTGGCCTTAGTTCCTCCATTTCCACTGCATCTGCTCCCAGAATGAAGCTTTTCATTCCAGAACAACTGAGATATCCTCCTTCTTCAAAGAAAAGGGCTTCCTTTCCTCCACTATCAACGTAGCCCTCAACCACATTGCACAAATCACCCTGAACCCTTCCACCTGCCACCACACGAGGGATAGGGTTCCTCTTGTCCTCACCTATCACCACACAAGCCTCTGCATCCCGCACGTAACTCTCTGCAACTTCTGCTATCTCCAAAGGGAGCCCACCACCAAGCACATCTTTCCGTAGGAATCACTCCTTACACGACTCCCTTGTCCACTCATCCCTCCCCACTGATTTCCCTCCTGGCACTTATCCTTGCAAGCAGAACAAGGGCCACACCTGCCCCTACACCTGCTTCCTCACTACCATTCAGGGCTTCAAACAGCCCTTCCACGCCAGGCGACACTTCACCCGTGAGTCTGTTGGGATCACCTATAGTATCTAGTGTTGCCTCCTATATATTGATCAGACCAGACTGGGAGACATTTGTCAAGCAGCTTCGCTCCATCTGCCACAAAAAGCGGGATTTTCCGGTGGCCAGCCATTCCAACTCTACTTTCCATTCCATTATGTCAGTCCATGGTCTCCTGTCACTGTGAGGCCACCCTCAGGTTGGAGCGGCAAAGAGCTTATTTTTTGTTTGGGTGATCTCCAACCTGATGGCACAAACGTCAATTTCTCAAACTTCCAGTAACTGCCTCCTCCTCCTCTCCATTCGTTTCCCTCTCTCACCTCATCTCCTTACCTGCCCATCACCTCCCACTGGGGCTCCTCCTCCTTCCCTTCTTCAATGGTCCTCTGTCCTCTCCTATCAAATACCCCCTACTCTAACCCTTTACCCCTTTCACCAATCAACTTCCCAGCTCTTTACTTTAACCGCTCCACCTCTCCCAGTATCACCTATCACCTGCCAACTTGTATCTCTTCCTTCCTTTCCCCCACCTTCTTTTTCTGACTCCTTCTTCCTTCCGTTCCAGTCGTGAAGGTTTTCGGCCTGAAACATCGATTGTTTACTCTTTTCCTTTAATGCTGTCTGGCCTGCTGAGTTCCTCCAGCATTGTGTGTGATGCATCTGTTTACTGCATGCTGCTTTTGCCATTTAACAAGCTGATGGTTCTGTGTAGCAGCTCTATTCAGTTCAGATCCACCCAATGCAACTTGTAAAACTTCTTTCTATACTCACCACTGAACTGGCATTGGTCCCTAGCTTGATAGTAATGGTCAAAAGGAGTGATAGACCAGGCCTCGAGATTACAGTTTGCAGCTGAATACAATTCTGCTGATATGGACAATTGCAACCCTTCATGAGCAACTAGATTTGCTGAGACTCTCCCATCAGTACTGAGCTGTAATGTTAGCTGTGCTTACATGGAATTCTGTGAGTACCTACCGAGTATAAATACTGAAAAGCTCACACATAGCTGTCAGAAACTTCATACCTGATTGTGTCATGGATACAGATTCGTCAGATGAGCTGCAGGATCCTTGGCATGACTGTAAACTAGGGCTGGTGTTAGTCTTTCTATCAGCTTTGTTTGATGAAGGGGCACTGTCTTCTGAGGAAGCAGACTGCACAAGGGCAAGAGAATGGAAATAGATTAGTTCCCGAGCTGTTAGTATTTTCTGATTTGATAAAATAAAGATTAGATGGGCAGGAAGCTTGCAAACATTTAACATCCAGCAACTTAAATTCTGTACATCCGTCCACTGGATTGCCCCCTCCCTGCCCTTTCAATGCATCCCATTATATCCTTCCATATATTTCACTAACCTGCTGCAACCTATTAGCCCAAACCCTCAAAGTTTAATGTTCATCTCAAACATGTTACCCTTGAAAGAATCACACAAGAAATTCCCAGCCTTTTCTTTGTGCCCAGTGATCTCATTTAGACCCTGCCATAGTCTACTGGCATCCCTTTGGTTAACCTGGGCTTCCAACTCGGCTCGATATTGCCTCTTGGCACCCCTAATGGCTTTCCGGAGCTCACGCCTGGATTCTGTGTAGCCACTGGTATCCCCGGACCTAAAAGCCGCAGCCCTAGCCTTTAAAAGGGATTTGACCTCATAATTCATCCATGGTTTCCAGTTAGGGAATACCTGGATCGTCTTGTGAGACACACAGTTCTCCGTGCATTTCCAAAGAAGTCTGTGACAGCTGAGGCATACTCATTGAGGTTAGCTGCCGAGTCCTTGAATACCTGGTCCATTTCTGACACCTCCCTCCCCTTTCTAGATCTTTCTGTCTCTATCTCTAGAGACAGCTTATCTACTGATGCCTACTATAAGCCTACAGACTCTCACAGCTATCTGGTCTATTCCTCTTCTCACCCTGTCTCTTGAAAAAATACCATCCCCTTCTCGCAAATCCTCCATCTCCGCCGCATCTGCTTTCAGGATGAGGCTTTTCATTCCAGGACGAAGGAGATGTCCTCCTTTTTTAAAGAAAGGAGCTTCCCTTCCTCCACCATCAACTCTGCTCTCAAACGCATCTCTGCCATTTCACGCACATCTGCTCTCACCCCGTCCTCCCACCACCCCACTAGGGATAGGGTTCCCCTTGTCTTCACCTACCACCCCACCAGCCTCCAGGTCCAACAAATAATTCTCTGTAACTTCCGCCAGCTCCAACGAGATCCCACCACTAAGCACATCTTTCCCTCCCCCTCCGCTTTCCACAGGGATGGCTCCCTACGCGACTCCCTTGTCCATTTGTCCCCACCATCCCACCCCACCGATCTCCCTCCTGGCACTTATCCTTGCAAGCGGAACAAGTGCTACACACGCCCTTACACTTCCTCCCTTACCACCATTCAGGGCCCCAGACAGTCCTTCCAGGTGAGGCGACACTTCACCTGTGAGTCGGCTGGGGTGATATACTGCGTCCCGTGCTCCCGATGCAGCCTTCTATATATTGGTGAGACCCGATGCAGACTGGGAGATCGTTTCGCTGAACACCTACGCTCTGTCCACCAGAGAAAGCAGGATTTCCCAGTGGCCACACATTTTAATTCCATGTCCCATTCCCATTCCCATTCCGATATGTCTATCCATGGCCTCCTCTACTGTAAAGATGAAGCCGTACTCAGGTTGGAGGAGCAACACCTTATATTCCGACTGGGTAGCCTCCAACCTGATAGCATGAACGGTGACTTCCCTAACTTCCGTTAATGCCCCACCTCCCCCTCGTACCCCATCCATTATTGCCCATCCTCTGGGCTTCCCCCCTCCCCCTTTCTTTCTCCCTAGGCCTCCTGTCCCATAATCCTCTCATATCCCTTTTGCCAATCAGCTGTCCAGCTCTTGGCTCCATCCTTCCCCCTCCTGTCTTCTCCTATCATTTCGGATCTCCCCCTCCCCCTCCCACTTTCAAATCTCTTACTAGCTCTTCCTTCAGTTAGTCCTGACGAAGGGTCTCGGCCCAAAATGTCGACTGCACCTCTTCCTATAGATGCTGCCTGGCCTGCTGCGTACACCAGCAACTTTTATGTGTGTTAATTAATTAGGTGCTGATTGCATCGTCTCTGATCTGGGCCGACATTTACATGCCAGGCAGCACCTAATTAATTAGCTTGTTTATTTCGGCTTTTTTCTGGGTGCGTTCCGGCTATCGCTGCACCACTGCATGCTTCGCGGATCAGTACCGGTCCGCGGCCCGGAGGTTGGGGACCACTGATGTACAGCGTCGTTTCACTTAGCAGTCAAGAAGACAGCCAGCACGCTGGAACGTTCACACATCTTTCTATCATACAGTTCTTTGTAAGCACTCAAAACATCCTGCAAACCTGCCCTGAACCGACGTGCCCTTTCAAAGTTAAAGTCATAGTTTTCTGCAATCATTGCAGCATTGTCAATTGTAGTGAAAATCTCACGCAGTTCAAAGCTATGACAGCCTAATGCTGAGATGTTGAGTGTAGTTCCCGGGGAAGAAGCTTGGCTTTTCGCCACTCTCGCAACTCGGGGTGCGCGCTGCCTCTATAACGGCTGGCTGCAAAACAAAACGCTGAACGCTATTTCACTTTTCGCTGCTCAGGGTGTGCGCTGCCTCTATAACGGCTCGCTTCACAAGAAACGCTGAACACTATTTTCGCCACTCTCGCTGCTCGGGGTGCGCGCTGCATTTTTTTGTAATAGTGAAAACACCTTCTTGTCAGCGAAAACCAGTAACTAATTTGGTCTTTCATAACAGCGAGGAGTCGTAAAGTGAACGTTCAAAGAACGGGGGCCAGCTGGACACTGAACACTTGCTGACAAGTTTGGAATTACCTGAGATCTTTCCTCTTCATCCTGCCTGAGCAAGCATCTGGTCCATCCCAACCCCATTTTGTTCGGGAGTTATCACCTCTTTAGCTCTCTATTATTTCCTAGCTGAAGACTGAGACACAACAGATTGTGCTTATCTGATATCAACACCAAAATATTTCTCATGGTTTCTGATTTGGCCACTGTGATGTCATCAGCTATTGTGATGTCATCAGCCATTGTGATGACATCAGCCATTGTGATGTCATGACCCACTGTGATGACATCAGCCACTGATTAAAACTAATTAAAACATGCAATCTGATAAAATGCTATCCCAAATATTTGAAGCACTTCATTATTTGAACCTTCCCATCATTGATTATAATCATTGGCCACAAATTTCAGTTGGGGTGGGTCGTGATTTATTGAATGAAACAGTTGTGTCTGACAGACTTTTTGTTCCAATGTACACAGAAAAGAAAACGACACAGAATTACATTCGTGATCCCAGTGCATTAATATTCACCTCTTTGGGCAAGTTAGGATTAAAAAAAAGAAATCACTCTAAATTGTTCTCCGAGGCAAAAGAATAATAAGGGGAAAGTTGACATTTGTCCGTACAATTGGCTTTAATTGATTCCTAATCTAAATTACCTTCCCACCAATGGTTAGCCAAATAGCCTCACACTTCCTCCCTGCAGGAAGCAAAGAATCTTTAAAATATAGAAATGGTCTTTGAGGAAAACAAATCCTGGCACTTCTAGAAGAATTGCCAACTGAAGAAAACTCAATTCTACCATTGACTTGTTTCCAAAATGCATCAGGCTTGTTTAGATGTTCCTTTGCAAACTTCTGATGCTGAAATTTGTGGTAACGATGCAGGAAAAGTTTTCTTCTGATGACTCTTCCATGAAGGTCATATTTCTTCAGTGTCGCTGCACAGTAGAACAGTGCACCACCACTCCAGAGTCTGCTAAATCTTCCTGAAGGTCTTTTGCAGTCAAACAGGGGTTTTCATTTGCCTTTCTGGCAATCCTATGAGTAGCTCTCTTGGAAAGTTTTCTTGGTCTTACAGACCTCAACTTGACCTCCACCGTTCCTGCTAACTGCCATTTCTTAATTACGTTACGAACTGAGGAAATGTCTATCTGAAAATGCTTTGCTATCATCTTATAGCCTTCTCCTGCTTTGTGGGCATCATTTATTTTAATTTTCAGAGTGCTAGGCAGCTGCTTAGAGGAGCCCATGGCTGCTGTTTGTTGGGACAAGGTTTGAGGAGTCAGGGTATTTATAAAGCTTTAAAATTTGCATCATCTGGCCTTTCATAACGATGACTGTGAACAAGCCATAACCCTAACAAGCTAATTAAGGTCTGATACCTTGGTAAAAGTTATCTCTGAGCTCAAATCTTTTGGGGTGCCTAAACTTTTCAATGGTGCTCCTTTCCTTTTTTTCACTCAAAAATTGTACAAAACCAAAATAATACACTAATCTTGCTCAAAATGTTGAAAAGAATGTTTCATCTTCAACGTTATGATTTTTGGAGATCAGTTCATCTTCTACTCACTTAACTATTCACAGTAACAGAAATTTTGACCGGGGTGCCCAAACGTTTTCCTGCCACTGTATGTCAATTTAGGCAGCTGCAGGTACCATGATGTTTACTTCTGCATAGACTGCAAGTCAACGTTATTTTTTTTTCAATAATATTACTGGTATTGTGAAAATGGTATTCTTCACCATCCACTTCAAGGTTCGACATGTGTGTTTAGAGATGCTCTTCTGCACACCACTGTTGTAACGTGAGGTGATTTGAGTTACTGTCACCTTCCTGTCAGCTTGTACCAGTCAGTTGTCGTTTTGGGCCAAGATGCTTCATCAGGACTAGAAAAAAAAAGATGAGATCAGAGTAAGAAGGCGGGGGAAGACGTACAAGGTTGTGGGTGAGAGGAGAAACCAGGAGATGGGGAGTGGTGAGGTAAAGAGCTGAGAAATTGGTGAAAGAGATAAAGTGCTGGAGAAGCCGGAATCTGACAGGAGAGGACAGAAGGCCATAGAAGAAAGGGAAGGGGGAAGAGCACCAGAGGGAGGTGATGGGCAGGTAAGGAGATAAGGTGAGGGAGCAAAATGGGAATGGGGAATGGTGAAGTGGGGGGGTCATTACCGGAAGCAGGAGAAATTGATGTTGATGCCATCAGGTTGGAGGCTACCCAGACGGAATAAGGAGTTGTTCCTCCAACCCGAGTGTGGCCTCATCGCGGCAGTAGAGGAGGCCATGGACCGACATGTTGGAATGGGAATGGGAAATAGAATTAAAATTGGTGGCCACCAGGAGAAGTGCCACACCTGCCCCTGGATCTCCTCCCTCACTACCATTCGGGGCCCAAACAATCCTTCCAGGTGAGGCGACATTTCACCTGTGAGACCTGGCCCAGACTCGGAGACCACTTCGACGAGCACTTACAGTCCATCCAGCAGAAGAAAACAGGACCTCTCAGTGGCCACAAATTGACCTGGATGAGGAAGTGGAGGGATAGGTTAGTAAATCTGCTGATGACACAGTGGTTGGCGGGGTTGTGGATGGTGTGGATAGCGGGACATTGATAGGATGCAAAACTGGACTGAGAAGTGATAGATGAAGTTCAACACAGATAAGTGAGAGATGGTTCATTTTGGTCGGTCAAATATGATGACAGAATATAGTATGAATGGTAAGACTCTTAGCAATATGGTGACCTTTTATCCAATAGTTTCATTTAATTGTTTATCAGTCTTTCAGTCTTTTTTTTTCAAAGTTTTAGATTTGATCTGAAAGTCTTTCTTTCTTTCTTTTTTCATCATATCTTCAAAATGGACTGCCATTCCTTTTTTTTTGTTTTGGTTTTGTTTTAGTGTAGTGGTTTTTTTTTCCTTTTCATTTAAGACCCGATGTTTTTTTCCTTTCTCTTCATAATCTGCTAAGGGAATTGTTATTTTCATTTTTTATTATATATTTTATACTAGTTTAACAATATCTATGACTTGACAATGTCTAACTTAATCTTGGAGTATATTGTTACAGGTACATATATTTGAATGAATTCTCCTCTTGATTGTATTTATGCTTTTTTTTAAATCAATAAAAAGATTAATGAAGAAAAAGACTCTTGGCAGTGTGGGGGATCAGAGGGATCTTGGGGTCCGAGTCCATAGGACGCTCAAAGCTGCTGCGCAGGTTGGCTCTGTGGTTAAGAAAGCATACAGTGTATTGACCTTCATCAACCGTGGGATTGAGTTTAGAGCCGAGGGGTAATGTTGCAGCTATATAGGACCCTGGTCACACCCCACTTGGAGTACTCTGCTCAGTTCTGGTCGCCTCACTATTGGAAGGATGTGGACACTGTGGAAAGGGTGCAGAGGAGATTTACAAGGATGTTGCCTGGATTGGGGATCATGCCAAGTGAACTCAGTCTTTTCTCCTTGGAGCGGCGGAGAATGAGAGGTGACCTGATAGAGGTGTATAAGATGATGAGAGGCATTGATCTTGTGGCTAGTCAGAGGTTTTTTCCCAGGGCTGAAATGGCTAATATGAGAGGGCAGAGTTTTAAGGTGCTTGGAATGGTGCTGGAGGATTGGCTCATGTAGTTCCATTGTTTAAAAAGGGTTCTAAGAGTAAACCTGGCAATTATCAGCCTGGGAGTTTGATGTCAGTGGTGGGTAAATTGATGGAAAGTATTCTCAGAGATGGTATATATAATTATCTGGATAGACAGGGTCTGATTAGGAACAGTCGACATGGATTTGTGCATGGAAGGTCATGTTTGACAAATCTTATTGAAATTTTCTGAAGAGGTTACTAAGAAAGTTGACGAGGGTAAAGTGGTGGATGTTGTCTATACGGACTTCAGTAAAGCCTTTGACAAGGTTCCACATGGAAGGTTAGTTAGGAAGGTTCAATGGTTCGGCATTAATATCGAAGTAGTCAAATGGATTCTGCAGTGGCTAGATGGGAGACGCCAGAGAGTAGTGGTGGATAACTGTGTGTCAGATTGGAGGACGGCGTGTAACGGTGTTTCTCAGGGATCTGTACTGGGTCCAGTGTCGTTTGTCATATATATTAATGATCTGGATGATGGGGTGGTAAATTGGATTAGTAAGTATGCAGATGATACTAAGATAGGTGGCGTTGTGGTTTTCAAAGCCTGCAGAGAGATTTAGGCCAGTTAGAAGAGTGGGCTGAAAGATGGCAGATGGAGTTTAATGCTGAAAAATATGAGGTGCTACATTTTGGTAGGACTAATCAAAATAGGACAGACATGGTAAATGGCGGGGCATTGAAGAATGCTGTAGAACAGTGGGATCTAGGAATAATGGTGCATTGTTCCCTGAAGATGGAATCTCATGTGGATAGGGTGGTGAAGAAAGCTTTTGGTATGCTGGCCTTTATTAATCAGAGCATTGAGTATAAGAGTTGGGAGGTAATGTTGAAATTGTATAAGGCATTGGTAAAGCCAAATTTGGAGTATTGTGTACAGTTCTGGTCACCGAATTATAGGAAAGATGTCAATAAAATTGAGAGAGTACAGAGGAGGTTTACTGAAATGTTGCCTGGGTTTCATCTCCTAAGTTACAGAGAAAGGTTGAACAAGTTACGTCTTTATTCTTTGGAGCGTAGAAGGTTGAGGGGGGACTTGATAGAAGTGTTTAAAATTATAAGGGGAATTGATAGAGTTGACGTGGATAGGCTTTTTCCATTGAGAGCGGGGGAGATTCAAACAAGAGGACATGAGTTGAGAGTTAAAGGGCAAAAGTTTAAAGGTAACATGAGGGGGAACTTCTTTACTCAGGGAGTGGTAGCTGTGTGGAACGAGCTTCCAGCAGAAGTGGTTGAGGCAGGTTCGATGTTGTTGTTTAAAGTTGTATTGGATAGATACATGGACAGGAAAGGAATGGAGGGTTATGGGCTAAATGCAGGTTGCTGGGACTAGGTGAGAGTATGAGTTTGGCACGGACTAGAAGGGCCGAGATGGCCTGTTTCCATGCTGTAATTGTTATATGGTTATATGGAAGGAGATAGATTAACGTCTGTTACAAGCCTTGTGGCAGAGAGCGACTGAGAGTACGAGACTCCCCCGCCCCGGATAGGACGCCAGTCTATCGCAAGGTTAACCCCCAGCATTTTTTTCCCGATACCCATTCTCAGCTGGGTAGACTGGAGCATTGTGTGGTTAAGTGCCTTGCTCAAGGACACACACGCTGCCTCGGCCGAGGCTCAAACCCATGACCTTCAGATCGCTAGTCCAACGCCCTAACCACTTGGCCACGCACCACACAGAGATAAGTCAAGGGTATGTTTTTTACGCAGAGTGCGTGGAATGGGCTGCCAGCAACAGTGGTGGAGGCATATGTGATAGGGTCTTTTAAGAGACTCTTAGGCAGGTATATGGAGCTTAGAAAAATAGAGAGCTAAGGTTAATTTCTAAAGGAAATACCCATTCCCATTCCCATTCGGGCATACCAGATAATGGCTCTTTTGCCACAATGAGGCCACTCTCATGGTGGAGGAGCAACATATTCTGTCTAGGTGTTCTCAAGCCGATGCCATGACAGATTTTATTTTCCAGTTCCCTTCTCTCTGCTTCGATTCCTCATTCTGGCCTCTTGCCTCATCTCCTCACCTGCCTGTCACCTCCCCTACCCCGGTGCCCCTCCTTCCTCCCTCTCTCCCATGGCCCACTCTCCTCTCTTATTAAATTCCACCTTCTCCAGCCATTTACCTTTCCCACCCACCTGGCTTCACCTATCACCTTCCAGCTATCCTCCCCCCGCCCACTTTTTATTCTGGCGTCTTCCCCGTTCCTCTCCAGCCCTGAAGAAGGCTCTGTGCCTGAAACATGGACTGTTTATTCCTCTGCATAGATGCTGCCTGACCTGCTGAGTTCCTCCAGCATTCTGTGTGCGTCCCTCTGGATTTCCAGCATCTGCAAAATCTCTTGTGTGCACGTGACCAATGAACCTACTAACCCAGATGTCTTTGCAAAGTGCGAGGAAACCAGAGCACCCGGAGGAAACCCGCACAGTCACAGAGTGAACAAACTATAACTCCGTATAGACAGCGGTGGCAATTGAACCCAGGTTGCTGGCACTGTAATGGCGTTATGCGAACTGCTATACCAGCCGCTTGTTTGAGGGGTAAATATCTGCCCCAGGACACTGTGAGAAACTTCCCTTCTCCAAATCAGTGATGCTGTAAGATATCTTAAATCCGTTTACAAAGGGTCTTGGTTTAACATCTCAGGCAAATGATGGTACCTCTGACCGTACAGCATTCCCTCGGTACTGCACTGAGAGTGTCAGTGGTATCAAGTCACCAGCTCATCTCTTGAGCTGCTATAATCCAACCACATGTCTGCAATGCTGGAAATTCAAGCAACACACACAAAGTGCTGGAGGAACTCAGCACTGAGGTGTTGTGCAGCATTACCATCATCTTAGTGGGAAGAGTTGTTTCCCTCAGACAGAAGTCTACCAGGCCAAATGGACATTCAAAGAGTATGGACAAACACTGGACAGGGTTTTCCACAGAGGAGTAACTCATTCTTAACTTCCAATACCAAGTGGGTCATCCCACAGATATCCTGACCTTGAAGAGGTCTCTGTGGGCGGCTGCAACCAGTTGATTGTTAATGAGTGTCATTAGTATATATAGTAGCACAGTGGCTAAGTTGCTAGACTTGCTCCTAGAGAACTGCGCTCTTAAATCCATCAAAACGAGTTCATATCTCACCATCGCAGCTGGGAAATTTAAATCTGAATCATTAAAACAATTTCAAATATTAAAAATTAGTGTCATTATTTGTGTCTGTAAAGCACTGGATTGATGTCCAAGTTCACCTGGTTCAGCAAGGTCTGTAAACACCTGTAATCTCAGTAGTATGTTAGCTGTCAATTGCTCTCTGAATTGGCCCAGCAAGCCACTGCTCAGGAGTAGCTAAGGATGTGCAATAAGTGCCTACCGCACATCCTGTGGGCAAATAATATTTTTAAAAAGTTGATGAGAAGTCGTGGAGAATCCAGCAAGTGAATGAATTGTTCTTCCTCAGTGTCCCATCCCACTGGTATCAGTGATCCCCACATACACAATTGTGGATTCTCCTCTTCGATCTCTGGTCACACCTAGTAGCAGCTGGCTTTGCCCATCTCCAGAGTCTGCTTGTGTGCTCTGTGATGGCGTGTGGGCAGCCGGAGTAGTGTCAGCCCCCTTGATGCCACACCCCATGTATGAGGTTTAACTAGATCTGGAGACAAAAAGGACTTCAGATGTGGTAATGTGGAGCCAACAAATCACTGGAGGAACTCAGCGGTCAGGCAGCAAATGTGCAGGAAGAGCGGCGCTCAATATTTTGGATTGAGAACTTGCTCAGTTGCTCCAGAACAAATCAAATGGGTATACATGGCTACAAGTCCCTGGCTTCTCACAGTACATTAACATGGAACAATGCAGCATAGTACAGGTCCTCTGGCCCACAATGTTGTGCTGACCTTTTAACCTACTCCAAGAGCAATCTGACCCTTCGCTTCCTCCTAGCCCTCCATTTTTCTTGCGTCCATGTGCCTATCTAAGAGTCTCTTAAATGTCCCTAACATAACTGCCTCTACCAGTGCTTTCCACTCACTTTTAAAGATTAGTTTTATTTGTCACCTGATTATCAAAACATACCATGAAGTGCATCCACGAAGAAATCTGCAGATGCTGGAATTTCAAGCAACACACATAAAAGTTATTGGTGAACGCAGCAGGTCAGGCAGCACCTCTAGAGAGAGGATCTTCTATATATTGGCGAGACCCGACGCAGACTGGGAGATCGTTTTGCTAAACACCTACGCTCTGTCTGCCAGAGAAAGCAGGATCTCCCAGTGGCCACACATTTTAATTCCACATCCCATTCCCATTCTGATATGTCTATCCACGGCCTCCACTACTGTAAAGATGAGGCCACACTCAGGTTGGAGTGGAGGAACAACACCTTATATTCCGTCTGGGTAGCCTCCAACCTGATGGCATGGACACTGACTTCTCAAACTTCTGCTAATGCCCCACCTCCCCCTTGTACCCCATCCGTTATTTATTTATACACACACACACACACACACACACACACATTCTTTCTCTCTCTCTCCTTTTTCTCCCTCTGTCCCTCTCACTATACTCCTTGCCCATCCTCTGGGTTTCTCCCCCTCCCCATTTTCTTTCTCCCTGGGCCTCCTGTCCCATGATCCTCTCATATCGCTTTTGCCAAACAACTGTCCAGCTCTTGGCTCCATCCCTCCCCCTCCTGTCTTCTCCTATCATTTCGGATCTCCCCCTCCCCTTTCCAAATCTCTTAATAGCTCTTCTTTCAGTTTGTCCTGACGAAGGGTCTCAGCCCAAAACGTCGACTGTACCTCTCCCCAGAGATGCTGCCTGGCCTGCTGCGTTCACCAGCAACTTTGATGTGTGTTCAATGAAGTGCATCATCTGCATTAAAGACTAACAGTTTGTGGAAATGCTAGGGGCAGCCCGCAAGTACCTCAATGCTTCTGGCTGCCCACAACTTACTGATCCTAACCTGTATGTCTTGTATGGGAGGGAAACCATGTAGCCACGAGGAGAACATACAAACTCTTTACAAGGAGTGGTGGGAATTGAACCGGGACCGTTGGCACTGTAAAGCAATTGTGCTCACCACTTTGCTACCGCACCACTATTGTAAACCTCCTCTGCACCCTCTCTAAAGCTTCCACATCCCTCCCACAACGACTCAACTAGAACTGAACACAGTACTCCAAGAGTGGTCTAGCCAGAGTTTTATAGAGCTGCAACATTACCTCACGGTAATCCCCCGACTAAAAACTGCCAAAACACCATACTCCTTCTTAACCACCAGAAATTAAGAACATGGGACAAAGATTATGATTTCTTTATTAGTTTTCTGTGGGCTCAATGAGCAAACAAAGAGGGAGTGCTCAGCACCTGTAGTCATGGTGCATACAATGTCATGCTATGATCCTTTGGTATGTGTGTTTAACTATCTTCAGTTCCAATGTTTCTTGGAGAAAGAGTGCTTAATCTTTCTGATTGTAAAGCTGATTCTGTGTTCATCTTTTCCTCTGTTTCCTGCCACACCATCTTTCACAAGCAACATGGGTGAGTATTCCTCATCCTTTCCTTCCACTTCAAACATAAGTCACCGGGAACTGGCAGCCGACATCTCTCAAGTCTCCAGGACCCGGTTCTGTCGGCAAGCACTTGAAGTGACGCCTCAGCCTTTTCACAGTAAGTACTTGCCTAGTAAGAGGTTATCAGGAAGCAGATCAGATGGCAAGCAGGTTCCACAGATCCCCTTCAACACTCGTCTGAACATGCTGTCTCGATGTGTAACTTGGTTCAGGTGCCACCTTGGGATTTGACACCACGCACTGTTGTAATTGTGAGCAATGATTGGGACTGCTTCTGACGGTACTGGTACTGGAATTGCTTTATTTTTGTCACATATGCCGAGATACAGTAAAAAACTTATCTTGCACGGTGTCCATACAGATCAGATCATTACACATTGCACTGAACCAGAAACTATAGCAATGCAGAATAAAGCTGCCAAAAAAATGCAGTGCAGGTAAACAATGAAGTACAAAATCATAATGTGGTAGATTGTGAGGCCAAGAGTCCACCTTATCGTCTGTTTAAGAGTCTTTTAAGAGTGGAATAGAAGCTGTCTTTGAACCTTTTGGGACATCTCTTGTATCTTCTGCCCGATGGGAGAGGGGGGGAAGAGCCAATGTCCTGGGTAGGTGGGCTCTTTGATAGTGCTGGCTGCTTTACTGAGGCAGTGAGAAATGTAGTCAATGTCCACAGAGGAGAGTGTCGTCCTGAGATGTGTCCACAACTCTCTGCAGTTTGGTGCGGTCGTGGGCAGAGCAGTTGCTGTACCAAGCCATTATATAGCGAGACGGTGACAATCTGGGGTTTGAGGGCTCAGTGGTTATAAGGTGGTGGAGAAGGCACATGGGATGCCTGCCTTCATCAGTCATCGCATAGAGTACAAGAGCTTTGACAACTTTACAAATCAGTGGTGGTGTAGCCTGTACATTCCTGGAAGGATGTTATTGCACTGGAGAGAGTGCAGAGGAAATTGCGGGCATATTCCCTGAGTTGGAGCATTAGAGCTATGAGGAGAGATTGGGAAGGCTGGGTTTGTTTTCCCTGGAGTGGAAGAGGCTGAGGGATGACCTGATAGAGCTGGAGCTAATACAAATCTTTTTGCCTTGGTGGGGGTGTCTAAAACAAGAGAGTGCAGGTTTAAGATTCAAGATTGAAAATTGTTTAATGTCATTTCTAGTACACAAGTGTAAAGAACAAAATAATTGTTACTCCAGATCCGATGTAGCACAATAAAACACAATAGGATAAAGCACACAATAATAACAAAATACAATAAATATAAATAGTTTATATCCATAGATTGATTGTATGTCTATAAAGTGATGCTAGGCACAGGAGTGTCTGTACACAAGGTGACTTGATAGGAAATGATAAAGAAATGGTGGTTGGGAGTGTGGAGGGGTGGGTTAGTGGGTGGACATGTTGATCAGCCTTTCTGCTTGGGGAAAGTAACTGTGTTTGAGTCTGGTGATCCTGGTGAGGATACTACACAGCCTCCTTGATGGGAGTGGGACAAACCGTCCATGAGCAGGGTGGGTGGGATCCTTCACGATATCACTGGCCCTCTCCTGGCACGTTTCTGTATATACTGTGTGTCCTTGATGGTGGGTAGGCTAGTACCGGTGATGTGTTGGGCAGCTTTGACTGCCTGTTGTAGAGACTTCCTGTCTGACGCAGAGCAGTGTCTGTACCGAGCAGTGACACAGTGTGTTAGGATTATCCCCACTGCGTACCTGTAGAATGACATGAGGATACAGCAGATGTACATAATCCTGCTCTCTTCAGCCTCCTCAGAAAGTTGAGGTGTTGGAGAGCTTTCCTCATTGTGCGGTATGTGTTCTGGGACCATGAGATGTGCACTCCCAGGAGTGTGAAACTGCTGACAGTTTCCAGTGCTGTGCTGCTGATGTAAAGAGGGGTGTGAGTGGTGTGAGTTCCCGTGGAGATGATCACCATCTCCTTTGTCTTAGTGACGTCGATTTACATGGTTATTTACATGGCACTGGGTCTCGAGTTCTTCCGCCTGCTTTTTGCAGGCCATCTCATCGTTGTTGATGAGTCCCACCACTGTCGTGTTATTGGCATGACAGATGCGGCATCACCATTAAGATGAGAGATTTAGAGGGGATATGAGGGAGGAATTTTTTCTCCAGGAGGGGCAGAGGGGGGTGACGGGAATCTATCTGAGAGGGTGCTGAAGGCAGAGACTCTCACAACATTTAAGAAGCATCTCAACAAGTCAACAAGATTTGTCGTGACACAGGCTATGGATGTAATGTGGGTAAATGGGATTAATGTACGTGATACAACATGGTGGGTTAAAGGGCCTGTTTCTGTACTGTGACTCAGTACTCCCTGTTTGAGGATTGAACCTTCAGTGCGACAGTGGCTTTGGATTCCCATTCTGACGACAGCTCTCCAGGCCTTTTTTGACTTTAAGCCAGGAAGTACCCTGGCTCCCGCTACATGGAAAAAAATCTTCTCGTCTGAATGGCCATCCTCCTCGCTCTGAGTCTGCAGTTCCTGGTTCCAGCCAAGTGAAACAGCATCTTTGTGTCTGTCCTGTTTGAATTGAACTGACCCTATCCGGTGGAGCTGAGGGGAACCCGTTACATGCCTTATTATCAAAGCAAGGAAGAAGGCTTTATTTATTTGCTTTCTAGATTCTTATACAGGATGTCATACTGGCAGTGAGGATAGTGCACCTGTTGTTAGTTGCTTTGTATAATGCCAGCAGTTTGCTCTCCATAGGAGGTTTAAAGCTTTTAACTGTATTACGATGCCAAAATATCAAAGTACATCAGATCATCCTCTTCAGTCCTGACCTGACAAGTGCTTTAACCACCAAGCCAAGAAATGTTATCCTTTGGCTCAGATGGTGTGTGAGTCAGAACTTCCACAACCCGTGGACTGTTACAGACAATTCTTAGATCTTTCTACAGTACTGCCATCCACGTCATAATTTCTGTCAGAAGGAAACAGCTCACAAAGAGGAATATTTATAATTCTAGAATGTGCTGCGCTCTCTCCACTGCCTTTCTCACTGTTGCTGTCTCTCTGTCTCCCCGTTGTCACCTCCCTGCTCTTCCCCTTCACCTCTCTGTCTCCTTGCCCCTGTCTCCCTCTCCCTCTTTACATATTTCGCTCCCCAGTCTCTCTCTCTCTTGCTCTCTGTCTGTTTGCCTCTTTCTCTGCTTACCTCTCATTTAATCCCTGCCTCATCTATCTCCATCTCTCCCTTCTTTCTCACACTCTTCCTCCTCCCCCTCCCCCCCTCCCCCTTCCCCCTATAGGGCCAAGGGTCAAAAATGGGCAGATGAAACTAGCTAGCTGGACAACACAACTGGCACGGACAAGCTGGACCAAAGGGCCTATTTCTGTGCAGTTTCACCCTGTGACACTATTGTTAGCAAACTTGGAATGATGACATTTGGTGCCCTGAGCTAATTTGTTGCTGGATGATGAGGGGCAAGAGTGAAGCACTGATCCCTGCAGTATCCCACAGCACTGATAACCAATCCCCATTCATGTTGCCCTCAATTCCAGCCTTGCCCTCAGTACATACAGCCTCACCAGCTCGCTGTTAGGATGACAGAAAGCATCAACAACACCCAGTCTTACAGCACCTTTAGTATATTGAACTGTCTCTCATCGCTTCATAAATCAGTGTTGGGGGAGAAAGGGCCACTGGGACAGAAATAAATGGAGATTTGAGAATTATTTTTCAAAAGAGAAGGAGCAGCAGCTTTTGGGAGGATGTCCCAGAGGCAGAATCAGGTTGAGTGAAATCTCCACCACCAAAGCAGGGCAAAGGTTTGTTGATGTAGATCCTCCTGGAGGGGATATGTTGAGAGAAGAGGTGGGCTGAGGCTGTAGGAAGGCAGCATTGGTCAATCCTAAGGTGGTGATAGAGGAATGAGACCTGCTGCAGGACAGGAAGCATGTGGTGGTGTGATCAATACTAGGGGAGGGCAGGAAGGGTGTCTGGGAAGCAGCTGTGGTCATGCAGTGTTATAACTGCGATACCCTTTTGTATGGAGTTGGCTGACGGGAGGTAGCATAGTAACAGCAGGAGTGGTTAAATTGTGGCAGTGACAATTGAAATTCAGTTAATCAACTGATTAAATAGTTAGATTCAGTTAATCAAATAAACAGTCCCCTAAGACGGACCTGTGATCTCCCAGTCTACTTCATCATGGTCCTTACACGTTACTGTTTACTTGGACTGCACTTTCTCTGTAGCTGTTACACTTTATTCTGCACTCTTTTATATGACTTCAATGTGCTGCTGTAATGTAATGATCTGTACCAGTGGCTAAACATGTTTCTCACTGTACTTCCGCACATGTGACAATAATAAACCAATTTTACCCATTTTCATCCGGAATTTGGGGACAAAAGAAAATGTAGCTTCAGTAATGGTGAGCATGAAACTATTGAATCGTCAGAGAAACTCTCTTGGATCACTGATGTCCTTCAGGGAAGGAAATCTGCCAGCCTTACTGTGTCTGGCCTGTGCATGACTTCTGTCTCAAGAGTGTGATGGACTCTTAACTGACCTCTGAAACAGTCAGCTGCACAAAAATATTATCCTCATTGCAAGGCTGGGAGCAGCTTAAGGTTACGTACATCCGGCCCTCTTTCAGTGCTATTCTAATGATTGAGACGGGATTAACCCACGCAGAGCTGTTTCGTTCTGTTACTGTGGGACTCCTAGGATACAGCTTTTGTTAAGAGCTGCCCCTGTAGCATTGCCTATAATACTGTGTTCTCGCTCCCTCCACAGGCTCGGCGGAGAAGCGATACGGAAAGGAGGAGTCCGGACAGTAAGGCAGATAACATCGGAAGTGGCCGTGCCATCCCAATTCAGCAGGTGGATTTCAGCCAACTCTGTGTAGGGTGCACTGATCCATACCGAATGAGTCTCCTTATAGCTGCACCACAACTTAGCTACAGCCACTTTCACACAAAGGCGACTGCTGGGGCTGACTTGGTACGTGCACAGCCTAGGGACAACTGAAGCATCTGGTGGTCATGGAACTGGACATTAAACTGACCACGACCTCCTTCAGGCTGAGTCTTACCTACAGAAAGACCAGAAGGCAGGCAGTAGGAGTTGGAAGTTGAATGTCAAGCTGCTGACCACAGAGATTATCGAGGAGCTAAAGAAGGACTTAGCCAGGTCGGAGAATGATGAAGTCCCTCTTTGACTCCCAAAGCACTAGTAGGAAGCAATTAAGGAAATCATCAAGAGATCCTTCATGTGAAAAGGTATTCAGAAACCAAGACAGGGTCAGCAGGACTTGTGTCAACTTCTGACATGCTTGCAGAATCTTCTCCTGTTGCAGTCAAGGGTGTGGATGTTAGGGAGGAACGCCGAGAAGTGGAGAGCCAGCAGGCCTCAGTCTTTGTCTCAGAACCCTCCAAGATCATCTTCCAACTCAGAATCCATTCCATGAAGCGGGATGAGATGTACTCACATTACCTCTTCCAAAAGGTTAAGGGGGAGCTCTCTGATCCACAGCTTTAAGGAAGAGGTCCGGTAGCACTCTTGCAAATGGCCATACTGAGGAGCTGCAAATGCTTCTATGCCATACTCCTTAGTTACTCCCACTGACTTCCATTGATTTGGCAAACAAGGGATTGATATCAAAATTCATGTCCTTAATTACAAATCCTGCCATGGCTTCACCCCACCTAGCCCACTTAGCCTTTCCCAGCTAAGTATCCCAAATCTTGTCTTCCCCTGTTCCAGCTCTGGATTCTAATTCTCCAGATGTCCCCACACTCTGAGACTCCCACCTTGCATTGTTATCTCTGCACCTCCTTCCAAAAAATGTCAAACCACCTGCCCAATCTCCTGTTTAACAAGTAACAATTTTTAATCGCCCAAGACACTGCTGCCTTGTTCTAACATGCACCAAGACCTTTCATCCATCTCTTCTGTCCTCACCAAACAACCCAAACTCCTGGTTAATCAACATTTCAATGTTAAGACTCTTGTTTTCAATCCCGTCTCCTGTTTCTGCATCCTCTCCCACTCCTGCAAATCACCTCACCCCCAATCTCTGCACCTCCAATTCCAGCATCTTGTTCAACCATGACTTTAAGCACTCTGCTATTGATGACTGTGCCTTCAGCTGTCTGTGTCTCAAATCCCTTCCCAAAACCTTCCTGCCTCTCTCCCCACCTCTGTGATGCTCCTATGAAACTTCCCATCGACCAAACTCTGGTCACCTGTTCTAATATCTCCTTTCACGGCCTGGTCTCGAATAGTATTTGATGCTGCTGCTACGAGTGTTTCAGGACCTTCTGCTGTGTAGCTGTCAGTTCCAGTTCGGTCATAATTCACCTTTAGGCTCATAGGCTACTACAGCACAGAATCAGGTCCTCAGTCCTTACCAAACTATTATTCCGCTTAGTCCCAGCTGCCTGCGCCTGAACCTCGCCCTCCGTACCCCTCCTAGAAGGCATTCATCTTAATTCAGCCATTTATGATGTTAGGTTTCACCTTGTAGGAAGTAATAGCATGCAAACTCTGCCAAAGCTAAGGTGCATCCGATTCTGTCTCTAGCTTCCCTTGGAACTGTTTTTTCATACTTAAGATAGCCTTCCATAGGTCATAGAGTCATAGAAAAGTCCAACACTCCCGCCATCTTCCGAGCCCTGGCAAACGATGTCCTTCGGGACTTTATTAACCGTTTCGTTTTCGTTTATTGGGACGACATCTTAATCTTCTCCCGCAGTCTTCAGGAACACATCCACCATGTCCGTCAGGTTCTGCACGGGCTTTGGGGGAACAAGCTATTCGTTAAGGCAGAGAAGTGCATGTCCCTTCTGTCAGTTTCCTGGGGTACATCATCGAGAGCGGGCAAGTGAGGGCGGATCCCGAAAAGATCCGGGCGGTGGCGGAGTGGCCAAAACCCACGCCACTCAAACAACTCCAGCGATTTCTGGGGTTGGCAAACTTCTCCCGTCGCTTCATCAGGGATGACAGCCGGGTGGCAGCGCCCTCGCTCGACTCACTTCTCCTGCGACCCTTTTTCACTGGACCCCCGAAGCGGACTCAGCCTTCTCGGAGCTGAAGAGGTGTTTCGCCTCCGCTCCCATCCTGGTCCAAGCAGACCCCTCTCGCCCACCCATTGTGGAAGTCGACGCCTGTGACTCTGGGGTGGGAGCGGTCCTCTCCCAACGCTCCGGCCCAGACAGAAAACTCCATCCCTGCGCCTTCTTTTCTCGCCGGCGGTCCCCCGCCAAACGGAACCACGACGTAGGGAACCGGGAGTTACTGGCCGTCAAACTCGCTTTGGAGGAGTGGAGGCACTGACTGGAGGGAGCGGAACATCCATTCATCGGCTGGACAGACCACAAGAACTTCGCAGACATCCAAACCGCCAAACGCCTGAATTCCCACCAAGCCCGTTGGGCGTTATTTTTTGCCCATTTCAGGTTCACCCTCACCTATCGTCCGGGGTCCAAGAACGGGAAGCCCGATGTTCTGTCTCGTCAATAGGTCTCCGAGGAGGGCCTCCCCAACGCCGAGACCATCCTTCCACCATCCTGTGTTGTGGCTCCCCTCTCCTGGGAGATCGAATCCAGAGTCAAAGAGGCCCAACGGACTCAAGCTGACCTGACCCAGGCAATGGACCCTCCAATCGCCTCTTCGTGCCGGATTCTGTTCGGTCTCGGGTTCTCCAGTGGGGGCCTACCTCTCGTTCCGCCCGCCATCCCGGGATCGATCGAACTCTGTCCCTTCTGAAGCGACATTTCTGGTGGCCCTCCATAGATGCTGACACTCGCTCCTTCGTCTCTGCCTGTTCTGTATGTGCCCGCGGAAAAGCCTCCCACCGACCACCCGCTGGGCTGCTTCGTCCCCTACCTGTGCCTAGCCGCCCCTGGTTTCACATTGCGCTGGATTTCGTTACTAGACTACTCCCTTCACATGGGAACACTGCTGTACTCACCGTGGTGGACCGCTTCCCCAAAGCCGCGCTCTTCGTAGCCTTTCCCAAACTCCCTACAGCCCGTGTAGCAGCCGTCCTCCTTGTTCGTCACATCTTCCACCTTCCTGGAATTCCCTCTGACATTATTTCTGACCGTGGCCCCCAATTCATCTCTCTAGTCTGGAGATCCTTTTCTCAAGCCCTTGGAGCCTCAGTAAGTCTGTCTTCCGGCTTCCACCCGCAGACTAACGGTCAAACAGAACGGGCAGTCCAGGATTTGGAAGCAGCATTGCACTGCATAACCGCCAACAATCCTTCATCCTGGAGCTCCCATCTCGCTTGGGTAGAGTACGCCCACAATTCCCTGGTCAGTACCGCCACCGGAATGTTGCCCTTCCAATGCTCCCTCTGTTTCCTGCACGTTGCTGTGCCTTCAGTTCAGGCCCATCTCCGCCGGTGCCGCCGGGTCTGGGAGGATGCAGGCGCGGCCCTGCTCCGCTCAGCCGACCGCAACCGGAGGATTGCCGATCGCCATCAAGTTCCTGCACCCAGTTATCGGCTTGGGCAGAAGGTTTGGCTCCCGTCAACAGACATCCCCCTTAAGAATGAAGGAGAGATGTGCTTATCCGCTCCTTCATCCTGGACCCTTCCCTCATCCATGATTTCCATCGAGACAATCCGGCCAAGCCTGGTGGTTCACCTTGGAGGCTCAAGTTGAGGGCAGGGGGCCGTTTCCTTTCATGGTCCCGATCGTTAATTCCCTATTTTCATCTAATTTCCTTTGATTCTGCCGTGGTTCCGACCGTTAATTCCCATTTCCTCCTAATTTTCTTTGATGACGGCACACCCGGTTGCCATCAGGACCTGCAGCATAAGAACCCCGGCATTACAACCACTAGTTGCCAGATCGTTGGTTTTGCCTGTGTGGTAATTAACGTTTCCCAGCCGCTTACTGTGGGCTCTCCGCGTGTTTTAAGTTTTGCTCCGGTTCCGAGGATTACCTGTGAAACTCCGTCTCTCCGTGTCAAGATCCCTCCTGTTTGCTGTTCAACGCTCACGCCCGCGTCAGCATCCTAACTCAATCTCCGTGCCTGTGTCCTGTGTTTGGGTTCGCCTCGTTCATCACATCATGGGGTTATCGTCGGTGGGGATACAGTCAGTGATACAGGGCGATGGGGGAGAGGGGTCACTGAGGGACGGTGTTAGGGAGCTGGGAGAGGGGTTATTATCAATGGGGGACATAGGGCACTAGCAGAGGTGGATTGCTGAGGGACAGTGAGAGGAAATGGGGTTAATGTCAATGAGGATACGGTCTGTGACAGGCCAGTAGGGGAGATTGGAGTCTCTGAGGGACGATGAGAGGGAATGGGGTTAATGTCAGTGAGGAAACTGCTGTGACAGGGCTGGAGGAAGGGGATTGCCGAGGTCAGTTCATTGAGCAATATAACAGATAAAGGCCCTTCAGCCCACCAATTCCATGCTGACCCAGATCGTCCCAATTTCAGCCCGTATCCTCAAGGCCCTGCCCTCTACGAATCTGTCCAAGTGCTGTTTAATTATATCTTTGTACCTGCCTCAACCACTTCTGGTAGACTGATCACCCTCTGCTTGTCCAAGTTCCATCGGGTCCTTTTTAAATCATTCTCCTGTCCATAAAGACCATAAGACATAGGAGCAGAATTTGGCCATTTGATGCCCTGATCGTTCAGGAAACGGATCAACTTCCGCTTTAAATACACGCCTGGACTTGGCCTCTACCGCAGTCTGTGGCAGAGCATCCCACAGATTCCCTCCGCGCTGGCTAAAAAAAGTGCCCCTTACCTCTGTTCTGAAAGACAGACCCTCAATTTTGAGGCTGTTCCCTCGGGTTCTGGATACTCCTACCATAGGAAACAGACTCTCTATATCCACCCTATCCAGTCCTTTCATCATCCGGTACGTGTCAATGATATCCCCCCCCCCCACCCCGCATTCTTCCAAACTCCAGTGAGTACGGGCCCAAAGCTGCCAAACGTCCCTCGTATGTTAACCCCTTCATTCCCGGAATCATCCTCGCGCACCTCCTCTGGACTCTCTCCACCTAAGTCTCTGCCCGCTAGCTTTGGACTCCCTGCCTGTTACTGCCCACCTTATCCGCGCCCCCTTAGAACTTCAAGCTTTTCTATAAGGTCGTCCCTCATTCTACGTTCCGAGGAATAACGACCGATCCGTCAGGCCCTCTCGTCCTGGCAACAGTCTCCTCAATGTTTTCTGTACTCTTTCTAGTTTAATCACATCTCTCCCAGACATGGTGACCAAAACTGTACCAAATTTTCCAAGTGCAGCCTGACCAACAACTACAACTGTCCCAGTTCCTCTGTTCAGTGCCCTGATTTTTAAATTTGTTTTTGTACTACTTATTTAATTTAACCATTTATTGTAATTCACCATTCTGTTTCTACACTACCATTGTACCGCCGCTGCAAAGTTAACAGCTTTCACGACTCGTGCCGGTGGTATTAAACCTGATTCCGATGAAGGCTGGCGTGCTGAATGCCTTCACCACCCTGGTTACCTGTGACAAGCTCCAGATTTTTTTGCCATTCAAACGTGGATATGCATACTACCAAACGGAATGGCATTCCTCTGGGCCAAAGTGCACAATGCGGTGTATATAACTCACACACAACACATAAGGTAACATTACCAGAAATAAATTAACTAATAGCAAGGTGCATTTACGACACAAGTGAAAAAGTAAACCGTATAACGCTACTGGGGCTGCGTATGTGATGAGACCTGAATGGTGGCAGGGAGTTCAGTCAACCTGTGTAGCACCTTTGAGTGTCCTATGGACTCGGACCCCAAGATCCTTCTGATCCTCCACACTGCCAAGTGTCTTACCATTAATGCTATATTCTACCTTCATATTTGACCTACCAAAATGAACCACCTCACACTTATCTGGGTTGAACGCCATCTGCCACTTCTCAGCCCAGTTTTGCATCCTATCAACGTTCTGGTGTAACCTCTGACAGCCCTCCACACCATCTACAACACCTCCAACCTTTGTGTCATCAGTAAATTTACTAACCCATCCCTCCACTTCCTCATCCAGATCATTTATAAAAATCACAAAGAGTTGGGGTCCCAGAACAGATCCCTGAGGCACATCACTGGTCACCGGCCTCCATGCAGAATAGGACCCATCTACAACCACTCTGCTTCTGCGGGCAAGCCAGTTCTGGATCCACAAAGCAATGTCCCCTTGGATCCCATACCTCCTTACTTTGCTGGTGACTCCTGGTGTTCTGCAGGGGTTGGTGTTGTGAGCACTTCTTTTTAGTTTTATGTCAATGATTTGGATGATGGAATTGATGGCTTTGTGGACAAGTTTGTGAGTGATACAAAGATAGGTGGAGAGGCAGGTAGTGTTGAGGAAGCAGGGAGTCAACAGAAGAACTGAGACAGATTTGGAGTATGGGCAAAGAAGTGGCAGATGGGATATTGTGCAGGGAAGTGTTTGGTCATTCACTTTTGTAGAAAGAACAAAAGCATAGACTATTTTCTAAAAGGACAGAAAGTTCAAAATCTCAGGTGCAAATGCACTTGGCAGTCCTTAAGGTGGGTGGGGGGGTATATGGGAGGCGGGGTTTGAGGGTCGGCACAACATTGTGGGCAGAAGGGCCTGTACTGTGCTGTACTATTCTATGTTCTCAAGGCACTTGCCAGTCCTTCTACAGGATTCTCTAAGGTTAACTTGCAGGTTGATTTGATTGGTGAGGAAGGGAACTGCAATCTTGTCATTCATTTCGACAGCACTAGAATATAAAAACACGGATGTAATGTTAAGACTTTATTTGGTGCTGGTGAGGCCTCACTTGGAGTATTGCGAACAGTTTTGGTCCCTTATCTAAGAAAGGATGCGTTGACATTGGAGAGGGATTGGAAGAGGTTCACAAGAATGATTCCGGGAATGAAAGGGTTATTTTATGTGGTGGAAATGGTTAAAGCTGGTGTATGCTGGGATACTTGACCATTCTGGAGCAGCTGGACTTAAGGCTACTGATGCGAGTCGAGAACAACCTTGGATGATTAGCGTCGCGCCAGGAATTAAAATGAACAGCATATTAAACCCCTGGAACCAGGAGGGAGGATGCGTCCGGGGGTAAGTTATGAGTTCTGATGACAGGAAAACAAAGATTCGCTCTCAGAAGTAAATCATGAGCCCTGATAACAGGGAACAAAGAGGACTGTTAGACTCGCGCTGAGAGATAATTGACGTGTCTTTTAAACGATTGATCATGTACTGACCGTGGGATGCTTAACAAAGTTATGTGAAGTTGTTTGTCTTGCAGTATAAATATGATCTATGTATAACCTAAAAATCAGAGTTCTGGTGGCGGTGGAGACTCCCCACGGAATCATGATCATAAACTCTTAAAACGAATGAAAAAAAGGGACTGATTTAGCTGAAGGGGTGGGGTGGGGGAGTGGCGTCCGCATTAAATTAAGGGCCTGCCCGAGTTGAAGGGGGTGGGGAGATTTCCAGGTTCGTAGATGGAGATTCAGTGAGCGCTCATTGTGTTCATAGTGCTTATAAAGAGACTTTGTGCTGTTTTAACTGAAATTAAAATCCTAAACAGGAAAAATGGGAACTGCCGGCAGTCGATCACCCCCCAGCGCGGATCCTACCAGTAAACCGAAGAGGTCCGGAGGTAAAACGAGGGCTTTCAATACTCAACTGCAGGTAGGAAAAAAGACGCCAAAACTACTAAACAGGTAAAACGGCACCGCCAGCAGTTAGGAGACCCCCTGGTTCCGCCTGGACCCCGGCCGATACGGTAATTAGAGAGACCGGGTATGATGGTTATGCGGTAACGTTCAGTAGTGATTTGTATGAGCGGTCACATGGGGGATCGGCCGTATGGGGGAAGTTTTCATTTGAGTCTAATCCAACACTGGGAGGACACCACCCGAAATGGGGACGGCGACCCCAATTGGGATGTTGATTACATGTTAAAATGTTTTAAACGATGGAAGGAGGTGGCTAAAAGACGCCAACCTCCAAAGAAACAGGAGAGTAAGCAGCCTGAAACAGAGAAGGCTGGGGCTGAAAAGAAAACTGCCCCGGGACTTTATCCCCGACCCCTCGTACCGGCCAGTGCCCCATCGGCACCCTATAGTGAAACAGACGATTTAATGATGACGGCCGCATTGGGACGACCGGCTCCCCCTCCATACAACTCCCCTATGTCAGAGGTTCAGGCACCGGCGCGAAGGACCTGCACCCTAGCCAGTCCACGGTCGATCGCCTGCTTCAGGGACCACGCAGACGTTGCTAAATATACTCGGCGGTGTCGACCACTAGGGGTTGCTTAAGTTAGCCCTACCTATTAGTGGTCGTCGCCTCCGGGAGCCCTATTCGACCCAAAAGAACGTATGGAGCCAGTCAGCTCGTCCAGGGTCAGAGGCTGATCCAGACTCTCCCGCTTGCCGTCGTCTAAGACCTGCGTGATAGACGACTGGAAGTTGCAGGAAGCTGTGGCCTTTTCGTAGTACAAACCGGCATAGAAGGACGTGCAGATCCTCAATATGTCTGTCTGCGAGGACGCGACTGAGCCGTCCTCTTCCTTAAGGCTGTGGATCACAGAGCTTCCCCTGTGCACCTTCTGGAAGAAGAAGCGTCAGCACGTCTCGTCCTGCTCCACGGTTTGGACCCTTGATCGGAAGATGATCTTGGAGGATTCGGCGGCGAAGTATCGGGCTTATCGGCCCTTCACCTCTCGCAAATCTTCCCTGACATCCACCACAGCCCCTTGGACTGCAGAAGGAGAAGTTGCCGCAACGGAGTTCCCTCTGCTCCCGCCTCGCTTTCTGGAAATCCTTGCGAATGAAGAATCTCTTCATGTTCTCCTTGGTGGCTTCCCACCAGAGAACCGAGGAATCAAAGAAGGCTTTCAAGGTTCTCCAACCTGTGTACTCCTTGTCGAGTTCCCTAATATTCTCTCTCGTCGGCAGCTTAACGTTCAGCTTCCTGCCTTCCTAAGTGACAGGTGGCTCGCAGAAGACAGTTGTCAGAGAGGAACAGCGGCTTGACGTCGGTGGACCTGACCGTGAGGGACTCTGAGGGGAAGCGGAAGTCGATCCAGGAGTGGGCTGAGCCGTCCGATCGTGTCCAGGTGGCTTTGTTCCACCTGTGGGGGTGCCAAAGGCGTCTCGCAGCTGGGCTGTCTTCACTGTTCCCATCAGGAGTCTGGGGGTACTGTCCAGCCGCATCAATGGCGCAGTTGATGTCTCCGGCTGGGACGTCAGCAGCAGCGAGGCGAGCCGTGAGCCCTCCCCACAGTCGCAGTTTCCGTTTCACCTTGGCAGTGCAGTCAGCTCTAGCCAGTTGTTCCCGCACGCTTCGGCCCCTCTGAACCAGATCCCCAACACCTTCAACCCCTCACGGTGACGGGGACAGTGGATCCGTCAGCGCTCTTATGCCTTGATCAGAGCTCCCGATCACGGTCCCGCCACTGGCAGGTTTGATTTGTTTCTCGCCTGGCCTGGGTGTCCGTTCTGACACGCGATGGCCGGGCCGAAGAAGAGAACCCGAACAGTGATCACGAAGAACGGAGGGAGCCAAGCCTCAGGAAATGAAGCGGTAGGAGACAATGAATCACCATCTGCCGGCAGTCCACCAGCGGAGCGCCTGTCCGAACGTGCGAGCGCTTCCGCTTCCATGGCGCTTTTTTCTCCAAAAATACTTCATTCAGAAATATTACAAAATAAAGTTGTTTACTTAAAAAAACATTCGTTGACTCTGAGTCCTTATTCAATAAATAGTTATTTACAATAAAATTATGCGTTGACTCTCAGTCCATATTCAAATGAAAGATGTTTACAATAAATCGTTCGTTTACTCTCAAACCTTAGTCAAGAATTATGATTATTTACAATAAAATTATTAACAATAAAAACAGTTTCGGGCCGACCAGAGCGTCGTTCACTGAACTGATGATCTGCCAGCAGCACCGGATGTTTGTCTCAGTGTGTGTCCCCGGAACAGCCCGTAGATGACGGTGTCCTCGGTAACGCAGCTGCTGGGCATGAATGTTAACACCGCCCCTCCCTTCCATTCTCCTGCACACCTTCTTCGCGAACCCACAAGGTGAGCCACCGACTGCAGCCCATCACAGTCCTCCCGTGGGCAACGGGGTGCGGAGGCGCCGTTCCAGGCGTACAGGAGCGATCTGACTGGGAAGGCCCCTCTCACCGCCAGCCAGGCGACGTCAAGGTGCCTGTTGGTGAGGTGTGGCGATGAGGCAATTTGCCAGATATACTGGACAGTCTGCTGAGGGAACCACCTGCGCCAAGTACAGCAGCCCTAATGACCAGGTTCTTGCCCGTTATGGATAAGGAGCGCCCTCCCCACAGTCCCAGTTTCTGTTTCACCCTGGCAGTCCACTCCTGCCGGTTCTCGTTGCACGCCTCGCCCCCCCCCCCGCCCCCCGAACCAGATCTCCAACACCCTCATGTGGTCAGACCTGATACTGAAGGCGACACTGGATCGGTCGGGCCAGTTTTTTTTTATATTTCAAAATGTACTTTATTCAAAAATAAAATTATATACAATAAACCATTCAATAACTTTTCATCCTTTACATACGTTTCCATTATAGTCTGTACATATCCATACTTATGGCCACTCACGTGGCACTCCAGTTGTTCACCTCACCACATCATTGTTGAGCTCCGTGTGCGTCCCCGGGAACAGCCCGTAGATCAGAGAGTCCTCTGTTACGCAGCTGCTGGGCATGAAACGTGACACTAGCCCGTCCATTCTCCTCCACACCCTCTCTGCGAACTGGCAGTGTGCAAAGAGGTGGGTCACAGACTCCTCCTCACTGCAGTCCTCCCGGGGGCAGTTGGGTGCGGAGACGACGTTCCGGGCGTACAAGAGGGATCTGACTGGGAGGGCCCCTCTCACCGCCAGCCAGGCGAGGTCTTGGTGCCTATTGGTGAGATCTGGTGATGAGGCATTTTGCCAGATGAACTGGACGGTCTGCTCAGGGAACCACACCACTGTGTCCATCCCCGTCCTTCTCCTGCAGTGCCTGCAGGACATTACGTGCCGACCATTGCCTGATGGCCCTGTGGTCAAAGGCGTTCTGCTGGAAAAACTTTTCTACGTAGGACAGGTATGCCAGCAACGACCAGCTGACTGGGGCGTTGCGCGGGAGTGGGGCCAACCCATCCTTCGTAGCCAGGGCGACAGGTAGAACCTGGGCACATAGTGGTACTTGGTGCCCACATACCTGGGTTCTACACACAACCTGATGCAGCCACATACGAAGCTGGCCATCAGGGTGAAGGCGACATTGGGGACGTTCTTGCCCCCATTGTTCAGGGACTTGTGCATGACGGTCCGTCTCACCCGCTCCATCTTGGATCCCCAGACGAATCTGAAGACAGCTCAGGTGATTTCCGAGCTGCAGGAGCGGGGGACGGGCCACACCTGCGCCAAGTACAGCAGCGCTGAGAGCACCTCACACCTGATGACCAGGTTCTTGCCCGTTATCGACAGGGAGCGCCCTCCCCACAGTCCCAGTTTCCGTTTCACCTTGGCAGTCCACTCCTGCCAGTTCTTGTTGCACGCCTCGGCCCCTCCGAGCCAGATCCCCAACACCCTCACGTGGTCAGACCTGATGGTGAATCGGTCGGGCCAGTTGCCGAAGAACATGGCTTCGCTCTTCGTGCGGTTGACCCTGGCCCTCGACGCTAGCTCGAACTGTTCGCAGATGCCAATCAACCTGCGAACTGACCTCGGATCAGAGCAGAAGACGGTGACGTCGTCCATGTACAGGGGGGTTTTTACTTGGGTCCCTCCACTGCCTGGCAGTGTCACCCCTCTTATGTCCTCATCCCTCCCGATGGCTTCCGCAAAGAGTTTTTTTTTCCAAAAATACTTTATTCAGAATTATTACAAAATAAAGTTATTTGCATATAAGAAGAAAAAATTCGTTGACTCTGAGTCCTTATTCAATAAAGTTATTTTCAATAAAATTATGCGTTGACTCTCTGTTCATATACCAATGAAAGATGTTTACAATAAACCGTTCATTTACTCTCAACCCTTGGTCGAGAGTTAAGACTTATTAACAATAAAATTATCAACAACAAAGGCAGGCGTTGGCTCTAATGCTTTTTCCAAATTAACAATTCCATCCACTCCTGGGGCACCATGTTGATTATCTGTCCGCCAGAGAAAGCAGGATCTCCCAATGGCCACACATTTTAATTCCACATCCCATTCCCATTCTGATATGTCTATCCATGGCCTCCTCTACTGTAAATATGAAGCCACACTCAGGTTAGAGGAACAACGCCTTATATTCCGTCTGGGTAGCCTCCAGCCTGATGGCATGAACATTGACTTCTCTAACTTCTGCTAATGCCCCACCTCCCCCTCGTATCCCATCCATTATTTATTTATATACACACATTCTTTCTCTCTCTCTCTCTCTCTCCTTTTGCTCCCTTTGTCCCTCTGACTATACCCCTTGCCCATCCTCTGGGTTTCTCCCCCTCCCCCCTTTCCTTCTCCCTGGGCCTCCTGTCCCATGATCCTCTCATATCCCTTTTGCCAATCAACTGTCCAGCTCTTGGCTGCATCCCTCCCCCTCCTGTCTTTTCCTATTATTTTGGATCTCCCCCTCTCCCTGTGAGGCAACTTTCTGGGATCTGTGGGCATGTACCCCCAGATCCCTCTGCTCCTCCACACTACCAAGTATCCTGCCATTTACTTTGTACTCTGTCTTCGAGTTTGTCCTTCCAAAGTGTACTACTCACACTTTTCCGGGTTGAACTCCATCTGCCACTTCTCAGCCCACTTCTGCATTCTATCAATGTCTCTCTGCAATCTTCGACAATCCTCTACACTATCTACAACACCACCAACCTTTGTGTCATCTGCAAACTTGCCAACCCACCCTTCTACCCCCACATCTAGGTCGTTAATAAAAATCACGAAAAGTAGAGGTCCCAGAACAGATCCTTGTGGGACACCACTAGTCACAATCCTCCAATCTGAATGTACTCCCTCCACCACGACCCTCTGCCTTCTGCAGGCAAGCCAATTCTGAATCCACCTGGCCAATCCTGGATCCCATACCTTCTGACTTTCTGAATAAGCCTACCATGTGGAACCTTGTCAAATACCTTACTAAGATTCATATAGATCACATCTGCTGCACTACCCTCATCTATATGCCTGGTCACCTCCTCAAATAACTCTATCAGTCTTGTTAGACACGATCTGCCCTTCACAAAGCCATGCTGACTGTCCCTGATCAGACCATGATTCTCTAAATGCCTATAGATCCTATCTCTAAGAATCTTTTCCAACAGCTTTCCCACCACAGACGTAAGGCTCACTGGCCTATAATTACCCAGACTATCCCTACTACCTTTTCTGAACAAGGGGACAACATTCGGCTCCTTCCAATCCTCCGGTACCATTCCCGTGGACAACGAGGACATAAAGATCCTAGCCAGAGGCTCAGCAATCTCTTCTCTCGCCTCGTGGAGCAGCCTGGGGAAAATTCCATCAGGCCCCGGGGACTTATCCATCCTAATGTATTTTAACAACTCCAACACCTCCTCTCCCTTAATATCAACATGCTCCAGAACATCAACCTCACTCATATTGTCTTCACCATCATCAAGTTCCCTCTCATTGGTGAATACCGAAGAGAAGTATTCATTGAGGACCTCACTCACTTCCACAGCCTCCAGGCACATCTTCCCACCTTTATCTCTAATTGGTCCTACCTTCACTCCTGTCATCCTTTTTTTCTTCACATAATTGAAGAATGCCTTGGGGTTTTCCTTTACCCTACTCACCAAGGCCTTCTCATGCCCCCTTCTTGCTCTTCTCAGCCCCTTCTTAAGCTCCTTTCTTGCTTCCCTATATTCCTCAATAGACCCATCTGATCCTTGCTTCCTAAACCTCATGTATGCTACCTTCTTCCACCTGACTAGATTTTCCACCTCACTCGTCACCCATGGTTCCTTCACCCTACCATTCTTTATCTTCCTCACCGGGACAAATTTATCCCTAACATCCTGCAAGAGATCTCTAAACATCGACCAGATGTCCATAGTATATTTCCCCGCAAAAACATCATCCCAAATCACACCCACAAGTTCTAGCCTTATAGCCTCATAATTTGCCCTTCCCCAATTAAAAATTTTCCTGTCCTCTCTGATTCTATCCTTTTCCATGATAATGCTAAAGGCCAGGGAGTTACTTGAAGGTGTGCGAGTGATTGAAGGAGCAGCGAGAACAAGTCTAAACCAATAAAAGAAGCAATTCCCAAATCAAAATCCAGGGAGGTAGAGGAGCATACAGAGCAGGCTGAACCGAAGAGAGGGTGGCTTACAACAAATACTGAGAGCTCCACAGGGGGAAGAACCGGTCCAACGAGAAACCGAAGACATTGCCATTGTGTAGACTGTTCTAAGTCAGGGGCTCCCAATCTTTCTTATGCTATGGAGGCTTCCCATTGAGAGGTCCGTGGACCCCAGGTTGGGAACTGCTGTTCTAAGTGAAGACTTGACATCTACCTTTGCAGAAGTTAATGCTAATACCAACACCACCCTATCTCTATCTCCCACAATTTTATATACCTTAGTCACCTTCCCTCTTAGGTCCTAAATCCCCCACCATCAGGTTCAAGAACAACTACTTTCCTTAAAATATTCAGTTATCGACCCAACTAGTTAAAACCCTAATCACTTTGGTTTAGCAACACTATGAGCACTTTGCTCTCAATCTGAGCTTTATTTTGTTCTAGTTGTGCTTCCTTGTAAAAAACTGTATGATTGATGTTTTTCTTGTGAATACAGCTCATCTGATGCCACGTGTCTGTGATGCTGCAGCAAGCGTTTCATTGCTCCTGTGTTCATACATGTACTTGTGTGTGTGAGACAGTGAACTCGACTTTGACTTTGATGCTCTATCTGAATGTTCTGGGCATACGCAGGATGTTCTGCTATGGTGGAGTGCAGCCCTGTCCTCTCGTTCCAGGTGGAGAAAGTCCTGAGTAGGGGCCCCATTGAGCAGAGATCCATTAGGCAATGGTTGGCCAGAATGTGTTTGGAGTCCTGAGAAGAGGAAGGTAATGTTCCAGCTGGGATGTAGCCTGAATGGTGGTGAAGCAGCTGATCTTTGTGCCACTTCAACACTCTTACTCAAGAATTGATTTTTTTTTATTGACTCTCGTCTTATTTCTTCAGTAGTTAAATGCGAATATGACTCTATAACCATTTTGGACCATACTCCACTTTAGCTTTCCATTAAATTATTGGCCAAAGCTCATAACAATAGACAATGGCTTTTTAATTCGCTGTTGCTTCAGGACTTGGATTTTGTTAACTTCATGAATGAACAAATTGATCTCTTTTTCCACAATTAACAGTACAGAGGATATGTCCGTGAACACCCTTTGGGATTCCTTCAAAGCTTATATTCGTGGCCAGATTATTTCGTACTCTGCTGCTTTGAGGAAAAGGTTGAAGAAGGAAGAGCTTGCTCTTGTGGACAAGATTAAGGAAATAGATAAGAAATATGCTACAGCTCCTTCTGAGAAGCTGTATAAACAAAGAACTGAACTTCAAATGGAACACAGTTTATTACTTCTGTCCTCTATTGCAAACCAATTAATGAAGACAAGAAGTGAATTTTATATACATAGTGACAAAGTTGGTAAACTGTTGGCTAATCAGTTGAAGACTAACTCTATTAAACTTCAAATTAATCAGATTTATAATCAAAAAGATCAACTGACATTTGATCAAGCTGAGATTAATCAATTCTTCTTTGATTTTTATTCCTCTTAATATCAATCAGAATCTCCATGAGATTCTAAACATATGTGTGACTTTTTAGATAACCTAGACTTCCCTAAGATATCACACGATATATGTTCTATGTTAGAAACTTCCTTCACTACTGATAAGATTAAGAATGCTATTTTTTCTATGAACTCGGGGATAGCTCCTGGCCCTGACGGGTTTACCCTAGAATTTTTTAAATCTTTTGCACCCTCATTAGTCCCCTGGTTATCCAGGGTTCTGGAGGCCTCATTAAAACTTGGTAAACTACCAGAATCCTTTTATAGAGCATTGATCTCTTTAATATTAAAGAAGGATAAAGACCCCGCTCAATGCGCATCTTATAGACCAATATCCTTGTTAAATGTTGACTCCAAGATTTTTTCTAAATTATTAGCAAATAGACTAGAAAAAAGCACTTCTTTATATTATTTCAGAAGATCAAACGGGTTTTATTAAGAATCGCTATTCTTTTTATAATATTCGTACACTTCTAAATATTGCCTATACCCCGTCACAAACCGATCCTGAATGCGTCACTTCCCTAGACGCTGAAAAAGCCTTTGACAGGGTTGAATGGCCCTACTTATTTAAGGTGCTTGAAATGTTTAACTTCAGCCCGAAATTTATAACCTGGATTAAATTGTTATACCATTCTCCATCTGCAGGCATTCTGACCTCTGCAAGGGACTGGCAGCTGTTGGTGGACCTCGAAGGGCAGCTGAAGTTCCCCAACCATATCGCAGCCACCATCCTGCGACCTGACATTGTCCTAGTGTCTGAGTTGACTAAACAAGTGGTGCTGCTGGAGCTGACCGTCCCATGGGAAGATAGCTTAGAAGAGGCCTTTGAAAGGAAGCTCTCCAAGTACGCAGGACTGGTCAGCAACTGTCAGCAGGCCGGATGGAGAGCGAGGTGTCTCCCAGTGGAGGTTGGTTGTAGGGGATTCGTAGCCCATTCTTTAGTTAGAGCCTTCAGCATTTTGGGCATGGAGGGAGAGGGGAAGAGGAGAGCCATCCGCAGTACCACGGATACGGCAGAGAGGGCCTCAAGATGGCTGTGGCTCAAAAGAGGGGAGCCATGGAGTCATAAGTAGCTAGCCATCTGGACACAAGCTGGGGTCTGATCAGCCCCGGCTGGGTCACCTGGAGGAGGTTGTATGATGTTGAAAGACCCGAAACACCGGATGATTTCAGGAACATCACTGAAGATGTGTCCAGAAGCATCAATAGATGTATGTACACAGCTATGGCGTCAGTTCGTACTAATACTGAAAACTCACCTTTTTTCCCTCTATTTCGAGGTACCAGACAAGGGTGTCCTCTTAGCCCTTTGTTAGCTGATACAGCATTAGAACCACTAGCAATTGCTATTCGAGAATCTACTAACATTATTGATATAAGTCGTGGGTTAAAGTCTCATAAAGTATCACTTTACGCTGATGATATATTTCCAATCCTCAAAAATCTATCCCAGCAGCTCTAGATTTATTAGCCCAATTTAGTCTTTTTTCAGGATACAAATTAAATCTTAATAAGAGTGAATTTTTCCCTATTAATAAGCAAGTTCCCTTATATCAGAACCTGCCATTTAGATTGGTTAATAATCATTTTTCATATCTTGGGATTAAAATTACCTGTAAACGTAAGGATTTATTTAAGGCTAATTATTTACCCTTAATTGACAATATCACACAACTTTCCTTTAAATGGTGTCCACTTTATTTAACTTTGACTGGTCGTATTAATGCTGTTAAGATGTTTATTCTGCCAAAATTTTTATATATATTTCAGACATTACCAATTTTTGTTCCAAAATCCTTTTTTGATAAAGTAGACTCTAAAATCTCTTCATTTATTCGGCAAAATAAAAACCCGAGGTTGGGTAGAATACATCTACAGAAAGCTAAGAGAGATGAAGGCTTGGCACTACCTAACCTTAGATTTTATTACTGGGCAATTAATATTCGACACATGAAATTTTGGTTACTTGACCAAGATACACCATCCATTCCTAAATGGGTAGTATTGGAATTACATTCTGTTCAAGGCTATGCACTTGGTTTCTCTTCCCTCCGATTTGAAACGATATAAGCAGGTTTGCAACCCAATAGTTAAACATACCTTACGTATCTGGTTCCAATTCCGAAAATTTTTTGATCTTAATCAATTTGTGCTAGCGATTCCTATTATTGGCAATATATTTTTCTCCCCTCCTCTACAGACCGTGCCTTTCAAATATGGAAGACTAATGGTATATCATGGTTTTCTGACTTATAGAATAGTACAGCACAGTACAGGCCCTTCAGCCCACAATGTTGTGCCAACCCTCAAACCCTGCCTCCTATATAAGCCCCCACCTTAAATTCCTCCATATACCTGTCTGGTAGTCTCTTAAACTTCACTAGTGTATCTGCCTCCACCACTGACTCAGGCAGTGCATTCCACGCACCGACCACTCTCTGAGTAAAAAAACCTTCCTCTAATATCCCCCTTGAACTTCCCACCCCTTAACTTAAAGCCATGTCCTCTTGTATTGAGCAGTGGTGCCCTGGGGAAGAGGCGCTGGCTATCCACTCTATCTATTCCTCTTATTATCTTGTACACCTCTATCATGTCTCCTCTCATCCTCCTTCTCTCCAAAGAGTAAAGCCCTAGCTCCCTTAATCTCTGATCATAATGCATACTTTCTAAACCAGGCAGCATCCTGGTAAAACTCCTCTGTACCCTTTCCAATGCTTCCACATCCTTCCTATAGTGAGGCGACCAGAACTGGACACAATACTCCAAGTGAGGCCTAACCAGAGTTTATAGAGCTGCATCATCACATCGCGACTCTTAAACTCTATCCCTCGACTTATGAAAGCTAACACCCCATAAGCTTTCTTAACTATCCTATCCACCTGTGAGGCAACTTTCAAGGATCTGTGGGCATGTACCCCCAGATCCCTCTGCTCCTCCACACTACCAAGTATCCTGCCATTTACTTTGTACTCTGTCTTCGAGTTTGTCCTTCCAAAGTGTACTACTCACACTTTTCCGGGTTGAACTCCATCTGCCACTTCTCAGCCCACTTCTGCATTCTATCAATGTCTCTCTGCAATCTTCGACAATCCTCTACACTATCTACAACACCACCAACCTTTGTGCCGTCTGCAAACTTGCCAACCCACCCTTCTACCCCCACATCCAGGTCGTTAATAAAAATCACGAAAAGTAGAGGTCCCAGAACAGATCCTTGTGGGACACCACTAGTCACAATCCTCCAATCTGAAAGTACTCCCTCCACCACCACCCTCTGCCTTCTGCAGGCAAGCCAATTCTGAATCCACCTGGCCAAACTTCCTTGGATCCCATGCCTTCTAACTTTCTGAATAAGCCTACCATGTGGAACCTTGTCAAATGCCTTACTAAAATCCATATAGATCACATCCACTGCACTACCCTCATCTATATGCCTGGTCACCTCCTCAAAGAACTCTATCAGGCTTGTTAGACACGATCTGCCCTTCACAAAGCCATGCTGACTGTCCCTGATCAGACCATGATTCTCTAAATGCCTATAGATCCTATCTCTAAGAATCTTTTCCAACAGCTTTCCCACCACAGACGTAAGGCTCACTGGTCTATAATTACCCGGACTATCCCTACTACCTTTTTTGAACAAGGGAACAACATTCGCCTCCCTCCAATCCTCCGGTACCATTCCCATGGACAACGAGGACATAAAGATCCTAGCCAGAGGCTCAGCAATCTCTTCTCTTGCCTCGTGGAGCAGCCTGGGGAATATTCCATCAGGCCCCGGGGACTTATCTGTCCTAATGTATTTTAACAACTCCACACCTCCTGTCCCTTAATATCAGCATGCTCCAGAACATCAACCTCACTCATATTGTCTTCACCATCATCAAGTTCCCTCTCATTGGTGAATACCGAAGAGAAGTATTCATTGAGGACCTCACTCACTTCCACAGCCTCCAGGCACATCTTCCCACCTTTATCTCTAATCAGTCCTACCTTCACTCCTGTCATCCTTTTTTTCTTCACATAATTGAAGAATGCCTTGGGGTTTTCCTTTACCCTACTCGCCAAGGCCTTCTCATGCCCCCTTCTTGCTCTTCTCAGCCCCTTCTTAAGCTCTTTTCTTGCTTCCCTATATTCCTCAATAGACCCATCTGATCCTTGCTTCCTAAACCTCATGTATGCTGCCTTCTTCCTCCTGACTAGATTTTCCACCTCACTTGTCACCCATAGTTCCTTCACCCTACCATTCTTTATCTTCCTCACCGGGACAAATTTATCCCCTACATCCCGCAAGAGATCTCTAAACATCGACCACATGTCCATAGTACATTTCCCTGCAAAAACGTCATCCCAATTCACACCCGCAAGTTCTAGCCTTGTAGCCTCATAATTTGCCTTTCCCCAATTAAAATTTTTCCTGTCCTCTTTGATTCTATCCTTTTCCATGATAATTATAAAGGCCAGGGAGCGGTGGTCACTGCCCCCCAGATGCTCACCCACTGAGAGATCTGTGATCTGACCCGGTTCATTACCTAGTACTAGATCTAGCATGGCATTCCCCCTGGTCGGCCTGTCCACATAGTGTGACAGGAATCCATCCTGGACACACTTAACAAACTCTGCCCCATCTAAATCCTTGGAACTAATCAGGTGCCAATCAATATTAGGGAAGTTAAAGTCACCCATGATAACAACCCTGTTATTTTTGCACCTTTCCAAAATCTGCCTACCAATCTGCTCCTCTGTATCTCTGCTGCTACCAGGGGGCCTATAGAATACCCCCAGTAGAGTAACTGCTCCCTTCCTGTTCCTGACTTCCACCCATATTGACTCAAAAGAGGATCCTGCTACATTGCCCACCATTTCTGTAGCTGTAATAGTATCCCTGACCAGTAATGCCACCCCTCCTCCCCTTTTTCCGTCCTCTCTATTCCTTTTAAAGCACTGAAATTGAGGAATATTGAGAATCCATTCCTGCCCTGGTGCCAGCCAAGTCTCTGTAACGACCACTACATCATAATTCCATGTAGGTATCCAAGCTCTCAGTTCATCACCTTTGTTCCTGATGCTTCTTGCATTGAGGTATACACATTTCAGCCCTTCTACCTTACTGTCTTTACACTGTTTATTCTGCTTCTCTTTCCTCACCAGGACAAATTTATCCCTTACATCCCTTACATATTTTCAGATGGCTCCCTTATATCTTTTGAACAATTATCTAATAAATACAATTTACCAAGAACACATTTTTTTAGATATTTGCAAGTTAGAAATTTCCTAAATACCATACTCTCTTCCTTTCCGGCCTTACCCCCACCCCCCAGAAATATTTTAGACGTTATCATCAACCTTAACCCGTTTCAGAAAGGTGTAACGGCTACTATTTATAATACTATCATGAAATTTAGGAAAGCTCCACTCGACAAGATTAGGACTGACTGGGAAAGGGAATTCGGTCTTACTATCCTGGCTGAGGACTGGAACTATATTTTACAACTTGTTAACACCTCCTCTATCTGTTCCAAACACTCTTTAATTCAATTTAAAGTTGTCCATAGAGCACATATCTCTAAAGATAAATTAGCTCGTTATTACCCTCATATTAACCCTCTTTGCGATAGATGTCATGGGGAGATAGCCTCCTTTACCCACATGTTTTGGTCTTGTCCTACTCTGGAAACTTTTTGGAAAGACATTTTTAATATTATCTCAAAGGTTCTGAATAGTGATATTTCTCCCCATCCTATTACTGCTATCTTTGGATTACCTAAACCTTCTAATAATTTACCCCCCTCAGCGCGTAGAATGACTGCATTTCTTACTTTAATGGCGAAAAGATGTATTCTACAACATTGGAAGGAGATTAATGCCCCAACTACGTTTTTTTGGTTCTCTCAAACGATACTGTGTCTAAATTTGGAAAGAATCAGAAGTAATCTTTATGATACTTCAGTTAAATTTGAACAGACCTGGAGATCATTTATTCAATATTTTCATTTAATGTAACTATTTTTTTTCTCTCTGACTACGTATACATTCCCTTCGTGGATTTTATCTGCCGGGTTTGAGGACGCGATTGTTTAATTGTTTAAAGTCCAGTATATACCCAGTTAGCCTATTGCTTTGCTTTGTTAGGTTAGTTGCACGGTAGGTTTTCTTTCTGTTTTTTTTCGTTCTGTTGGTATCTATGAAGAATTAGTATGCAATTATATTACCTTGTTATTCTATAATTAACATACGTTGTATTGTTTTCTTTTGTATTAATATTACTTTTATATTTATATCCTAACAATGTATTGGTTGCTATATATTTTACTCTTTGTGTACTAATTCAATAAAAAGATTTAAAAAGAAAGAAAGATCTTTGTGCCTCTTCCTCATCCCGGGCCTTTCCGATGTTATCATCTCTCCCGGCCACCTGTGCGTAGGAGCCCGCCCGTTTCGGTCAGGCCCTGTACAGGTGGTCCGCCTGCCCGCAGAGGTGGCAGGACTTGGCCTCCGTGTCCCTCCACCTTGCAGTTTCTGCACAGCACAGCCTTACACTGGGCTGCGATGTGCTCCGCCTTACCGCAGTTCCGGCACACCTTGGGTTGCCCGGCATAAACCAGGAAGCCCCGGTTCCCTCCTGTTGCGAACACTGAGGATGGATGGATGACACAGCCGCTGGTGTCCACCCTCAGCTTCACCCTGACCTGCCCTTTACTTGTCCATACTCCCAGACTGTCGTTGACGTTCTCACACTTGCCCACGCTCTCCACATATCGCGCTGGGAATGTGAGGATGCCAACGACCGGTACATAGGGGTTGAACATTTGTACCAGAACCGTTCTCTCTTGCTGCGTTACGTCGGCGTAGAGGGGCTGCGCTTTTAGTAGCGACAGCGGCGCCTCGCTCCCCTTCTCACTGAAGCAGTCACGTAACGTCTGCCACCCTGGGGCATGCCCGAAGGTGACGTCGTAGTAACCGGCGAAATCCCGGACGCTGTAAAGATCGTTCACCTTGAAGCCACGGCAATCCGGTAGCACCTTGCAAATGAAGGTCTCCCTACTGAAACCGTTGCCTTCTTTCAAATCTCGAACGCTCAGTCTGACCGTCTTCTTGACCCCAGCCCCACGAATCGAAGCGCTGGTCTCTCCAGCCTTCCTCTTCTCTGATGCGTTCGTCTCTCCAGCCATCCTTCCCTCCATCGCCGCTGCACAGGGGGAAAGGGCCAGATTTCGGAGCCGATTCCCTCCACATTCCACCCCGTGTCAGCCCGAGGCCGCTCCCCTGCCAACGCTCTCTGTGTGCTGAAATGACCACCGGCGATCAGAGCGTTCCGGTAAAGAACGCTTGATCTTAGCTCTTCATCACCTTCTCTCCCCTGCCAGTTCAGCTCCTGGAAGTTTTCCTCTCGGCGCCGGACATCACGTGTCAGAACGGATATCCAGAAAAAAACTACCCAGAGCGATGTGACAGGGAACCAGTCTCCATCATCAGGGACAACAACCCCCGCCCCCCGCCTTAGATTACATCTACACATGTTGGGAGACCGCCGGACGTGGAGCGAGAATCCGAAGGGCGAACGATCGACTTATCAGTGAGTTCCAACTTTGCGCAACAGTCTGTTTGATAAGATTGGGCCCTTGTTTTTATTTCGTTTCTTTACTGACCATATAGTCTTGGCAGAAAAGGATCTTGGCGATTGTAGGGATGACTTGCAGTGGACTGAAAAGCTTGAGAATGTAGATATTAAGAAAGAGGATGTGCTGGAGCTTTAGGAAAGCATCAAGTTGAATAAGTCACCGGGACCAGACGGGATGTACCCCAGGCTACTGTGGGAAGCAAGTGAGGAGATTGCTGAACCTCTGGCAATTATCTTTGCATCATCAATGAGGCGAGGCTCCGGAGGATTGGAGAGTAGCGGATGTTGTTCCCTTATTCAAGAAAGGGAGTAGAGATATCCCAGGAAATTATAGGCCAGTGAGTCTTACTTCAGTGGTTGGTAAGTTGATGGAGAAGGCCCTGAGAGGCAGGATTTGTGAACATTTGGAGAGGCATAATATGGTTAGAAATAGTCAGCATGGTTTTGTCAAAGGCAGGTCGTGCCCTACATCCTGATTGAATTTTTTGAGGATGTGACTAAGCACATTGAAGAAGGTAGAGCCATAGTTGTAGTGTACATGGATCTTAGCAAGCCATTTGATAAGATACCCCATGCAAGGCTTATTGAGAAAGTAAGGAGGCATGGGATCCAAGGGGACGTTGCTTTGTGGATCTAGAACTGGCTTTCCCACAGAAGGCAAAGACTGGTTGTAGATGGGTCATATTCTGCATGAAGGCCGGTGACCAGCGGTGTCCCTCAGGGATCTGTTCTGGGACCCCTACTCTTTGTGATTTTTTTATAAATGACCTGGATGAGGAAGTGAGGAAGTGGAGGGGTGGGTTAGTAAATTTGCTGATGACATAAAGGTTGGGTGTGTTGTGGACAGTGTGGATGGCTGTCAGAGGTTAAAGTGGGACATTGATAGGATGCAAAACTGGGCTGAGAAACGGCAGATGGCGTTCAACCCAGATAAGTGTGAGGTGGTTCATTTTGGTAGGTCAAATATGTTGGCAGAAAATAGTATTAATGATGACTCTTGGCGGTGTGGAGGATCAGAGGGGTCTTGGGGTCTGAGTCCATAGGACACTCAAAGCTGCTACGCAGGTTGACTCTATGGTTACAAACGCATACAGTGCATTGGCCTTCATCAATTGTGGGATTGAGTTTAAGAGCCGAGATGTAATGTTGCAGCTCCTTAGGACCCTGGTCAGACCCCACTTGGAGTACTGCGCTCAATTCTGGTCGCCTCACTATAGGAAGGATGTGGAAACCATAGAAAGGGTGCAGAGGAGATTTACAAGGATGTTGCCTGGATTGGAGGGCATGCCTTGTGAGAATAGATTGAGTGAATTCAGCCCTTTCTCCTTGGAGCGACGGAGGATGAAAGGTGGCTGATAGAGGTGTACAAGATAATCAGAAGCATTGATTGTGTGGACAGTCAGAGGCTTTTCCCCAGGGCTGAACTGGCTAGCACGAGAGGACATAGTTTTAAGGTGCTTGGAAGTAGGTACAGAGGAGATGTCAGGGGTAAGTTTTTCTATGCAGAGAGTGGTGAGTGCATGGAATGGGCTGCCAGCGGTGGTGGTGGAGGCGGAAACAAAACGGTCTCTTAAGAGACTCCTGGGTAGGAACATGGAGCTTAGAAAAATAGAGGGCTATGGGTAACCCTAGGTAATTTCTAAGGTAGGGACATGTTCGGTACAGCTTTGTGGGCCAAAGGGCCTGTATTGTGCTGTAAATTTTTTTTGTTTCTATGTGTCAATGTTCCCACCGCTATCTCTCCCTCCCTCAACCATACAGGTAAAATATCATCAACACGTTATCTACTGGGGAGGCAAAAGAACTGATGCAACATTACAGTGGTTTGCAAGCTTTAAATATATTTAATACGTTTTGGAAACAGATACATTTACAAAAAGTAGGAAGTTAAGGACTAAAATTTCCACACAGTAGATTAGTAAGTTATAAAATGATTTCTTCTCAAATTTAAGCAGCGTCGTATCACGTCCAAGACGGAAGAGGCTGGAGCGTAAGTGGACAGGGGCATCAGTGCACTGTAGAGGCGTTGAATCTCCTAGAAACGGCTGAAGCGGTTTTTCTGCAGATCATTGCCAACGTGGACTGTTACCGCCTGCAAGATGAAAAGTGAAAGTTTACTTTGAACTTGGAACTTTGAAAAATTTTCTATCAAAGTATGTACAGTACTGTGCCAAATTCTTAGGGACAGACACACACACACACAAACATATATATAAATAGCGTGCCAAAGACTTTTGCACAGCGCTGTAGTGATTTTATGGATTACACTGTACTGCTGCAAAAAAAAAATACAAATTTCATTACGTATGTGAGTGATGATCAACCTGATTCTGATGTGGGTCTCTATTGTGGACTGGGAGAGGGGGGATCATGGTTGGGAATAGGGGAAGGGAGAGGCAGTGAGTGGGAAGCACCAAAGAGCCATCTGTAATGACCAATAAACCAATTGTTTGGAATCAAATGGCCTTGCCTGGTGTCTCAGGGCTGGGTGTGTCTGCAACCATGCCATCCAAGTGCACTGGCACTCCTCTTCTGTCACTTGTCCCACACCCCTCCTGCGGTGCTCCATCCTCGCCATTCCCAACATTCTTTGCTCCTGCCAGATTTACAAGCTCACTCTCCGCTCCATGTTGACAAATACAGCGGTGTGTGCAAAAGTCTCAGGCACCTCAGCTAGATAGATATGTAACGCTCGGCTCGATCAACTCACGTCCGTCTAGGGGAACTGCCGTAGGCCCTACCAAACTGTGTACTCACGTTTGCGTAGACGCTACGTAATGCACCCCGATACAAGCCCACACTGTAAAATATCAGACAATACACAATGTACAGTTAAGTTACACTTTATAACTCTTTTTGGTGGTGTGGTTAGTGGACACAAAAAAAAAACAAAGGTGCCACTCAGTAAATTTGTCAGTTTTGTGCACCAAATTAAGTCGTTGGAGCTCACACCTCCCCGATCCGTCCACAAACGACCTCCGAACCTCCAACAACCTCCGAACCGTCGAATTCCAGTATCCGCCATCCCGGAACCGCCGACCGCTCCCGCACTCGTCCGTCCTCTTCACTCGCCTTGAGCAGGTACACAAATTGGGTGTGACATATATATGTGAATAGGGCTTCTTATAATGTCAGGCACTGAACCAAGATGAAAGAAATACATGAATTCCCAAGCTCCACAGAAATATAGTGATAGTTACGACATTAACAAGATTATAGCCTATCACTACACTTCAGTGTATAACTGGTACAATAAAACATATAATACTTAATTTAATAATATGACAAAGTATTACTAATTATCATAAAATATAATTATCAAGCAAGTAAGGTAACGTCGTTTGCTTAGAAGCCATAGGGTTGTTAGTGAGAAAAATTTACTTTTGTATTGGCGACCACCACAGATGTAGGCTTACTTCTACGGCTGATTCAGAGCAGACAGCAGGGCCCGCAGTGCTGAGCAGTGTTCCTAAGCAGGTATCAAAATAACAGAAACAAAGCAAATAAGTTTTTTACACTTTCAGCCACCTAAACTGGAACCAAGTAATCAAGTATGAAACAAGAACGCCTGATGAACGATTGGTAAAGCCACGAATATTGGTGAATATTAGTATCAAAAGCGGTAGGTTGGCAACTCTGCCTCGTACCGTTTCTCTCGCAGAAATGGTTGGACAGGAAGTGTACCTGTGTGTCTGGATATTCACAATATCCTCACACATCGGGTATTACATGGTTAGACCAATACAGATCCTGTTTAGTCTTTAAGTATGTAAAAAGTGAAAGAAGCTTGAATCTTTACAGAAATTATAATTGTATCTGTACGAATAGAAAATATTGTATTTTGTAAGTGAGAAATGTTAACAGGGGAGGAGAGCAGCCATTTGGGAGATTTGGAAATGTATTTCGTCTCGTTCATTGCTCACTACTCTTTTTCCTATCAACACAAAGAGAAAAAGAGCCTCTTTCCAATCAACTATAGCGGCCGCTGTTAAATTCCCCGCTTGTATATTTTGACATTTTTTTACAGAGGTGCCGGAGTGGCACTCCGGTGAGATCCAGCAGCACTGCACCCCTGGCTGAGGGGTAATAACTGTTCCTGACCCTGATGGTGTGGGTCCTGAGGCTCCTGTACGTCCTTCCCGATGGCTGAGGGGTAATAACTGTTCCTGAACCGGTGGTGTGGGTCCTGAGGTTCCTGTACCTTCACCCTGATGGTTGAGTGGTAATAACTGTTCCTGAACCTGGTGGCACTGAAGGCATTACGCTGACTGTGGTGCTTTACAGACACTTAGATAGGCTGACGGATGATGGAAAATGGCAGGCTATGCGGGAGGGGAGGGTTAGGTTGGTTGATTCATTGATTGAGAGACGGCACAGAATTGACCCTTCCGGCCCTTCGAGCCTCACCGCCCAGCGATCTCCCGATTTAACACCAGCCTAATCATGGGGCAATTTACAATGACCAATTAAACTACTGACCAGTATGTCTTTGGACAGTGGGAGGAAACCGGAGCACCCAGAGGAAACCCTAGAGAAAACTTCTGGCGTTCACCTTTTTTTTTTTTTACCTGCCATGACTGTTGAGGTCCCTTTGTCTAATCCTGGGTTTTGTGGAACAGGTAGAGCCACGGAGGTGCAAAGTTGGGGGCTCGGAGGACACGCACAGCTTCCCTCTGCTCCTGTCCTCGGTCACCCTCTCGGGATAGGCAGACGCGTTGGGAAACCTCTCGGCAACTTGATTCTGCTGGTGCTCGGGCGGGTTCCTGCAGTCGCGTTCCACGGCACTGTCCCGTAACCAGCTCCTGCAGCAGATCCTGTCTGGGGTATGAACTGAATACTTTAGCTAACGAAAAACATTCAAGATTGTTTAGTGTCATTTTCAGTACACAAGTGTCAAGGAGAACGAAATAATCGTAACTCTGGATGGGATGCAGGAGATAAATAAAACACACCAAGCCAAACACAAGAAGATCTGCAGATGCTGGAAATCCAAGGCAACACACACAAAGTGCCAGAAAAACCCAGTAGGGTCAGGCAGCATTTACGGAAAAGTGTAAACAGTCGAGGCTTTAGGCTGAGGCCCTTCATCAGGACTGGAAAGGAAGGGAGAAGACGTTGAGGGTGGGGGAGGAGAGGAAGAAGTACGAGGTGGTAGGTGATAGGTGAGACCGGAAGAGGGGGTGGGGTGAAGTAAAGAGCTGGGAAGTCGATTGGTGGAGGTGATGAAGGGCTGGGGAAGGGGGAATCTGATAGGAGAGGACAGAAGGCCATGGAAGAAGGGGACGATGGTGGAGCACCAGAGGGAGGTGATGGGCAGGTAAGGAGATAAGGTGAGAGAGAGAAATGAGAATGGGGAATGGTGAAGAAGAAAACTAGAAGTTCGACAAATCGATGCTTAACTCACTACTAAGATAAACTCCATAAGATAAAGAACACAATAATAATAATAATAAAAACACAATAAATATAAATACATAAGATAGCTTATATACATGGATTGACTGTACGTGCATAAAGTGACTCTAGGCACAGGAGTGTCTCAAAATCACAATCAATCAGTATATACCATGAAATTTGTCGTTGTGCGGCAGCAGTACCTTGCAATAGAAAATAAAGCTGTAAATTACAGTAAATATATAAAAAATTAAAAAATTAAACAATTAAACAAGTCGTGCAAAAAGACAAAAAGAAAATAGTGAGTTAGTGTTCACAGGTTCGATGTCCATTCAGAAATCTGATGACAGGGGAGAGGCTGTTCCTGAATCACTGAGTGTCTGTACAGAAGGTGACTCTGACAGGAAATGATCCATGAGCAGGGTGACTCTGACAGGAAACAGTCCGTGAGCAGGGTGGGTGGGATCCTCCCTGACGTTACTGGCCCTTTCCCGGCCCTTGATGGTGGGTAAGCTCCTGGACCGGCTTCACTCACCCCCCGGTGGCTCGTGGGTGTGGACCCACTTCTGGGGATCCTGCGTTCTGATGTTTGATGTTCTGAGCGTTACTCGTTTGTTGTTTCTGTTGTTTGCGTGACTTTGCACGTCTGATGGTCTTGTTTCGTGGGGTGCTTTCTTTAAGTGGGTTCTCTGACATTTCTTTGTTTGTGGCTGCCTGCAAGAAGATGAGCCTCGAGGCTGTGCACCGTAAGCATACTTTGATAATTACTGTACTTTGTACTTTGAACTTGGAATACATCCTTGATGGCTGGTAGTCTGGTGCTGGTGACACGTTGGGCACTTAATTGTTTCCTGAAACACTTAATTCAACAACTAATAATTCAGTTTTGCTCAGCCCACAAGGCTGTAATAAAATCTAGCACACATTCAGCAATCCCCCGATTTAATCCCAGCCCAATCACAGGACAGTTTTACAACCACCAATCAACCTACCAACTGGTAGGTCTTTGGGCTGTGGGAGGAAACCAGAGCACCTGGAGGAAACACTCGTGGTCATGGGGAGAACATACAAATTCTTTACGGGCAACGGCTGAAATTGAACTGGGGTCACCGGTACTGTAAAGTATTGCGCTAACCACTACGCTACGGTGTTGCCCCATGGAATCCTCATGCAAATCCAGCAGAGTTTGAGCAGTTTTGTAAAGAAGGAAGGGGAAGGGGAAAAATTGCAGTGTCCAGATGTGCAAAGCTGATGGAGACCAGTCCACACAGACTCAAGGCTATAATTGCTGCCAAAGGTGCATCTATTAAATAGTGACTTGAAGGGGAAAAATACTTATGTAGTCAATTGTTTTGTGTTTAATAATTGTAATTAATTTAGAGCACTTTGTAGAGATCTGTTTTCACTTGGTCACAAAAGAGGTTTTCTCTGTTGATCAGTGTCAAAACAGCCAAATTAAATCCACTATGATTCGGTGTTGTAAAACAACAAAACATGAAAACCTCCAAGGGGGACGAATGCTTTTTTAGAGGCACTGTACACACAATCACTGACAAGCAACCAATGTGCAACAGAAGACAAACTGTGCAAATACAAAGACTAAACAAGTAATACTGAGAACACAAACTGTGGAGTCCCTGCAAGTGAGGAAACCCAGATTTCGAGTTTAGAAGGCTAAAAGGTTGTATTTCACTTACTGTAACCCCAGCAGTTGCAACAGGAATCACGCTGATCCCGAGGTGCATTTGAAATCTCCTCAGTGACATTAGCGTGCCCTGCAGCATCAGTCTGTCCGGAACAATTCACATTGCTTGCCAGGCCCACTTGGCTGCGGTTGCGTTTCAGAACCTTAGACAACTTCTTGATGGCCTTCGAGGCGGCATGCGGGTTGCCCGTTGCGCTCAGCGTCTCTCTTGCGGCCTTTTGCCCCTCTTGGGGGAATGCCTGGGCCTCGAGGCCACCTTGGCTCCTGGGCTGACTCTGGACCTCAGGGAGGAATTGCCTCGAGCTCCCATTCTGCTCTGTGCTTTCGGCTGGCAGCGTGCTGCACGCATCCACTGGTTCGGTTTCCTCCGCAACAATTGTACTCTTCTGGTCAAGCTCCTCAAAGATCTCCGACTGGGTATTCTGAAGAAAACAGAAATATAGATGAAAGGTTTAGAACACATAATTTTGCAGGCCATTCAGCCCACGATGTTGTGCTGACCTCATAACCTATTCGTAGATAGACCATAAATCTTAGCAACAGAATTAGGCCACTTGGCCCTCCGAGTCTGCTCCATCATTCCTTCATGGCTGATTTATTGTCCATCTCAACCCCAGCCTTCTGCCTTCTCCCTGTAACCTCTGACACCCTTACTAATCAAGAGCCTCTTAACCTTCATTTTAAGTACACCTCCACAGCCGTCTGTGGCGATGAATTCCACAGATTCACCACCCTTCGGCTAAAGAAATTCCTTCTCATCTCCGTTCTAAAGGGACGTCCTTCTATTCCATCATGGCTGATTTATAACCTCAACCACATTCTCCTGCCTTCTTGCCATAACCTTTGATGCCCTGACTAATCAAGAGCCTATCAAACTCTGGTTTTAAATATCCCCAATGACTTGGCCTCCTGTGACGATGAATTCCAGATTCACTACCCTCTGGCTGAAGAAATTCTTCCCCATCTCTACTCTAAAGTGACGAACCTCATTTCTGAGGCTGCACTGTCTGGTACTCCACTCTCCCACTTTCAGAAACATCCTCTCCACGTCCGCTCTGTCTAGACATTCCAGTCTAACCTGACTGAGATATTTTAAAGAAAAGGCACGGTGTTGGATCAGTTTAATGTTCTCGGGAAATAATTGCAAGGGACCCATTAGTATCTGTTCAAAACTCGGACAGTTTCTTTCAGGATGGGCAAAGCAGTAACTGCATTTGCAACCTGGAAACATGAGGGGAAACATTTTCACTCAGAGGGTGGGGACAGCTTGGAACAAGCTGCCAGCATAAGTGGTGCATGCGAGCTCGGTTTCCACGTTTAAGAGAAGTTTGGATAGGTACACGGATGGTAGGGGATATGGATGGCAATGGTCCCGGTGCAGGTCGATGGGAATAGATGGTTTAAAATGGCTCAGCATGGTCTAGATGGGCTGAAGGGCCTGCTTCTCTGCCGTATTTTTCTATGACTCTCCGACACCGCAGGAATCTTCTACCTTGTGGGAATGGAGCTTTCCCAACTGCTTTCACTCCCACCAACCCTCCCACCTGGGCATGGGGTTAAAAACCCAGAGCTACAGAAACCCCAACAGAAGCTCCATCCCTGGGAGAGGAAGGATATGCCAAGAAGATGGGCCACACCTGGGAACAGGTTGAAAGACTCCCAGGATGGAGGACTCTGGTGAGCTGCTGTCAAAGGCCTGTGCCCCAGATGGCGTTGGTGATTCTGTAAGTTGGTGTTCACTCCCCACACTGCATTCTCGATCCAGCCAAGCCACTACAATCAGGGGGCCGGTTCAGGCCGAGCAGTGATGGGACCACTGAACAGACTCTCTATACACTGACTGGCCTGATCTCAAATAATAACAAGGCAGCCCACAGAGAAGTGGTCATCACCCTGACACAGTGGTGTCAAGAAAACAACCTCTCCCTCAATGTCGCAAAAACAAAGGAGCTGGTTGTAGATTACAGGAGGAATGGAGACATCAATGGATCTGGGGTTGAGAGGGTGAACAGCTTCAAGTTCCTCGGTATACACGTCACCGAGGATCTCACGTGGTCTGTACATATCAGCTGTGTGGTGAAAAAAGCACAGCAGCGCCTCTTTCACCTCAGACGGTTGAAGAAATTCGGCATGAGTCCCCAGATCCTAAGAACTTTCTACAGGGGCACAACTGAGAGCATCCTGACTGGCTGCATCAGTGCCTGGTATGGGAACTGTACCTCCCTCAATCACAAGACTCTGCAGAGAGTGGTGTGGACAGCCCAGCACATCTGTAGTTGTGAACTTCCCATGATTCAGGACACTTTCAAGGACAGGTGTGTACAAAGGGGCTGCAGGATCATTGGGGACCCAAGTCACCCCAACCACAAACTGTTCCAGTTGCTACCATCCGGGAAATGGTACCGCAGCATTAAAGCCAGGACCAACAGGCTCCAGGACAGCTTCTTCCACCAGGCCATCAGACTGATTAATTCACGCTGACACAACTGTATTTCTGAGCTATATTGACTGTACTGTTGTATAACTTACTGGACATACTATTTATTACAAATTACTACAATTTACACATTGCACATTCAAACTGAGATGTAACATAAAGATTTTTACTCCTCGTGTATGTCAAGGATGTAAGAAATAATATTCAATTCAATCAAATTCAATTCGGCCTCTCACTGGGTCAGTGAGACGGGCTGGCAGCTGCTCTTGCCACACCTGTTCGCTCCCCTGTCGTAGATTTTTCTGTGACCCTGTCCCGTGCACTATTTCTGTTCATTTCCATCTTACAGACCGTTCTCAGGAACTGAACCCTGTCTTAACCCTGAGAGAGCCTGTAAACGCATGGAATCCTATAAGGGTCATAGAATGCATCCAGTCATTGGGTAGTGAATCTGTGAAATCTGTTACCACAAGACGGCTGCGGAGGACAGGTCATTGGGTATATTTAAACCGAAGGTTGGCAGGTTCTTGATTAGTCAGGGTGTCAAATGATATGGGGAGAAGGCAGGAGAACAGGGTTGAGAGAGATAGTAAATCAGCCACGATGGAATGGCAGAGCAGACTCAATGGGTCAAATGGCCTAATTCTGCTCCTATGTCTTATGGTCTTACAGAGGCCAAAAAATTCATGGTCTGCTCCAGTTTCTAGTATTTTCTAAAATTTTGTCATTTTAAAATTAATTTTATAAGCTCAGTGGTAGAGTATTTGAGTACAGATTAGCAGCCAAAGAGTCATTTAGTTCATAAATAGGCCTTTCAGCACATCCAGGCCGCGCCAATTTATTAATCTGCCGAGTCCTGTCGTCCAGCACCTGGACTGTAGCCATCCCTACCCTCCCATCTATGGACCCATCCAAACTTCTCTTCAATATTGCAATCTAACCACAATTTACCACTTCCGCTGGCAGCTCATTCCACACTCTGAGTGAAGAAGATTCCCCTCAGGTTCCCCTTGAACACTCACCTTTCACCCTTAACCTATGACCTCCAGTTCAGTGCCACCCAATCTCAGTGGGAAAAGCCTGCCTGCCTTTACACTATGGATACTTCTCATCATTTTGTATACCTCAATCAAGTCTCCCCTCCACCTCCTACACCCCGGGGAATGAAGTCCCAAACAATTCAGCCTTTTCCTATAACTCAGGTCCTCAAGTCCCTGTAATCGTGGTTGGCATTAGGGCAAAGGGACTGATAGCTCTGTGACTATGACTTGGGCTTCCTGTTGACACAGGCCTTGGTCAATTCAAATTCTCAACTTGCCTATGTGTGATTTAGAACATAGATCATCGAACACCACAGCACAGTGCATTCCTTTTTACCCACCATGTTGTACCAACTTTTAACCTACTTTAAGATCAATCTAACCCTTCTCTCCTACTTAACCCTCTATTTTTCCATCATCATGTGCCCATCTAAGCATTTCCTGAATGCCCCTAATGTATCTGCCTTTAGCACCACCCATGACAGGGTGTTCCATGCACCCACTACTCTCTGCCTCTATCATCCCCTCTATATTTCCCTCCCATCGCCTTGAAATTATGCTTCCTGGCATTTGCCATTTCTGCCTGGGAAGAAAACTCTGGCTGTCCAATTGATCTGTCTTACACACTTCCATCAAGTCACCCCTCATCCTTCTTTGCTCCAAAGAGAAAAGCCTCAGCTGGCTAAACCTATCTTCACGAGACATGCCCTCCAGTTCAGGCAGCATCCTGGTAAATCTCCTCTGCACCTTACCTAAAGCTTCCACATCCTTCCTGTAATGAGGTGACTGGAACTGAACACAATACTCCCAAGCGTAGTCTAACTAGGGTTTTGTTAGAGTTGCAACATTACCAGTAGAGGTGGAGATTGTGACTCCTGCCCATTTTCATCTCCTGCCTCCTGCTGCGCCAGGTCTTTGGCCTCTTTCACAGCTTGGGGCTCCAGTGGGACCAGATCTTGTACCTGCTGCTGATCCCCGTCTTCGGCCTCTTGGTTATCCAGGACTTGGGCCTGCTGTTGTAACTTTTGCACATTGGCCTCCGGTTGGTTCACTGCCTCACTCACAGCATTTCCCTCTTGTGCTTCAGCAGGGATCTCCGATGGAACCTCTGTCTGCTGCTGCTTCTGGCCTGGTTCTTTCTGCTCTGCTTGGGATTGGTTCTGGAGCAGCGAGCAGTGTTCTGTGCCATCAGCCTTCTGTTCAGAAACCAGCTCTGGCTCAACATCTGCTCTTCCTGGAGACAACTCACAGCTGTGGCCCACATTCTTCTCCTCCCAGCCGCCTGCTCGCTGGCTTGGGCTGGAGACAATTCCTAGCACTTGGCTGGTCTGAAGAATACAGAAGAAAAAAAACTTTGAAAACAGCTGGCATTTTAAAACACTCAGTAAAAAAACAATCTTGGCAGTCAGTGTCAGATGAACTTCCTGAACTTGTGACGCTCAGAATACCATTCAGTTTCGCCTCAAAGACTCAGAGAGGCGTGCAGGAGAATCCTTGACAATGGCACCAGTGACAAGAACACGATGTAGTCAAAGATTTATTTCCATGATATTATAGAATAACATGACACTAATAATGCCATTCCTGATACCGGAACAGGTCAGTGAGCAGCTGGCCCAGGGAGAGGGGACCATTTAATGTGGTGAGATGTGAGAAGCCCCAGTGCTACTGCCCTTTGAGACAGGTGATAAAGGCAGATTTATTAGAGGCAATCAAATACTGGACGGTGGGTCAAGAGAAACTGCTTTCAGTGGCAGGAGGGTCAATAACTGGAGGAAAGAGATTGAGGATAATTCTCAAGTTGCCATAAATCTCTTCACTTTGGCTACTGAGATTCCAGTTCCTGGATTTCCGCTCAGGCCTCCTGTTCGGTCTGGAATCAGCCTGGGCCTGGGTCAGAGGGGCAATGAAGTAATTTCTTTTTAACATAGACAGTTGTGATTTAGAATTCACTGTAGCCTGGCCTACTGAGTTCCTCCAGCATTTTGTGTGAGTTATTTTAGATATTTCCCTGAAGGGTAAATGCCACAGGGGAGCTGGACTATAATGTGTGGTTAATGGTGTAGCTGGGTGGTGGGGTGGAGATACATCTCTACCAAAGGAGGTGTAAGGTGATCCTTCCCTCCACTAGTCTGCAGGTCACCCTTGGGCAAGGAATAGCACCTGCTTAGCCCTCCTGATCAGGGTCACATGAAGCCACAGAAGCAGGTGGTGGTTGGTTGTACGAACAGCCAGTGCATATCACAAGTCCTGGTTATACGACCACTGATGCCAGGCAGACAGTCTCTGAAGAGTATTGATAATGGCTAGGGTCACCCGTCTTGTAAAGACACTGGCCCAGAAGAGGTTTGCCATTGCCCACAGTGCCAAAGACCATGATTGCTCACATCATACGGCATGACACATAATGATGATGGTGAAAGGAGTAAGAAAGTAAAATATCCTTTAAACAGAGAGAGAGAGAGCGACATCACAGAATGTTACTGTACAGGGAGAGCTGGGGGGGGGTCCGTCACAGAAAGTTAGCTGTGAGTAATGTACATAATGGCAAAGGCAAATGGAATTCTACACACAAAATACTGGAGGAACTCAGCAAGTCATTCAACATCTATGGAAATGAATAAACAGTTGACGTTTCCGGGCCAAGACCCTACATCAGGACTGGAAAGGGAAGGGGGAAGAAGCCAGAATAAAAAAGGTGGGGAGAAGGGAAGGAGGACTCGCTGGAAGATTATGTGTGGAGCTAGGTGGGTGGGGGAGCGGGATGAAGTAAGAAGCTAGAAGGCGATAGATGGAAAAGGTAAAAGGGCTGGAGAAGGAGGAATCTGATAGGAGAGGACAGTGGACCACAGGAGAAAGGGAAGGAGGAGGGGTACCAGGGGAGGTGATAGGGAGATGTGGAAAAGAGGCCAGAATGGGGAATTGGAAGCAGGAGGGAAAAAAATTACCGGTAGTTGGAAAAATAGAAGTTCATGCCATCAATAAAAAGCTCTACACAATCGAAGCTTGTTTCCCACAGCCAGATTTCTTTGTCCTCAAAAGAATTATAATTTACAAGGTTTTGGGGCAGATTTCACTACTACAGCAGACAGGTAAGAAAGGTCCCAGTGGTACAGAGGAGACAGTAGGCTTGGGACTCTTCAGTGTTATAGCCAGACACCAGGAAGCCAAGTTATCATGCCACCAGTACACCAGGTAATGATATCTCCAGCAAGAGGGCATCTAACTGCTTACCCCTGATATTCAATGACCCAACAGTTGTTTAAGACCCAGCTATCAATGTCCTGGAGGGGCCAACATTGTCCAGAGTCTCAGCAGGACAGCCCACATAAATACTGTGGTACCAGAGCAGATTGGATGTTGTGAACTCAATGAAGACCTTCCCATCTTTACCCTCTTCCCTTCCTAGTTCCCCTTCTCCCATGGTCCACTCTCCTCTCCCATCAGATTCCTCCTCCTTCAGCCCTTTAACTCTTCCACCTCTACCAGGGGTTCCCAACCTTTTACTTGCCATGGACCAGTACAATTAAGCAAGGGGTCTCAGAGTGAACATGGAGAGGATGTTTCTTATGGTAGGGAGTCTAAGACCAGAGGACAGCCTCATAATAGCAAGGTGTCCTTTTAGAGATGAATAGGAAGATGAGAAGAAAGTTCTTTAGCCAGAGAGTGGTGAATCTGTGGCATTTATTGCCACAGTCTGCTGTGAAGGCCGAGTATTTTTGTATATTTAAGGCAGAGCTCGGTCAGGGCATGAAGGGTTAAAGGGAGAAGGCAGGAGATTGGGGCTGAGAGGGAAAATGGATCAGCCATGATGAAATGCAGAGCAGACTAATGGCCTAATTCTGCTCCCATATCTTGTGGTTTTATGATATTGGGAACCCCTGACCTAAACCCTTCCAGCTTCCAACTTTATCCATCTTCCCCCATACCTGGTCTCACCTATCACCTGCCAGCTTGTACTCCTTCCCTCCACGCTCCCACCACCTCCCAGTCTTATTCTGGCTTCTTCCCAGTTCCTTTCCAGTCCTGATGAGGGGGTCTCGGTTTGAAACATCGACTCTATTCCTCACCAGAGTTACTGCCTAACCTGCTGAATTCCTCCAGCACTTGGTGTGTGTGTTGTGGGTTGGAAGCAAAATATGCTTGACCCTGATGGACTGCCAAAACCTGAGAAAGACACAATCTCCACCTACTGGCTGTTTATTAATACGTAAACCAGTACAAGAAAAAAAGAATTGTAGTCAGCATAGAGCAGACATGATCACATTGCACGGCAGGGCAGGCTTCTGACAACCAAGTCCAGCTCCTGGCCTTCACGTCTGGCTGAGCTACTAAGACTGGCGGAACAGTTTCTACTGCCAGGAGAAGGCACCCAGGTGGGTTACTGATGCCTTAAAACCAGTCGCTTTGGGCTGATGCCAAACTGTCAATCTCTGCCATTCCTTTGCATTCATCAGCTGCACGGAGAGAGCTCGTCTGCTGCGTGGGCAACAACTTGCTCTCCGTGTTGTACTTCCCTGGCTTGCACATCATGTAGACAGCTAGGTCACAACATCCATGGTCCATTCCAACCAATGGAGGACCTCCAGGTCTAGCTCATTAACAGACTCCTTCAGCCGACTGGAGGACAGTCTCCATATGAAAGACCGGAAGAACTTAAGACATTGGAGCAGAGTTAGGCCTTTCAGCCTATCGAGTCTGCTCCGCTGTTTCATCATGGCTGATCCATTTCCCTCTCAAACCCATTTTTCCTTTAACCTCTGACGCCCTATCTAATTATTTGGTGATGCGTTGCCTGAGTTGCCTATTCAAACATCCAATATCAGTCCATCCTTTCTGAGATAAGGGGCCCAAAAATGCACACAAGACTCCAGGTGAGGCCTCACTACTGCCTTATAAAGCCTCAGCATTACATCCTTACATGCAGAAAGACTGGAATCCTCTCTCTCTCTCGCTCACGCTGACACCAAGCTGTCTGGCCAGGGCAAACATCTGCCAACAGGTTTGGTTGCTAACTTGAAAGCCAGCTCACGTTCCCAACCTCCAAACCAAAGCCCCGCTTGGGCTGAAGGCTAAAGCAGTGAAGAGACCCATTGGCGTGACCCTCAGACGTTCCTTCAAAGATATCCCTGCAGCTGAGGTCAGGAGTCCTTTAATAGAACATACAACAGTATAGTACAGGAACAGGCCCTTCGGCCCTCAATGTTGTGCCAGACCAATTAAATTAGTAATCAAATAGCTAACTAAGCTCATCTCTCCTGCCTACACAATGTCCATATCCTCCCATCTTCCTCACATTCATGTGCCTCTCTAAATGTCTCTTAAAAATCTCTAATGTATCTATCTCAGCCACCACCGCAGGCACCCACCACTCTCTGTGTAAAAGATCCGCTCTCACATCTCTGAAATTACCCTCACTCACCTCCTCCTCTCCTTGGGACTCCCCGCTCTGGTTCTCTGCCTGCTCTGGATCTTCTCATCTCGAATTGCTGACAGGACATCAACTTCATCACTCCTCCACTGAATGCACTGCCCTCGACTCTCCTCGCACCAATCCCAACCTGACCATCAATCTGCCTCCAAAGCCAGTATATCCTTCCTCAAGTATGGAGACCAGAACTGCATGTAGTACTCCAGGTGCAGCCTCACCAGTACCCTGTACAGTTGCAGCATAACTTCCCTGCTCTTCAATTCAGTCCCTCTGGTAATGAAGGCCAATACTGTATTCCATTTGCTTTTGTGATAGCCTGCTGCACCTGCAAACCAACCTTTTGTGATTCATGCACAAGTACTCCCAAGTCCCTCAGCACAGCAGTATGCTGGAAATTTTTACCGTTTAAATAATAATCTGCTCTTCCATTTTTCCTTCCAAAGTGGATGACATCACATTTACCAACATTGTACTCCATCTGCCAGACCCTTGCCCACTCACTTAACCTATCAATATGTATCTCTCTGTATCTTCTGCACAATTTACCTTTCCACTCAATTTGGTATCATCAGCAAACTTAAGCGATACACTACACCCGGTTCCCTCTTCGAGATCGTTAATATATATCGTGAACAGTTGCAGGCCCAGCACCGACCCGTATGGCACCACCGCTCACTACTGATTGCCAACCAGAGTAACACCCATGTATCCCAACTCTGCTTTCTTTCAGTTAACCAATCCTGTATCCATGCTAATACATCACCCCAACTCTTTGCATCCTTATCTTATGGATAAGTCTTTTATGCAGCACCTTATCAAACACATTCCAGAAATCCAAGTAAATAACGTCCATCTGTTCCCCTCTATCCACTGCACTTGTTATATCCTCAAAGAACTCCAGTAACTTTGTCAAACAGGATCTGCCCTTGCTGAATCCATGCTGCATCTGCCTGATGGATCCATTTCTTGCCAGATGCCTCACTATTTCTTCTTTAATGATAGCTTCAAGCATTTTCCCAACTACAGATGTTAAACTAACTGACCTGTAGTTACCTGCTTTAGCCTACATCATTTTTTGAACTGTGGCGCGACATTCGCCGTCTTCTCATCCACCAGAACCTGCCCACAGTCTGGAGAATTTTAGTTTATTTTCTTTCCTTATTCCCTTTCTTTATTAGTTGCTTGATGGGTCTTTGTTGCTGTTTGAAATTTTCCCAGTCTTCCAGTTTCCCACTACTCTTGGAGGCTTTCTATTCACACGCTTTTAGTTTGACGCCTTCTTTAATTTCCTTAGTTATCCAAGACTGGCTCTCCCCACCCTTACTGTCCGTGCTTTTAACTGGAATATACTTTTGTTGAGCACCATGAAAAATCTTTTTGAAAGACTTCCACTGCTCCACCATATAGCCTGTATTCCCAGACTACTTTTGCACCCTCCATTTGTATGGGAAACTGAGTCATACTGTGATCACTCTTTCCGAGAGGATCCCTAACTACAAGATCACTAATTTTACCTTTCTCATTGCACAGGACCAGATCTAAGATAACACATTCTCTTGTAGGTTAAGTAACACGCTGTTCAAGAAAGCCATCATTTATGCGTTCAATGAAGTCCTCCACAAGACTGTCTCGACCAACTTGATTCACCCAATCTATGTGCAAGTTAGTCTCCCAGGATAACTGCCGTTCCATTCTCACGTGCCTGAGATATTTCTGTTTACTGCCTGTGCCACTGTAATGTGATTATTTGGTGGCTGATCGACAACTCCCACCAGGGATTTTTTTTCCCTTACTATTCCTAATCTCTACCTAGATGGACTCAACGTTCTGCTCCTTAGATCTTATATCGTCTCTCACTGTCGCACTGATCTCATCCTTAGAGCGCTACCCCACCTCCCTTACCTTCCTGCCTATCATACCGTATAACCTGATATCCTTGGATATTTAATTCCCAATCTTGACCTAGCTGAGAGGTTGCTTTGAGCTGAGCTGTAAATCATCTACAAGATGTCAGCTCAGCTGAAATCATCTACATCTCGTAGATTAAATCATTAGTCCCACCTAAGGCGACTTAGCACGTCAACCAAGAGAAACTCTTACAGGAGTGGAGGATGATGACGTCTGCAGTCCTTCTGGTGACTTTGGCTTCACCAAGATCAACAGGGTCGGATTCTCCTGCAACTGGGACTCTTCTTGCAGGTTCTCTTCAGGGAACCCCCGTTCTTTGAGGAGCATTTCCTTCTGCTCCTGACTCTGCTGAATTTCCCCGTGCATCTGCCTGGAGAGATAGCGAGATTTTCAATACCAAGCCATTGCACCAATATTAACAATGCCCTCTCCCACCCCTTCAATGTTCCAACCTCATGCCCAGTAGGGCCAGCACGCTCCGCTGTTCCAGAGGGAGCAGTACCGGGGGCAAGAATCACCGGCGAGTCTAACATTGAGGGGGGTGGGGTGCTCTTTGACATAGGAATGGGAAGTGTACCTGACCTTGCACTCAACGTCAGTAAGACCAAAGAACTGATTGCAGACCTCAAAGGGTAAGACGAGGGAAGATGCATCAGTCCTCACAGAGGGATCAGAAGTGGAGAGAGTGAGCAATTTCATGTTCCTGGGTGTCAACATCTCTGAGGATATCGATGCAGTTACAAAGAAGGCACAACATCGGCTATATATCATGAGGAAGCTGAGGTGATTTAGTATGTCTGCAAAACACACTTGCAAATCTCTACAGATGTACCATGGAGAGCATTCTAATCGGCTGCATCACCATCTGGTATGGTGGGGGGGTGGGCACTGCACAGGACCGAAAGGAGCTACAGAAAGTTGTGAACTCAGTCAGCTCCATCATGAGCACTAACCTCCCCAGCATCCAGGGCATCTTCAAAGAGCGATGCCTCAAAAAGACGGCCTCCACCATCAAGGACCCCCATCGCCCAGGGCATGCCCTCTTCTCATTGCAACCATCAGGGAGAAGGTACAGGAGCCTGAAGGCACAAACTCAACAACTCAGGAACAGCTCCTTCCCCTCAGCCATCAGGTTTCTGAATGGACAATGAAACCATGAACACGAGCTCGCTACTTTTCTCCCCCTCTTTTTGCACTACTTCATTAATTTAACTATTATATATATACACAGTTTTGATTATTATGTATCACATTGTACTGCTACCACGCAACAACAAGTTTCACGACGTACCCCAGTGATATGAAACCAAATTCTGATTCTGTTCCGTGTCACCAGTGATGACTCACCACACTTGATCAGAATCAGGTTTCATATCATTGACATATATTGGGAAAGTTGTTGCGAAACTTGCGACATAAAAACACTAAGTTGCAATAGGAAACATACTAAAAATTAAACTAAATGAGTAGTGCAAAAAGACTGCAATAAACAGTGAGGTGGTGTTCCTGAGCTCAATGTCCATTCTGAAATCCGGTGGCACAGGGGAAGAAGCTGTTCCTGAATCGTTGACTGTGGGTCTTCAGGCTCCTGTACCTCCTCCCTGATGGTAGCAATGAGAAGGGGGCATGTCCTGGGTGGTGGGGGTCCTTAATGATGGTAAGAATATATAGCTGTGGAGGGACAGAACATAGAACCTGACAGCACAGTACAGGCCCTTCACCCACGATGTGGTGCTAATCTTTAACCTACTTTAAGGTCAATTTAATCTTTCCCTTCCACAGAGCCCTCCATTCTTCTATCATCCATGTGCCTATCTAACAGTCTCTTTAATATCCCTAATGTATCTGCCTCTACCACCACCCCTGGCAGGGTGTTCCATGCACTCACTACTCTCTGTGTAAAGAATTTACCTCTGACATCCCCCCTATACTTTCCTCCAGTTACCTAAAAATGATGCCCCCCTTCCCCATTAGCCACTTCCAACCTGGGAAAAAGTCTCTGACTGCCCATTTGATCTATGCCTTTTTCATCTCCTTCATCAAGTCACCTCTCACCCTCCTTTGCTCCAAAAAGAAAAGCCCTAACTCGTTCACCCATTCCCATAAAGACATGCTCTCTGATCTGGGCAGCATCCTGGTAAACCTCCTCTGCACCTTTCCAATCATGAGGCAACCAGAACGCGACACAATTGTGTTGTGGGTAGTGGGGAAGTGATGTGGGATTAGAAAGAGGGTAAAAGGATTGGGGAGGGATTATAGAGGGGTAGTAGAGAATGTGGTTAAGACCATAAGATGCAGATCAGAATTAGGCCATTTGGCCCATCAAGTCTGCTCTGCCATTTCATCATGGCTGATCCATTTTCCCTCTCAGCCACAATCTCCTACCTTCTCCCCTTATCGCTTCATGCCCTGACCAATCAAGAATCTATCAGCATCTGTTTTAAATATACCCAATGACTTGGCCTCCACAGCCACCTGTGGAGCAAATTCCACAGATTCACCACTCTCTGGCTAAAGAAATTCCTCCTCTCCTCCTTTCTAAGAGGACACTCCTCCGCCTCTGTTCTGAGGCTGTGTTCCCTGGTCCAAGACTCTCCCTCCATAGGAAGCATCTCCCACATCCACTCTTTCGAGGCCTTTCACCGTTTGACAGGTGATGGCACACTGGGTGGCTGTGGGTCACTGGAGAGGGAGGGAGGGAGGGAGGGGGCAGGACTGGGAGGGGCAGTATAAACCTGCCTGATATATTCTTCCCGAGACTTGGAGTCAACTGTTTCCAAGAACTTCTCGTATTTCTCTGAAGTGGAGCTCGGGTAGATCCTTTTGAAGTTCCCCATGTTTTCGTCTTCGTACTTCTCCACCTGTTCCACCCAGGTAGCCTGGTTGTTTCGTGTCTCGTCAGCTCTAATATGAAAGCAAAGAGGAGGTGTCAATTATTCCTTTTGAAAATCGATCTCTTGCCATAAGACCAGAAAACACAGGAGCAAAATGAGGCCATTCAGCCCATCGAGCCTGCTCCAGAATTCCATCACGGCTGAGATATTTTCTTTCTCCAGCCTTCTCTCCATAACCTTTGACCTCCCCTTACTAAACAAGAACCTATCAACCTCCACTTACTCAATGACGTGGCCTCCACAGCCATATTTTGAAATTATTTCCACAGATTCGCCACCCCCGACTGTAGAAATCCTTCCTTGTCTCTGTTCGAAAGGGACATTCTTGTATTCTCAGGCTGTGTCCTCTGGTTTTAGATTCCCGTACAGAAAGAAGCGGCCTTTCTACATCCACTCTGCCTAGGCCTTTCAATATTTGATAGATTTCAATGTGATCCTCCCACATTTTTCTAAACTCCAGCAAGTACAGGCCCAGGGCTATCAAACGCTCCTCAAAACTTAACCCTTTCATTCCCAGGATCATTCTTTTGAACCTTCTCTGGACTTTCTCCAATGCCAGCCCATCTTTTTTTTGATGTTAAAGGGCTGAACTGGTTAGCACAAGAAGGCACAGTTTTAAGGTGCTTGGAAGTAGATACAGAGATGTTGGGGTAAGTTTTTTCACACAGAGAGTGGTGAGTGCGTGGAATGGGCTGCCGGCAACAGTGGTGGAGGCGGATATGATAGGGTCTTTTTAAAAGACTCCTGGATAGGTACATGGAGCTCAGAAAAATGGAGGGCTATGGGTAACCCAAGGTTCGGCACAGCTCTGTGAGCCAAAGGGCCTGTATTGAGCTGTACGTTTCTATGTTTCTATCATTATGTGCTGGGTCATATGACATCATCATTATGTGCCGTGCTGTATGACATGGGCGATCTTGGTCCCATGGCCATGATTGGGCCATGGCCCCATGGGAAGCAGGGATTTAGATTCTTAGACCACTGGGATCTGTTTTGGGGCAAGGATGAATTGTACAAAAGGGACGGGTTGCACCTAAACAGGCGGGGGACCAGCATTCTAGCAGGCAAGTTTGCCACTGCTACACTGGTGTATTTAAACTAAATAGTGGGGGGGGAAGAGAGGAAATATAAGGATGGAGTTAAAGGGAAAGAGAGAATAAGGAAAGTTAAGAAAGACAACAGAATTAACAGGGCAGAAAGCTCAGGAAGGGATCGGAGAATACGGCCAAGTGCAATAGGAATCGATGTGAAAGGTGAGGGGAGTACTCTAATGGATTAAAAGTATTATATATCAATGCACGGAGTATAAGAAATAAAGTGGATGAGCTTGAGGCTCAGTTGGAAATTGGCAAGTATAATGTTGTAGGAATAACAGAGACATGGCTGCAAAAGGACCAGGGCTGGGAAATAAATATTCAAGGGTATACGTCCTATCAAAAGAACAGACAGGTGGACAGAGGGGGTGGGGTGGCTCTGTTGGTGAGGAATGAAATTCAGTACCTTGCAAAGGGCGACACAGAATCAGGAGATGTAGAGTCAGTATGGATAGAACTGAGAAATTGTAAGGGCAAAAAGACCTTAATGGGAGTTATCTACAGGGCCCCAAACAGTAGCCTGGATATAGGGTGCAAGTTGAATCAAAAGTTAAAATTGGCATGTCGCAAAGGTAATGCTACGGTTGTTATGGGGAATTTCAACACGCAGGTAGACTGGGAAAATCAGGTTGGTCCAGACCCCAAGAAAGGGAGTTTGTGGAGTGCCTCCAAGATGGATTCTGAGAGTAGCTTGTACTGGAACCTACCAGGGAGAAGGCAATTCCGGATTTAGTGTTGTGTAATGAACTGGATTTGATAAGGGAACTCGAGGTAAAGAAGCCATTAGGAGGTAGTGACTATAATATGATAAGTTTTCAAATACAATTTGAGAGGGAGAAGGGAAAATCGCAAGTGTCAGTATTGCAGTTGAACAAAGGGGACTATGGAGCCATGAGGGAGGAGCTGGCCAAAGTTGACTGGAAAGATACCCTAGCAGGGATTTCAGTGGAACAACAATGGCAGGTACTTCTGGGAAGGTGCAGGATCAGTTCATTCCAAAGCGGAAGAAAGATTCTAAGGGGAGTAAGGGACGACCATGGATGACAAGGGAAGTCAAGCATAGTATAAAAATAAAAAAGTATAACATAGCAAAGATGAGCGGGAAGCCAGAGGATTGGGAGACTTTTAAAGAGCAACAGAGGATAACTTAAAAGGCAATATGGGGAAAAAAGATGAGATACGAAGGCAAGCTAGCCAAGAATGGAAAGGAGGATAATAAAAGCTTCTTTAGGTATGTGAAGAGGAAAAAATCAGTTAAGACCAAAGTTGGGCCCTTGAAGACAGAAACGGGTGAATTTATTATGGGGAACAAGGAAATGGCAGATGAGTTGAACAGGTACTTTGGATCTGTCTTCACTGGGGAAGACACAAACAATCTCCTAGATGTAATAGTGGCCGGAGGACCTAGGGTAACGGAGGAACTGAAGGAGATTCATATTAGGCAGAAAGTGGTATTGGATAGACTGATGGGACTGAAGGATGGTAAATCCCCAGGGCCTGATGGTCTGTACCCCAGGGTACTTGAGGTGGCTCTAGAAATCTTGGATGCATTGGTAATTATTTTCCAATGTTCTATAGATTCAGGATCAGTTCCTGAGGACTGGAGGGTAGCTAATGTTATTCCACTCTTAAAGAAAGGAGGGAGAGAGAAAACAGGGAATTATAGACCAGTTAGCCTGACATCAGTGGTGGGAAAGATGCTGGAGTCCATTATAAAGGATGAAATAGCGGCACATTTGGATAGCAGTAACAGGATCGGTCCGAGTCAGCATGGATTTACGAAGGGGAAATCATGCTTGAATAATCTTCTGGAATTTTTTGAGGATGCAACTATGAAAATGGACAAGGGAGAGCCAGTGTACCTGGACTTTCAGAAAGCCTTTGATAAGGTCCCACATAGGAGATTAGTGGGCAAAATTAGAGCACATGGTATTGGGGGTAGGGTACTGACGGATAGAAAATTGGTTGGCAGACAGGAAACAAAGAGTAGGGATTAATGGGTCCCTTTCAGAATGGCAGGCGGTGACTAGTGGGGTACTGCAAGGCTCGGTGCTGGGACCACAGCTATTTATAATACATTAATGATTTAGATGAAGGGATTAAAAGTAACATTAGCAAATTTGCAGATGACACAAAGCTGGGTGGCAGTATGAAATGTGCGGAGGATGTTGAGATAATGCAGGATGACTTGGACAGGTTGGGTGAGTGGGCAGATGCAGTTTAATGCGGATAAATGTGAGGTTATCCACTTTGGTGGCAAGAACAGATTACTATTTGAAAGGTGTCAAGTTAGGAAAGGGGAAGTACAATGAGATCTTGGTGTCCTTGTTCATCAGTCACTGAAAGTAAGCATGCAGGTACAGCAGGCAGTGAAGAAAGCTAATGGCCTAACAAGGGGAGTTGAGTTGAGTTGAGTATAGGAGCAAAGAAGTCCTTCTGCAGTTGTACAGGGCCCTGGTGAGACCACACCTGGAGTATCATGTACAGCTTTGGTCTCCAAATTTGAGGAAGGACATTGTTGCTATTGAGGGAGCGTAGTCGAGGTTCACGCGGTTAATTCCCAGGATGGCGGGACTGTCATATGGTGAAAGATTGGAGCGAATGGGCTTGTATACACTGAAATTCAGAAGGATGAGAGGGGATCTGATTGAAACATACAAGATTACTAAGGGATTGGACACGCTAGAGGCAGGAAACATGTTCCCAATGTTGGGGGAGTCCAGAACCAGAGGCCACAATTTGAGAATAAGGGGCAGGCCACGTAGAACGGAATTGAGGATAAACTTTTTCACCCAGAGAGTTGTGGATCTGTGGAGTGCTCTGCCTCAGAAGGCAGTGGAGGCCAATTCTCTGGATGCTTTCAAGAAAGAGCTAGATAGAGCTCTTAATGATAGTGGAGTCAAGGGATATGGGGAGAAGGCAGGAACAGGGTACTGATTGTGAATGATCAGCCATGATCAAAGTGAATGGTGGTGCTGGCTCGAAGGGCTGAATGGCCTACTCCTGCACCTATTGTCTATTGATTGCTCTTGGCAAAGTTATCTACAGAAGTGGTCTGCCACTGCCTTCTTCTGGGCCAGTGTCTTTAAAAGACGGGTGACCCCAGTCATTATCAATACCCTGCAGAGATTGTCTGCCTGGCGTCAGTGGTCACATACCCAGGACTTGCGATCTGCACCGGCTGCTCATACGACTGTCCACCACCTACTCCCTGATCAGGGGGCTAACCAGGTGCTACATATTGTCCAAGGGTGACCTGCAGGCTAGAGGGGGGAAGGGGCACCTTACACCTCCTTTGGTAGAAACGTAACTCCGCCTGCCACCCAGAACTGCTCACAATACTCCAAGTGCGGTCTGACCAGTGCCTTATAAAGCCTCAGCATTACTTCCTTGGTGATATGTTCTAGTCCTCTTGAGCGCAGTCTAGCCCACAGTCCTCACTCCACCTCTGCATGCCTGCTGAATCCACCTCCTTTCCCCTTTGTTGCAGCTCTAAGCAGCAGGAGGAACTTCTGACACAAGAAAGTCTGCAGTTGCTGGAAATCCAAAATGCTGGAGGAACTCAGCAGGTCAGGCAGCATCTGTGGAAGGGAATAGACAGTCGACATTTCGGGCTGAGACCATTCATCGGGACTGGAAAGGAAGAGGAAGATGCCTGAATAAGAAGGTGAGGGGAGGAGAAGGAGGATAGCTGGGAGGTGATAGGTGAAGCCAGGTGGGTGGGAAAGGTCAAGGGCAGGAGAGGAAAGAATCTGATAGGAGCGCAGAGTGGACAACAGGAGAAAGGGAAGGAGCAGGGGACACAGAAGGATGTAATAGGCACGTGAGAAGAAAGGAATGGAGGAAGGAATAGTGAAGAATGGGGGAGGGTCGAAATTTGTTTTCCAGAAGGAGGAATCGATATTCATACTGTCACGTTGGAGGCTACCCAGACACAATATAAGGTGTTACTCCTCCACCCTGAGGGTGGACTCACCTTGGCACGAGGAGGCCGTGGACTGACACCTGGGAATGGGAATCAGAATTAAAATCTTTGGCCACCAGAATATCACGCTGGTGGCGGATGGCACAGAAGCGCTCGGCGGCTATGCCTGAGCAGTGGGAAAATGTGGAACTTTAAAATGTGCAGGGAATAGCAGTGATACTTTGGAGGGGAGGTTTTTATAAAAGGATAGGAGAGGCTAACATTAAGATCGAGGATCAATTTTATGCACCAGATAAGTTTGCACGTATTTGGAATTCACTGCATGGTGTTGATCAGGGCATGACAGGCGACAAAATCCAACAACGTACAACAATTATACAGAATAAAGAAAAGAGATTCCGCAGGTGCTGGAAATCCAAAGTAACAGACACAAAATGCTGGAGGAACTCAGCAGGTCAGGCCGTATCTACGGAAAGGAATAAACAGTCGATGTTTCTGGCCAAGACCCTCTATTAAAGAATAAGGAAGTAGACAAAGGTAAGCCAGAGGTTAAAGTTTGGATATGGAATATAATGTGCATAAATATATAAATACCAGTATGGATTTACAAGGTAGACAGCGTATCAAAATGTGGTTTATAATGTTTACAGTTCAGTGCAGTGACAGGGTAATAGTAAGAGGGGGTTGGGGGTCGAGGGGGGAGTAACTAGGATGGTTGATCAGATGAACTGCCTGAGGGGAAAAAATCTTTTGAGAGGGCATGAGGTCTCGTTTTCAGAAACCCAAGGTGATTTCCCGAAGGGAGCTTTTGGAAAAGTGAGTTTGCAGGGTGGGTACAGTCTTCAGTGATTTTCCTGCCCACTTCTTTATTCTGAACGCATACATCGGCTTCCCCTTCTGGGGAAATAGTCCTTCCCCCTTCCCTCTGCTTCTGTTTCCCACTCCGGCCTCTCACCTCTTCTCACCTGCTGGTCACCTTCCCCTGGGCACTCCTCCTCCTTCCCTTTCTCCCACGGTCCACTCTCCTCTCCTATCAGATTCCTTCCTCTCCAACCCTTCAACTTTCCCACCCACCTGGCTTTACCTATCAACTTCTAGCTATCCTCCTTCCCCTCCCTCCCCACACCTTTTTATTCCTTTCCAGTCCTGAAGAAGGGTCTCGGCCCAAAATGGCGACTGTTTGTTCATTTGCGTAAGAGGAGCAGAATTAGGCCATCTGGCCCATCGAAGCTGCTTTGCCATTTGATCACGACTGATCCCTTCCCATCTCAGCCTCAATCTCCTGCCTTCTCCCCATAACCCCTCATGCCCTGACTAATCAAGGATCTATCAACCTCTGCCTTAAATATACCCGATGACTTGGCCTCCACTCCCATCTGTGGCGATGAATTCCACAGATTCACCACCCTCTGGCAAAAGAAATTTCTCGTCATCTCTGTTCTAAATGGGTGCTGCCTGGCCTGCTGAGTTCCCCCAGCACTTTGTGTGTGCAGCTGAATTTGACAGCAGGAATATTCATTAATTATCGTTGCCCAACGTGGCACTCTTCAGTCTTTCAGTCACCTGTACTCCCGCGACCACCAGATCTTAGGCAGCTGTTCCTTCTTTCGCGGCCTCTCTTCCTCCATGTCTTCCTGCCGGCCACAAGCTGCAAGGTTAATCATGCAGAGTGTATCATAAAGAAGATCCTCCTTCACCTCTTGATCAAGATTGGAGTCCATCACAGAGCTCAGGGAATGCTTAACCTGCAACATTAATAATTAAAAATTAATAGTGTTGGCCAAAAAGAACAACAGTCTACAAATCAGTGAATTCAAATGAATCAAGGGCAGTGGAAGTAGGCAAACAAACTGTCTTTGTTCTTGCCACATGCTGAAAGGAGGTGGAGGTGGCCATTTTGTGAGACTGTCCTTGCACACCCTCCATTTTGTGAACTCTTCGATTCTAGCTCTGGGATTATCGAATCAGAGCAATTGAATGTGGACGCAAGGAGTTTCAGCTAACGACCGGCTAACCCGGGACCACTCTCAGACAAGCGGCTATTTATAATGTAAAGTGGCAGACTTGGAGAAGAAATCTACAACCTCATTAGGCTCAGTGCCTGGGTCAGCTACCTTAGCTGCTTTGAACCAGGCCGAGTTGAAAAAAACAAAGGCACGGGTCTGGGGGTAAAGACCATTGAACAATGCTGGCTGGAGCCCTGGACCAGAGCCATTAAGAAGGTGACCCAGGTAGGGTGCCACTTCTCAGCCCAGTTTTGCATCCTATCAATGTCCTGCTGTAACCTCTGACAGCCCTCCACACTATCCACAACACCTCCAACCTTTGTGTCATCAGCAGATTTACTAACCCATCCCTCCACTTCCTCATCCAGGTCAATTGGTGGCCACCGGGAGGTCCCGTTTTTCTCTGGTGGATGGACTGTAGGTGCTCGTTGAAGCGGTTTCCCAAACTGGGCCGGGTCTCTCCGATATACAGGAAGCCACACCAGGAGCACCGGATACAACAGATGACCCCAACAGGTGAAATGTCGCCTCACCTGGAAGGACCGTTTGGCCCCGAATGGTAGTGAGGGAGGAGATCCAAGTGCAGGTGTGGCACTTCTCCTGGTGGCCACCAATTTTAATTCTACTTCCTATTCCCATTCCAACATGTCAGTCCATGGCCACCTCTACTGCCGCAATGAGGCCACACTCAGGTTGGAGGAACAACTCCTTATTCTGTGTGTGTGTGTGTGTGTGTGTGTGTGTGTGTGTGTGTGTATGTGTGTGTGTGTGTGTGAGAGTCTGTGTGTGTGTGTGTGTGTGTGTGTGTGTGTGTGTGTGTGTGTGTGTGTGTTGCTTTGGATTGCCAGCCTCTGCAGATTTTCTCTTGTTTTTAATCACCCTCTGGTGTCTTCCTCTCTGGAACCATTTTAATGTGGATTTAACTATGGACAAATGCCAGGTCTTTGTCTATGGGAACTATCATAAACGACTATGGTCTTCCACCCATCTACAGATGCATATCTTCCATTGTGTCATAGTCTAAGAGCACTAAAAGACAGAAGTAGGCCATTTGGCCCATCTAGTCCATGCCAAAATATTATTCTGCCAATTCCTATCAATCTGCACCTGTACCATAGACCTCGATACTCCTGCCATCCACATACTTATCTAAACTTTTCTTAAATGTCGCATCCGCCACTTCCGCTGGCACACTCTCACCACTCTCTGAGTGAAGAAGATCCCTTTCATGTTCCCCTTAAACATTTCACCTTTCTCAATTAACCCATGACCTCTAGTTCTAGTCTCACCCATCCTCAGCAGCAAAAGCATGCTTCCATTTACTCTATGTTCCTCATGGTTTCGTAGACCTTTATCAAATCTTCCTTGATTCCCTGTGCTCTAGAGAATAACTCTCCCTGTAACTCAGGCCCTCGAGACCCAGCAACATCCTTGTGAATATTCTCTGCTATCTTTCAAATCATTGATATCTTTCCTGTAGTTAGGTGACCAGAATACTCCAAAGTAGGCCTCACCAATATCTTCAAGAGCTTCAATCTAACAACTCAGCTTCTGTACTCAACAATTTGATTAATGAAGACCAATGTGCCAAAATCTCTCTTTATGAACCCATCTATCTGTTTCCACAGGGAGCAGATTTTGGGATAACGGTCTAACTTTTTTGGTTTAACTTTTTTTTTACCTTAAGGCTGTGATTGTCAAACTGCTTCTGCACTGTGTTCTGCTCTTCTACTCAAAGTCAAGTTCAAAGTAAATTTATTATCAAAGTACATATGACCATTGGCATATGTTGATTCACTAAGATTCACTTACTTGAGGACATTCACAGTATTTAAAAGGAATCAAACAAAACATCCAGAATAAATAAATAAACAAACAATAAATATCAAGAATATGAGATGAAGAGTCCTTCAAAGTGAGTCCATAGGCTGTGGGAGCAGTTCAATGCTGTGGTGAGTAAAGTTAAGCGAAGATATCCCCTTTGGTTCAAGACCCTGTACCTTCTTCCTGATGGTTGAGTGGGGTAATAACTGTTCCTGAACACTTCCATTGAATTGTTGCTGCTAAGTTAACAAATTTCATGACACATACCGGTGATAATAAACCTGATTCTAATTCTGATCATATATGCCAATCTGCAACTGTGCCACAAGTTCATCGACCTTATTCTGTACTCTGCACACATCCAAATATAACACCTTTTCGATAACAATAATAGTGGAAAAGTGGAAAAAAACACAATAATAATGGGAAAAAACAGTAAATATAAATACATTAGATAGCTTATATGCGTAGCTTGATTGTATGTCCATAAAGTGACGCTGGGTACAGGAGTTTCTGTACATAAGGTGACTCTGACAAGAAATGATAAAGTAGTGGTGGTTGCGGGTCTGTGGAGGGGTGGGTTAGTGGATGGGGGTGTTGATCAGCCTCAGTACTTGGGGACATACTGACTGCCCATTGCAGTGCTGGTGTTTAGGACAACAGTGAAGGTCCTCCATCTCTGGTGGTGTTCAGAGATTCTTTGATCATGCCCGTAGCTTCCGCTCGGTTTTCATTACTGTCGGACATGTAAGTCCCAGGTGGAGACTCAGGAACACCGCCACACTCAGATGTAGGATTCTTCATTGCAGTTTGCGTAACAGTTTTGTTTTAGTGGTCAGTGCTGGTAGTGCTGAGTTGAGCCCTCGAATCTGGAGGACCGGTACACCGCTCTCAGTCTGGCCTCTACCCTTTGACCTGTTTGTCATGGGTGACCCTATCCAGAGCCAAAGCCTAAAGCCCCGGCTCCAGCGTGCAGACCTCTCCGGGTCATTGAGGCGCGCAAGCCTCCAAACCCTACAACACGGTTGTGGTCCTCTTGGAGGACTGCTAGGGGAAAGTAACAGTTTTTGAGTCTGGTGGTCCTGGTGTGGATGCTACAGAGCCTCCTCCCTGATGGGAGTGGGGACAAACAGTGAGCAGGGTTGGTGCGATCCTTCATGATATTACTGGCCATCCCATCATGATGTTACATTTGCATGTTTTATGCGGTCACCTAAATTACCTGCTTAATCTTTATGTATCCCAGAGGCGCGCGTACCTTCATCAGCCAGGGTTTCAAGGTGTGGTCCAGCAGGATGTCAAAGCCGAGGAGCTGAAAGCAAGCACTCCCAGACACGTGATTTGGGAAGCAGGTGAAGTAGGTGTTCCTCAGGGCCGGATACACAGACAGAATGGTTTTGATGATCACATCTTCAATACTGCTCCACAGCACCTCCAGGTCATAGGCATTGCTCTCCATGTACTGGTTAAAGAAAGACAGCTTTCTGCAAGAAACAACATTTTACACAGCCGTCAGTTCTAATCTATCGCAGGCCACCGTTCATCCATCGGATGGCATTGCCGAGTGACTTCGCTGATCAAGTACTCTGCCCCACCATTTGTGTTATTGTGTGACAGGTCAATAGCACTGCAAGCCACAAGATAGACTGCGTATCCATTGAAGGAAATATCAGCTCTCTTGATTATTTCCCCCCGTTTTTGACAGGATTTATTGGAAGCGATTTCTTGCCGATTCATAGTTGCCTTTGAAAAGGTTGACTGCACCCTGAACCCATGATATTCCATCTTGTGAAGTTGTCTGGTGGTTTACATTCACAGTCAGAAAGCACTACAGTAAACAAACAGGCCCTTTGGCCCATCTAGTCCATGCTGAATCATTAATCTGTCTGGTCCCATTGACCGGCACCCAGTCTGTAGCCCTACCATCCATGTACAAATGTATCTTAAATGTTGAAATCGCATCTCCATCTATCTCTTCTGCTGGCAGCTTGCTCCATACTCTCACTACCCTCCGAGTGAAGAAGTTTCCCTTCATGTTCCCCTTAAACTTCTCACCTTTCACCCTTAACCCACGAGCTCTAGTTCTAGTCTCACCCTCCCAAGCTCCGTGTAACAAGCCTGACGTAACGAATCAGTGTTTCTAGAGTCATTGTCATAGAAAAGTACAGCACAGGAACAGGCCTTTTGGCCCATCTAGTCCATGCCAAAACCTGCTAAACTGTCCACACCCATTGACCTGCACCAGGATCATAGTCCTCCATCCTATCCAAACTTCGCTGAAACGTTGAAACCGAGCACGCATGCAGCACTTGTGTTGCCAGCTCATTCCACACTGGTCACCACCATCTGAGTGAAGACGTTTCTCCTCATGTTTCCCTTAAACTTTTCATCTTTCACCCTAACCCATGATCCCTGGTTGTGGTCACACTCAACCTCAGTGGAAAAAGCCTGCTTGCATTTACCCTATCTCTACCCCTCATAATCTTGAATATTTCTGTCAAATCTCCTCTCAACCTTCTACATTCTGAGGAAGAAAGTCCTAACTTATTCAATCTTTCCTTATAACTCAGGTCCTCCAGACCCAGCTACATTTTTGTAAATTTTTCCTCTACTCTTTCAACCTTATTTACTATACATCTTTCCTGTAGGTAGGTGACCAGAACTGCATACGATACTCCAAATTAGGCCTCACCAGTGTCTTATACAGCTTCAACATAACATCCCATCTCTTGTACTCGATACATTGATTTATGAAAGCCGATGTGACAACAGCTTTCTTTCTACCTGTGACACTACTTTCAACGAATTTTGGATCTCTATTCCCAGATCCTTTTGTTCTACCGCACTCCTCAGTGCCCTACCATTCACTGTGTAAGACCTTCCCTGGCTGGTCCTACCTAAATGTAACACCTCGCACTTGTCTGCATTGATTTCCAGCTGCCATTTTTCCAGCTGATCCAGATCCCTCTGCAAGCCATGACCGCCTTCCTCACTGTCCACTATATCCTCAAACGTGGTGTCATCTGCAAATTTACTGATCCAGTTAACTACATTATCATCCAGAACACTGATAGAGATGACAAACAACAATGGGCCCAGCACTGGTCCCTGCAGCGCACCACTGGTCACAGGCCTCCAGTCAGAGAGGCAAACCTCTACTACCACTCTCTGGCTTCTCCCACAAAGCCAATGTCTAATCCAATTTACAACCTATGCTGAATGCCGAGCGACTGAACCCTCTTGACCAACCTCACATACGGGACCTTGTCAAATGCCTTGCTAAAGTCCATGTAGACAACATCCACTGCTTTGCCTTCATCCGCTTTCCTGGTAGCTTGCTTAAAAAAACTCTCCAGGATTGGTTAGACATGACTTACCATGCACAAAGCCATGCTGACTATCCTGAATCAGTCCCATGTCTATCCAAATACTCATATATCCAGGAAGAGGTGCAGTCGACGTTTCAGTCCGAGACCCTTCGAAGGGTCTCGGCCTGAAACATCGACTGCACCTCTTCCTAGAGATGCTGCCTGGCCTGCTGCGTTCACCAGCAACTTTGATGTGTGTTACTTGAATTTCCAGCATCTGCAGAATTCCTGTTGTTTACTCATATATCCAGTCCCTCAGAATACTTTCCAATAACTATCCCACTACTGATGTCAGATGGAGCAGTCTGTAATTTCCTGGTTTATGTTTAGAACCTTTCTTGTCACTAAGAATTATTTAAATATCTCTGCTAGGGCCCCTGCAGTTTCTGCACTAGCCTCCCCCAGGGTCTGAGGGAACAACTTGTCAGGCCCTGGGGATTTACCCACCCTGATTTTCCTCAGGACAGCAAGCACCTCCTTCTCTGTAATCTGCATAGGGTCCATGAACTTACGGCCCATTGCAAGCAATGGTAAGGCCACAGCAGTGTTGTAGGCCTCAAATATGAAGAGGAAATGGGAGATTTCCCTCACTAAAGAGCTTTTTAGCAACAGCTCAATAGTTGCCATGTCTTACAGACCTTTATTCCAGATTTATCCGATCACTTATGTAAATTTGTCTGCCTTCATGGGATTTAGCTCACATTTCTTTTTTCTAGATCCATGGTTCTTGCTGGACACGAAATACCAGATTGGGACGATCCCAACTAGCCGGACATCCTAACAGATATTCCAATCCAGGTACATTCACTGTGGCAAGGGACGTATAATTGACTCCTGCTCATTATTGTCATTATTTATTGATCATATATTTAGTTTGATCATTAATAATGACTCCTGTCTGCAGATTTGAATGAGAGAGTGTTTAGCATCGTCTTTCCACTCACTTTTATCTGTTATTTCAGTCACGGTCCAGTCAGTTGATTCCTCATTTCTGTTCATTTCCTTTTCCCCGTGTTTTACCTGGCTCCATGACTAAGGCACCTGATTCTCATCCGAACTGGAAACATAATAACTCCGGCTTACATCTACTTGGGACTGGACCGTCACCTCAGCCAGTGCGGCAAAGCACGTTCTGGGCCGCTGAGAATACTGGACTCTAAGTTGCTTCGGTGCCTGGGGTTGCTTTGGGAATTCTGTCGTCTCGTGTCCAGCTGAGTATTGCCGGCCGTTTGCCGCTATTTCGAGTCAAGATACGAACGGACTGTCGATGTTTGGTTTTGTAGTTTCGTGTCCTGCTGAGTATTCCTGGCCGTTTGCTGCTACTCCGAATCAAGGTACAAATTGTCTGTCGTTGTCTGGTTTTGTTGTTCTGTGTCCGAGTCCGGGCTCCGTGTCCGAGTCCGGGCTCCATGTCCCAGTCTGAGTCTGGGCTCTGCATCCGAGTCCGTGTCCGAGTCTGGGCTCCGTGTCCAGGCTCTGTGTCCAAGCTCCATAACCAAGCTCTGGGTCCGGGCTACTCCGGTTTGTTGTTCATGTAAGCATCTAATCCTCACTCTCCGACCTTCCTCGCAACTATTAATAAACACACTTCTGTTAATTCTACCTCCGTGTCGGTGTTCTGCACTTGGGTCCGCTTCCAGTCGTCCATTGCAACAATTTCAGCTTCACTCCATTCCTTAAGGTTGTTATAGCCATGGGGTGGTAATGGGGACGAGCTCCCGCTGCCTATTAAATGCTCCCAATGGCGAGTGCCTCAATATTGCCTCTGACAACCAAGTCACAGCTCCTGGCCTTCACGTGTGGCTTAGCTACTAAGCCCGGATATGGAGAGCAAGCTGTTGCCCATGTAGCAAGCTCCCCATCTCCACGCAGTTGATGAACCCAAAGGAACGGCAGAGAGCAACACAGCCTGGTACCAGCAGCATCGCAGGAGTTGCCAGTCAGTGTTGAACTCAACGTGGGACTGCCGCAGATGTTCTCCCTCAGGGTTTACTCCTGAAGCCTTCCCTATGAGTGGGTGTAGTCGCAGGGCAATGGGAGGTTTGAGATCAGAGTTTTCCTTCTCCTAGATGAGGGGCCAGCCATGGTTGATGAGTCCCATCTGCCTGAAGCGACTGGATTTAAGATGCCATTAACCCACCTTTGCCCCTTCTCCTGTCAGTAGAAATGATTCTGCCCAGCTTAGTGGCTAAGCCACATGTGAAGGCCAGGAGCTAGACTTGGTTGTCAGAAGTTACTGGAGGGCATGGTACAGGATTCTAGGACAAGAGGGCATGACTTCAGGATTGAAGGACATCCATTTAGAACTGAGATGCAGAGAAATTACTTTAGTCAGAGGGTGGTATATCTGTGGAATTTGTTGCCATGAGTGGCTGTGGGGGCCAAGTCATTGAGTTCATTTAAGGCAGAGATAGATAGGTTCTTGATTAGCCAGAGTATAGGGTGAAAGCAGGGGAGTGGGGATGACTGAAAGAATTGGATCAGCCCATGATTAAATGGCAGAGCAGACTCAATGGGCCAAATGGCCCACTTCTGCCCCTATATCTGACGGTCTTATAGCATGCCATTGGGAGCATTCCGCCAGTTATGACAACCTGAAGTAGTGGCAACAGAGTTAAGGGCTTCACTAAGCTGCTGCTGTGTGCTCCCCTTCCTTCTACAATGTGCCTGCTCACTAAGGTTGTTGCGTGAATGAAGCCAGCGAAGAAAATTACTGGTAGATACAAAGCAGCTTTTTTATTCGACAAAGCAAGGTAGAGAAGGCATTTTATGGAGACACTTCTGGTCGAAAGGTCTGGCCGGCCTGATGTGGGGCTCGATATTTTATGTGCCAAACGGCAAAGGGCAACTCCATACTTACAACGCATGGACAATGCTTTCTTCGAAACTACATTCGACCTTCACACCTCCTGATTCACAGCCACACCACACACATCCAAATGAATTTTAATCATCATTGTCAGCTGGGATTCATGGCTTTTAGGAACCCATTGTTCAGAGCTGGCCACATGTTCGGACTTGGTCACGTGTTGGCATGTGGTTAAAGCGTCCCTCTAGTGATCTGAAAGTCGTTAGTTCGAGCCTTGGCCGAGGCAGCGTGTTGTGTCCTTGAGCAAGGTACTTAACCACACACTGCTCTGCGTTAACACCAGTGCCAAGCTGTATGGGTCCCAATGCCCTTCCCTTGGACAACATCGGTGGCGTGGAGAGGGGAGACATGCAGCATGGGCAACTGCTGGTCTTCCATACAACCTTGCCCAGGCCTGCGCCCTGGAAAGCTTCCAAGGTGTAAACTTCCAAGGGGAACCTTCCATGGTCTTATAAGACTAACGGATGCCTACATATAAAGTTCAGATCTGCACTCCAAATAAAATCCACAACACACATTCAGATATGAAGACTGGTAGCCAAATTCAATTGCTAAATGTCTATGTCCTAACCCCAAAAATCACTCCAACGCTGACCTTCTATAATGTGCCTGCTTGTGGTGAAGGGTGCACCCTGCTGCATATGGTCTCACCTTTTACTGCCTTTCTTTTCATCTGGGACAACGTTCATCATACGCTTGTTGATGGCGTAATTGGTGAGGTGCTTGCGGACGTCATCCTGTGAGAGGCAGAAGATAAAGATGTTGGTTTCTCAGTCAGGGACATTGCCCTCAGTTATCGTGTCACACTAACGCCACCCCAACCAGAAGCTGCTCAAATGCTATTTTCCTCATTCCTCTCGGCTTCACTTTTCCTGCGGTGATGAAGAGCAGTCGGCAGGTGGCAAGAAGGTGAAACTGAACGATGCCTTGCATCTTAAAGCAGTTTTTGCAGCCCCAAAACATCGCCAAGTCAAAGGATCGCTCATCTGAAGCGCAGTGCATAAGGATGGGTGCTGTCAGTCAGAGCAAGGATGCGAGGCTGAGGCTTTAAAACTCAGACCGAACTTTGGAGTATTGTGAGCAGTTCTGAGCCCCTTATCTAAGAATTGGTGAGCTGGTATTGGAGAGGGTCTGGGGGAGGTTCACGAGAATGAAAGGGTTGTCATTTGAGGAACATTGCTCCCTCTGGGCCTGTACTCGCTGAAGTTTAAAAGGATGATGGGGGATCTCAACGAAAACCATCAAATATTGAAAATCAACGTGGAGAGGATGTTTCCTGTAGTGGGAGGGGGGACGGCTGTCTCTAAGAGCAGAGGGCAAAGCCTCAGAATAGAAGAACTTCCCTTTAGGGCAGAGGTGAGGAATTTCTTTAGCCAGAGGGTGGTGAATCTGTGGAATTTGTTGCCACAGACGGCTGTGGAGGACAAGTCATTGAGTGTATTTAAAGCAGAGGTTGATAGGTTCTTGTTTAGTCAGGGCATCAAAGGTTAACAGGAGAAGGCAGGAGAAAACAGTCCAGAGGGATAATAAATCAGCCATCCTGAGCACAATCCTCCCCACTTTCGAGGACATCTTCAAAAGGCAACATCCATCTTTGAGGGAGCCTCGCCACCCAGGTAAAGCCTCTTTTCATTTCTACTGTCAGGGATGAGACACACACTCAACAATTTAGGAACAGATTGCTCCCCTCCGCCATTAATTTCAGAATGAACAATGAACCCATGTACAGTACCTCAATAACATTTGTCTCTTGGTCTTGTTTTGCACAACTTACTTAATTTTTAAAATATATTTCTTTTTGTAATTTATAACTTTCATTATTACGTACTGCAATGTACTGCTGCCGCATAATCTCAAATTTCATGGCAAATGACAATGATAGTAAACTTGATTCTGATTCCAATTCTGGTTATGAAAAATGGGCTGAGTTTTTCTTTTCGGAGTAGTCCACGTCACAAGATTGTAAGTTGTAGGAGCAGGATTGGGCCATTTGACCCATCCAGTCTTGTCTGACATTTCGTCATGGCTGATCTATTTTCCTCTCAGCCCCAATCTCCGTATCCATTTATGCCCTGACTAATCAAGAACCTAACAAGCTCTGCCTTAAGTATACCCGACGACTTGGCCTTCACAGCATGTAGAAACGAATTCTACAAATTAAAGAAATTCCTCCTCATCTCTGTTCTAAATCAACGCCCCTCTACTCTGAGGCTGTGTCCTCTGGTCTTGGCCTCCCCCACTATAGGAAACATCCTCTCCACATCCACTCTGTCAATGCTTTTCAATATTCGATAGGTTTTGATGAGATTTCACACCCTCCCCCAACACCTCATTCTTTTAAATTCCAGTCAGTTAAGGCCCAGAGCCATCAAATGCTCCTCATATAATAAGCCTTTCAATCCCAGAATCATTTTTGTCAACCTCCTTTCAACCCTCTCCAGTGTCACCATATCCTTTCTGGGGCCCAGAACAGCTCACAATACCCCAAGGGAGGGAGGCCTTGCCAGTGCCTTCTAAAGCCTCAAGGAGGAGAAACCCTGCAGATGCTGGAAATCTGAGCAACACACACACAATACTGGAGGAACTCAGCAGGCCAGGCAGCATCTATGGGAAACAGCAAGAGGTTGACGTTTCAGACCAAGACCCTTCATCAGGACAGATGAGAAGTTACAGCAAGAAGGTGGGGGGGAGGAGAGGAAGGAGTACAAGGTGGTAGGTGATGGGTGAAACTGGGAGGGGGAGGGGGTGAAGTAAAGAACTGGGAAGTCAATTGGTGAAAGAGATAAAGGGCTGGAGAAGGAGGAATCTGATAGGAGAGGACAGAAGACTTTGGAAGAAAGGGAAGGGGAGGGAGCACCAGTAGGAGGTGATTGGCAGGTAAGGAGATGAGGTGAAAGAGGGAAAAGGGAATGGGAATGATAAAGTTGGGGGCAATTACCAGAGGTTAGAGAAATCGACATTCATGCCATCAGGTTGGAGGCTACCCAGACGGAATACAAGGTGCTGCTCCTCCAACCTGAGTATGGCCTCATCGTGGCAATCGAGGACTAACATGTCAGAATGGGAATGGGAAGTAGACTTGAAATGGGTTTTTCTGGCAGACGGAGTGTAGGTGCTCTGCAAGGCGGTCTCCCAATCTGCGTCGGGTCTCACTGACATACAGGAGGTCACACCAAGAGCATCAGATACAGTAGATGAACCCCAACAGACTCACAGATGAAGTGTTGCCTCCTGAATGGCAGTGAGGGACGAGGTGTAGTGTCAGGTGCAATGCTTGTTCCACCCGCTTGCCCTACACCTCCTCTCTCACTTCCATTCAGGGCCCCAAATACTCCATAGATGCTCCTGGGCCTGCTGAGTTCTTCCAGCATTCTGTGAGTGTTCCATATAAAACATTATATCCTTGTTTTTATGTTCTATTCCTCTCAAAATGAATGCTCACACCTTCCTTATCACTGACTTAACCAACAAATTAACCTTTATGGAATCCTGCTTGAAGACTCCCAAGTCCCTTTGCACCTCTGATTTTTGAGTTTTCTCTCCAGTCATACAATTGTCTATGCTTTTAAGTTTTCTACCGAAGTGCATGACCATACACTTCCCAACACTGTTTTCCGTCTGCCACCTCTTTGCATATTCTCCTACACTGTCTAAATCCTTCTGCACCTCTCTGCTTCCTCCATACTACCTGCCCCCCCCCCACCCCCACCGATCTTCGGATCGTTCGCTAACTTAGCCTCGGAGCCATCAACTCCATCATCGAAATCCTTGATATATAATGTAAAAAGAAGTGGTTCCAACATAACATCCCAACTTCTGTACTCAATACCTTGACTTATGAAAGCCAGTGTGCCAAAAGCTCTCTTTACGACCCTACCTACCTGTGATTTCTTTTTCAAGAAGTTACGGATCTCTCTGTTTGAACGCATTTCTCAGTCCTAACGTTCACGGTGTTAAATTCTCTGTACTACCATAAAATCATAAATCACAGGAGCAGAATTAGGCCATTTGGCTCATCGTCAGCTCCGCCATTCAATCATGGCTGATCCTTTTCCTCCCCTCCTCAACCCCACCACACAGCCTTCTCCCCGTAACCTTTGGTGCCACGGCCATTGAAGAACTGATCAATTTCTGCCTTAAATACACCCAACGACCTGTCCTCTACAGCTGCCTGTGGTAACAAATTCCACAAATTCACCACCCTTTGACTGAAGAACTTTCTCCGTATCTCTGATTTAAGCGGATGCCCTTCTACCTTGAGGTTCTGCCCTCCTGTCCTAGACTCCCCCACCATGGGAAACATTCTTTCCACGTCTACTCTGCCTAGGACTTTCAATATTCGAAAGGTTTCAATCAGATCCCCTTTCATCCTTCTAAATTCCAGCCAGTACAGGCCCATCAGATGTTCCTCATATGTTAACCCTTTCATTCCCAGACTCATCCTTGTGCACCTCCTCTCAACCCTCTTCAATGCCAGCACATCTTTTCTTAGATAAGGAGCCCAAAACAGTTCACAGTGCTTAAGGTGAGGCCGCAGCAGTGCCTTATAAAGCCTCAGCATCATGTCCCTGCTCTTGTATTCTAGACCTCTTGAAATGAATGCTAACATTGCATTTGCCTTCCTCACCACTGACTCAACCTGCAAGTTACCCTTTAGGGTGTTCTGTACAAGGACTCCCAAGTCCCTTTGCATCACAAATTTTTGAATTTTTCTTCCCATTTAGAAGATAATCTGAACATTTATCTCTTTCTACCAAAATGCACAACTATGCATTTTCCAACATCGTATTTCACTTGCCACTTTCTTGCCCATTCTCCTAATCTATCTGTCCTTCTGCATCCTACCTGCTTCTTCCACACTACCTACCCCTCCACCAATCTCCGTATTGTCTGCAAACTTGCCATCTATTTCACCATCTAAGACATTTATATACAGCATAAAAAGAAGTGGTCCAACACCGACCCCTACGGAACACCACTACTCACTGGCAGCCATCCAGAAAGGGATCCTTTTATTCCCACTCGCTGCCTCTGACTAATTAGCCAATGCTCTAACCATGTTAATAACTTCCCAGTAATACCATGGGCTCTTAACTTGGTAAGCAGCCTCATGTGTGGCACCTTCTGAAAGCCCAGATATACAACGTCCACTGCGTCCCCTTTATCTATCCTACTTATAATCTCCTCAAAGAATTCCAACAGGTTCGTCAGACAGTATTTTCCCTTAAGAAAACCGTGTTGACTTTGTCCTATCTTGTCCTGTGTCACCAAGTACTCTATAGCCTTTTATATACTTGAAAATGCTTTTTCTATCAACTTTGATATTATTTGCTAGCTTGCTTTCATATTTCATCTTTTCCCTCCTAATGATTCTTTTAGTTGCTCTCTCTAGGGTTATAAAAGCTTCCCAACCTTCTATCTTCCCACTAATTTTTGCTCTGTTGTATACCCTCTCTTTTGCTTTTACATTAGTTTTGACTTCCCTTGTCAGCTACGGTTGTAGCATTTTGCGATCCGAGTATTTCTTTGTTTTTGGAATACATTTATCCTGCACCTTCCCCATTTTTTCCCCAGAAACTTGTGCCATTGCTGCTCTGCTGTCTTCCCTGCCAGCATCTCCTCCCAATTTACTTTGGCCAATTCCTCTCTCATACCTTTACTTTACTTTCCTTTCAAATTTCCTTTTCTCCACTGAAATATCGCTACATCAGACTCTACTTTCTCCCTATCTGAATCATATTGTGTTCACTGACTCCTAAGGGTTCCTTTACCTTAAGCTTCCTAATCGCCTCCAGTTCATTACATAACACCCAATCCAGTGTAGGTGATCCCCCAGCAGGCTCAATGACAAACTGCTCTAAAAATCCATCTCCTAGGCATTCAACAAACTCACTCTCTTGAAATCCATTACCAACCTAATTTTCCCAATCGAGCTGCATGATAAAATCTCCCATGATTACCATAACGTTACCCTTTTGAAACACCTTTTCCCTTTTCCTGTTGTAATATGTGCTCCATGTCTCAGCTACTGTTGGGAGGACTGTATATAACTGCCATTACCCTTGCAGTTTCTTATCTGAACTCACAAGGATGCAACATCTTCTGATTCTATGCCACACCCTTCTGCTGATTTGATGCTATTCTTTACCAGCAGAGCTACACCACCCCCTCTGCCTACCTTCCTATCCCTCCCATACAACACGTAACCTCATGTGAATATGATTTTGATATCAACATTTAAGAGAAGTTTGGATGGGAGGGGTATGGAGAGCTATGGTCCGGGTGCAGGTTGATGGGATTTGGCAGATTAAATGGTTTGGCACCAACTGGACGGGCCAAAAAGCCTGTTTCTGTGTTGTACTTTTCTATGACTCTATTGCTTTTTCTTGAAATCAAGGCAGGTTAACTCCGGGCAAGATGCAGGGCCAATAACCCTGGCTAGATATATCCTTGAGTGTTATATCACACAACCTCCCATTTTCAATCTGTTTTACGGTGGAATCATCAATTTTCCTCAATATTTAGGAGGATTACCAGGATGCTGCCTGGATTGGATTATGAGGATAGAAACACAGAAAACCTACAGCACAACACAGGCCTTCAGCCCACAAAGCTGTGCCAAACATGTCCTTACCTTAGAATTACCTAGGCTTATCCATAGCCCTCTATTTTTCCAAGCTCCATGTATCCATCCAGGAGTCTCTTAAAACAGTGGTCCCCAACCACCGGGCCGCGGAAAGGTACCAGGCCACAAAGCATGTGCTACCGGGCCGCGAGGAAATGATATGATTTCGCGATATGAAACGATATGAATCAGCTGCACCTTTCCTCATTCCCTGTCACACACTGTCAAACTTGAACACCGACCCCCCCCACCGTTGGCCGGTCCGCAAGAATATTGTCAATCTTAAACCGGTCCACGGTGCAAAAAAGGCAGGGACCCCTGTCATTTCTGCCTTCACCACCACCGCCGGCAGCCCATTCCACTCACTCACCACTCTCTGAGTAAATAAATTACCCCTGGCATCTCCTCTGTACCTACTTCCAAGCACATTAAAGCTATGCCCTCTCGTGCTAGCCATTTCAACCCTGGGAAAAAGCCTCTGACTATCCACACAATCAATGCCGCTCATCATCTTAAACAGCTCTATAAGGTCACCTCTCATCCTCCGTCACTCCAAGGAGAAAAGGCCAAGTTCACCTATTCTCATAAGGCATGCTCCCCAACATCCTTGTAGATCTCCTCTGCACCCTTTCTATAGTTTCGACATCCTTCCTGTAGTGAGGCGATCAGAACTGAGCACAGTACTCCAAGTGGGGTCTGACCAGGGTCTTATATAGCTGTAATATTACCTCTCGGCTCCTAAACTCAATTCCACGATTGATGAAGGCCGATACGCCGTATGCCTTCTTAACCACAGAGTCAACCTGCGCAGCTGCTTTGAGCGTCCTATGGCTTTGGACCCCAAGATCCCTCTGATCCTCCACACTGCCAAGAGTCTAACCATTAGCTATATTCTGCCATCATATTTGACCTACCAAAATGAACCACTTCACACTTATCTGGGTTGAACTCCAACTGCCACTTCTCAGCCCAGTTTTGATGTTTCGATGTACATGTGAGAAACTTATCTTATAAAATCTTCGAAGTTCAAATTTCAAAGTAAATTGATTATCGAAGTACGACTATATCACCATATACTAGCCTGAGATTCATTTTCGTGCAGGCGTTCACAGCACCCACTGGCGTCCCACAGGAATCAGTGTTGGGGGTGGGGAGTAACTGCTTCTTTCTGTATTGTCTATGAAGACAGAATTGTTGGTTTTGTGGCCGACTGGCGGATGATATGAAGATAGGTGGAGGGGCAGGTAGTGTTGAAGAAGCAGGGAGCCTGCGGAAGGACTTGGACAGATAAGGAGAATACGCAAAGTGGCAGACACAGAACAGAGTATAACAGTTACAGTGTCGGGAAGTTTACGGTCATACACTTCGGCAGAAGGAACAAAAGGGTAGACTATTTTCTAAGTAGGCGGAAAATCCAAAAATCTGAGGTGCAAGGGATGAGAGAGCCTTCATGCAGGGTTCCCTAAAGGTTAATTTGCAGGTTGAGTCTGTGGTGATGATGGTAAATGCATGTTAGCATTCATCTCAAGAGGACTAGAATATAAAAACAAGGAGTTAATGTTGAGGCTTTATAAAACACTGGTGAGGCCTCACTTGGAGTTTTGTGAGTCCTTATCTAAGAAAGGATGAGCGGACATTGGAGAGGGTTCAGAGGCGGTTCACCAGAATGACTACAGGAGGAGCGCTTGATGGTTCTGGGCCTGTACGCATGAGAATTTAGAAGGCTGAGAGGTGATCTCATTGAAACCTATTGAATATTGAAAGGCGTAGGCAGATTGGATGTGAAGAGGATGTTTCCTATGGTGGGGGATTCCAGCACCAGAGGGCACAGCCTTAGAATAGAAGGACGTTCATTTAGAATGGAGATGAAGAGAATTTCTTTATCCAGAGGGTTGTGAATCTGTGGAATTAACTGTGCAGATGGAGGGCTGTGGAGGCCAGGTCATTGGGTATACTGAAGGCAGAGGTGACAGATTGTTCATTACTCAGGGTGTGAAAGGTTACCGGGAGAAGGCAGGAGATTGGGGTTGAGAGGGAAAGTGGATCAGCCATGATGAAATGGTGACAGACTCGATGAGCTGAATGGCCCATTCTGCTCCTATCTCATATGGTCTTATACAATAGAACTGACGAAAAACAACACACAGACACGGCCAAATAACCTGTACAAAAGAAGACAAACTGCACAAATACATATAGACAGAAGCATTGAGGACATGAGTTGTAGAGCCCTTGAAAGTTAGTCCATAGGTTGTGGAACCAGCTCAGTGTTGAACTGAGTGAAGTTATCCACACTGGTTCAGGAGCCTGATGGTTGTAGGGTGATAACTGTTCCTGAAACTTACGGTGACAGATCTACGGCTCTTGTGCCTTCTTCCTGATGAGAAGAGAGCATGGTCTGGATGGTGGGTGCCCCTGATGATAGTTGCTGCTTTCTTATGGCAGCGCTCATTGTAGACGTGCTCAATGGTGGGGAGGGCTTTTCCTGACTTTGTCTTGTAAACTTTGCGAACTAGACTCGTTAGGAGATGCTCCTGTAACCACACCAACCTCCCACTCCCCGCCCCCCTCAGAGTAGTCAGCTTTTGGCTGGGGTTGGGAACGTAACAGCAAGATCCCACCCGAGTCGATTACTTCCATACAACAGTGAGTTAGGCAAGAATTAACCTCTTATAAAAGTAGGATCGTACTTTCAGAGAATTAACTGTATGTCTTAAAGATAAGTCAATGTGTCACTTACTAAATTCTTTTCGGTCGGTTCGGAATACTTTTTAGTGGCAAAGCAGACCAGGCCCTCATTGTAGAGGTATATCCGCAGAGGGTCACAGGAAGTAACCAAGACGTAGAGCCTGAGGTTAAACTTGAAACCATCCAAAGTGAAGGGCTGCACAAGTAGAGGGAGAGTTAACACACTGTGAGGTTCAAAGGTTTCACTTATTATCAAAGTATGTATGCAGTGTACAACTCTGAGATTCATCTTCTCCAGATAGCCACGGAACAAAGGAAAAAACATGGAGGTCGTTGAAAGAGAAACATCAAACCCATGCACCCACCCCCCCCCGTAGAAAATACAGCAACACAATCATCAACCCCCCCAAATCCCCCTTCCCCTGCACAAAACACAGAACATCAACCCCCAAATCCCCCCACCCTCTGCCCACTCAAATAAAAGACAGGAAAGAATGGGGAAAAACCCAAAATATAAAATCCATCAGACTGAAAAAGACCAGAGTACAAGAACCCAGTAGTCCGGTCCGTGAACACAGAACCTCGGTAACATCCTTTGACATTGTCAAAAGAGAAAGAGACACTGTAGAGGCCTACCCTCTGGCCACCTGAGCCGCCACACAGCGATAGGCTGCCACAGGTTCCTTCCCTAGAGGCAGAGGGATCCCATCAGTGATCAGAACGCAGGCATCCGGTGCTGAACCCTCGGTCGCCATCCGCATTTGTAACTAATTTTTGAAATGTGTGTCTGCATTCCAGATGAAGGGTCTTGGGCTGAAACGTCGACTCTTTTTTCCTCTGCATAGGTGCTGCCTGACCTGCTAACTTCCCCAACCATTTTGGATATGTTACTCTGGATTTTCAGCACCTGCAGAAACTCTTGTGTTTATCAGTATCTGGTCCTTTCCTTCGGACTTACCCCTACTCCAGCCCTCGACGCAGAAACCCTCAAAATTCCCTCTGATCAATCCCACTCCAATGCATAATCAGTTTAGCATGTGAAGTTGGCTCGACAATTACAAAAGGGATTTGCTAATGGAAATTCCTGCCCAGCCTATCCCTCAAGTCCTTATTCCATTCGTGAATTATGCCCCCCACTATCCCACTCAACCCACACATCTTCAAATCCCCCGATTTCCTTCTTACCCAAATTTCCACCATTCCCACCAGCCTATCATTCACGGTGACCGAATGCTGTGCATACCCAGTCCAAACACAAAATTACCACCAGAGCAGTAATAAAATTTCCATTATCTTGGTTGAGTAACGGGGTGGGATAGGTCTCCACCAAAGGAGATGTAAGGTCTGCAGGTCACCCTTGGGCAAGGTGCATCACCTGCTTAGCTCCTGGATCAGGTTCACGTGAAGCCGTGGAAGCAGGGGGTGGATGGTCGTATGAGCAGCCGGTACAGTTCACAAGTCCTGGTTATGCAATCACTGGTGCCAGGCAGACAATCTCTGAAGAGTATTGATAATGGCTGGGGGTCACCCACCCCTACCCAGAACAGGGCGATGGCAAACCACTTCTGTGGAAAAATTGGCCAAGAACAATCATGGTCATGAAAGGACTGCAATGTTCTGACAAGAACTGTCCTTTGTTATTCAAATAACAAGCCATGGGTAAGAAAGGACATTAAGGACATCCTGAACGCTAAAAAGAGGGTATTTAGAGATGGATATAGGGAGGAGCTGAGGGCAATACAGAGGGACCTGAAAGCTAGGATCAGGGAGGCTAAAGACAGGTATAGGAGGAAGCTTGAGTGGAAGCTCCAGCAGAACAACATGAGAGAGGTCTGGAGTGGGATGAGGACCATCACTGGGTTCCGGCAAACTAGCAACAGAGGAGCTGAAGGCAGTGTGGACAGGGCCAATGAACTTAACCTGTTCTTTAACAGATTTGATATTGTGGCCCCTGCCCATCCCCCACATGAGTCATTTGTTGTCGGCCCCCAACCAACACATATTCCGCTCTCCCCTCCTACCCCTCCGCACAGCCCCCCACCCTGCTCTCATGACGATACCCCTTCCCCACACAAAACCACCACGGTGGGCTTCACAGCTGAACAGGTGAGAAGACAGCTGAAACGTCTCAACCCAAGCAAGGCTGCAGGACCGGATGGTGTCAGTACCAGGGTGCTCAAAGCCTTTGCCCCTCAGCTATGTGGAGTACTTCGCCACGTCTTCAACCTGAGCCTGAGGCTCCGGAGGGTTCCCTTGTCCCTCTGCCGAAGACGCCGCGCCCTAGTGGCCTCAATGATTATAGACCGGTGGCATTGACCTCCCACATCATGAAGACCCTGGAGAAACTTGTTCTGGAGCTGCTCCGGCCTATGGTCAGGCCACACTCAGATCCCCCCCAGTTCGCCTACCAGCCCCGACTAGGAGTTGAGGATGCCATCGTCTACCTGCTGAACCGTGTCTACGCCTACCTGGACAAGCCAGCGAGCACTGTGAGGGTCATGCTTTTTGACTTCTCCAGTGCGTTCAACACCATCCGCCCTACTCTGCTGGGGGAGAAGCTGACAGCAATGCAGGTGGATGCTTTCCTGGTGTCATGGATTCTTGACTACCTGACTGGCAGACCACAGTACGTGTGCTTGCAACACTGTGTGTCTGACACAGTGATCAGCAGCACTGGGCCTCCACAGAGGACTGTCTTGTCTCCCTTTCTCTTCACCATTTACACCTTGGACTTCAACTAATGCACAGAGTCTTGTCATCTTCAGAAGTTTTCTGATGACTCTGCCATAGTTGGATGCATCAGCAAGGGAGATGAGGCTGAGTACAGGGCTACAGAAGGAAACTGTGTCACATGGTGTGACCAGAATTATCTGCAGCTTAATGTGAAAAAGACTAAGGAGCTGGTGGTAGACCTGAGGAGAGCTAAGGTACCGGTGGCCCCTGTTCCATCCAGGGAGTCAGGGTGGACATGATGGAGGATTACAAATACCTGGGGATACGAAATGACAATAAACCGGACTGGTCAAAGAACACTGAGGCTGTCTACAAGAAGGGTCAGAGCCGTCTCTATTTCCTGAGGAGATTGAGGTCCTTTAACATCTGGTCCTTTAACATCTGTCAGACGATGCTGAGGACGCTCTACGAGTCTGTGGTGGTCAGTGCGATTATGTTTGCTGTTGTGTGCTGGGGCAGCAGGCTGAGGATAGCAGACACCAACAGAATCAACAAACTCATTCGTAAGGCCAGTGATGTTGTGGGGATGGAACTGGACTCTCTGACGGTGGTGTCTGAAAAGAGGATGCTGTCCAAGTTGCATCCCATCTTGGACAATGTCTCCCATCCACTACACACTGTACTGGTTGGGCACAGGAGTACATTCAGCCAGAGACTCATTCCACCAAGATGCAACATAGAGTGTCATAAGAAGTCATTCCTGCCTGTGGCCATCAAACTTTACAACTCCTCCCTTGGAGGGTCAGACATCCTGAGCCAATAGGCTGGTCCTGGACTTATTTACTGGCATAATTTAGATATTACTATTTAATTATTTATGGTGCAACTGTAACGAAAACCAATTTCCCCTGGGATCAATAAAGTATGACTATGACTATCGTCCACGTCATATGACGCAGAACATAACGAATAAAGCAAAGTCTATTTTAGGAACCACCTCTATGACAGCCTATACTCAGCAGGAAAGGGTGCAGTAAATCATAAACACAAGAGGTTCAGCAGATGCTGGAAATTCAGACACACACACACACACAATGCTGGAGCAACTCAGCAGGTCAGGCAGCATCGAAGGAAAGGAATAAATAGTTGATGTTTTGAGCTGAGGTTCTTCACCAGGACAGGAAAGGAAGGGGGCAAGAAGCCAGAATAAGAAGGTGGGTTGGGAGGGGGAGGAGAATGTGGCAGGTGCTAGGTGAAGCCAGGTGAGTTGGGGGGGTTAGGGAAGGTAGGTGGGTGTGGATGATCAGAGGCCAAAAGGAGTTGGATGCAAAATGGAAAGGGCTGAAGGAGGAATATAATAAGAGAGGAGAGTGGTCTATGTTCAAAGTTCAAAGTAAATTTTATTATCAAAATACGTGTACGTCACCATGTACAACCCTGAGATTAATTTTCAGCAAATCTATCGAAGAGTAACTACAACAGGATCAGTGAAAGGTCAACTAGAGTGCAGAAGGCAACAAACTGTGGAAATGCAAATATAAATCCATGGCAATAAATAATGAGAAGATGAAATAACAAGACAACAACTCCCGTTGGTTACGGAAGAAAGGGAAGGAGAAGGGGCTCCAGAGGGAGAGGAGGAGAAGAGAAGGGGCAAGAGGGAAACCAGAATGCAGATAAAGAGTTAACGTTCTAGGCAGAGAGTCAAGAATGCAGTAAAGTACCTTCGGAATGTAGACCTGGCAGATCACGTCCTTCCCGGACTGCATATCTCTGATGTCCTGGGTCAAAAAGATGCTGCGCCAGTCATATTCAGGATTTGGCTTGCAGATGAAGGTCTTGGGTTTCTCAGCTTCATAGTAGGCCGCAAAATCAAGATATCTGCAGCGAGAAGCACTCATTAGTACTGAGAGAAGAAGGTCATAAGGTCTTTAAGTTCAAGGTTGAGCTCAAGTTTAATTCTCATCTGGCCGTACACATGTATGCTGCTAAATGAAACAGCATTTCTCTGGGGCCAAAGTTGCAAAGCACAAGCACACAAAGACACACACAGTACATACAGTTATGATAGGACATACAGTCACCAAAAATTATCGCACAGGCCTGAAGTTTGATGGGGTGCTTGGGATGTTGACCTGGAGCCAGGAATAAGCATGCAGCAGTTCCTCAGCTTGCCCCAGATCAGCAGACGAGGGCAACTGAGCTTGTCTTGTGCTGGGTCTGCCGCAAGCAATCAAGCTTGTATTCCATGGAGTGGACACTAGAGGACAGCACCGACAGGAGCAACCAGCCACCCCAGACCAGCAGGGATTCCAGCACGCCCGCTGCACCCCTGTTCTCTTCCACACTACTCAACTCCAGCCATCACTACTGTCTACTGTGGTTTACGTTTCTGTAAACCCTTCATCAACCAGATTTGCTAATTTCACTGTTAAAAGTTCAGATTCATAGATACGTCACAGGTACGTCAAAACATACAGTGAAATGTGTCATTTGCATTGGCAAAACAAAGGATCAGCAGGGACAAATATCAACACACATTCTGGCAAAAATGGGTGAGATTTGACAGGTTAAACTCTCCTTTAAGATCATCTTTAAACAAACCAGCTTTGGGGCATAAAACAATGATAAACATCACGCCAACTCTATGCGTTGATTATACAACCTTATTTTTTTACAGACCACAATTCAGATCAGATCAGGTTCATTTACTTATCGGAGGTGCACCGAAACAGACAGTGAAACATGCCACTTTGTTAACAGACAACACAACCAAAGTGTGCTGGGGGGCAGCATGTTCCGGTGACAACCTGGCATGCCCACCATGTTCAGCAGAGCAACACAAGCAACAAAACACGGCAAATTTGGAGTATTTTGTGCAGTTTCGGTCACCTACAAACGTACAGGAAAGTCGTAAGTAAGGTTGAAACAATACAGAGAAAATTTACAAGGATGCTGCTGGGTCTGGGAGATAGATTGGAGGAGTTACAAGGAACGGCTCAATAGGTCAGGAATTTATTCCTTGGAATGCGGAAGAATGAGAAGTACACAAAATTATGAGGGGTAGAGATAGGGTAAAAGCAAGCTGGCTTTTTCTACTGAGGTTAGGAGGGAGTGCAACCAGAGGTCACAGGTTAAAGGTGAAAGCTCAAAAGTTTAACAGGAACCTGAAGGGAAGCCTCTTCACCCAGAGGGTGGTGAGAGTGTGGAACGAGCTGCCAGCGCAAGTGGTGCTTGCAAGCTCGATTTCAATGTTTAAGAGAAGTTTGGATAGGTACATGGATGGTAGGAAGTATGAAGAGCTGTTGTCCCGGTGCAGCCAATGGGACTAGGCTGTTTAAATGCTGGACTAGATGGGCCAAAGAGCCTGTTTCTGTGCTGCACTTTTCTATGACTCTGAAAGCTCCCCTTCCACTCTGCCACTCACCCATCCACTCATACATTCAGACAGGCCTCCAGTCCTTAGCCCCGAAACCTTATGTTTCTATCCTGCACCCCAGATAAAACAACCCTCTAGAAATCGTGGACGCATTGGTAATTATTTTCCAATGTTCTATAGATTCAGGATCAGTTCCTGAGGACTGGAGGGTAGCTAATGTTATCCCACATTTTAAGAAAGGAGGGAGAGAGAAAACAGGGAATTATAGACCAGTTAGCCTGACATCAGTGCCGGGGAAGATGCTGGAGTCAATTATAACAGATGAAATAGCAGCACATTTGGATAGCAGAAACAGATCAGTCCAAGTCAGCATGGATTAATGAAGGGGAAATCATGCTTGACTATTCTTCTGGAATTTTTTGAGGATGTAACTATGAAAATGGACAAGGGAGAGCCAATGGATGTAGTGTACCTGTACTTACAGAAAGCCTTTGATAAGGTCCCACATAGGAGATTAGTGGGCAAAAATAGAGCACATGGTATTGGGGGTAGGGTACTGACAGGGATAGAAAATTGGTTGGCAGACAGGAAACAAAGAGTAGGGATTAATGGGTCTCTTTCAGAATGGCAGGCGGTGACTAGTGGGGTACAGCAAGGCTCAGTGCTGGGATCGCAGCTATTTACAACATACATTAATGATTTAGATGAAGGGATTAAATAACGTTAGCAAATTTGCAGATGACATAAAGCTGAGTGGCAGTGTGAAATGTGCGGAGGATGTTGAGATAATGCAGGATGACTTGGACAGGTTGGGTGTGTGGGCAGATGCAGTTTAATGTGGCTAAATGTGAGGTTATCCACTTTGGTCGCAAGAACAAGAAGGCAGATTAGTATTTGAATGGTGTCAAGTTAGGAAAAGGGGAAGTATAACAAGATCTAGGTGTCCTTGTTCATCAGTCACTGAAAGTAAGCATGCAGGTACAGCAGGCAGTGAAGAAAGCTAATGGCATGTTGGCCTTCATAACAAGGGGAGTTGAGTATAGGAGCAAAGAAGTCCTTCTGCAGTTGCACAGGGCCCTGGTGAGACCACACCTGGAGTATTGTGTACAGTTTTAGTCTCCAAATTTGAGGAAGTACATCCTTGCTATTGAGGGAATGCAGCGGAGGTTCACGAGGTTAATTCCTGGGATGCTGGGACTGTCATATGTTGAAAGATTGGAGCGACTGGGCTTGTATACACTGGAATTTAGAAGGACAGGGGATCTGATTGAAACATTTCAGATTATTAAGGGATTGGACACGCTAGAGGCAGGAAACATGTTTCCGATGTTGGGGCAGTCCAGAACCAGGGGCCACAATTTGAGAATAAGGGGTAGGCCATTTAGAACAGAGTTGACGAAAAACTTTTTCACCCAGAGAGTTGTGGACCTGTGGACTGCTCTGCCTCAGGAGGCAGTGGAGGCCAATTCTCTGGATGCTTTCAAGAAAGAGATAGATAGAGCTCTTAATGATAGCGGAGTCAAGGGATATGGGGAGAAGGCAGGAATGGGGTACTGATTGTGGATGATCAGCCATGATCACAGTGAATGGCGGTGCTGGCTCGAAGGGCCGAATAGCCTACTCCTGCACCTATTGTCCATTGTCTATAACCCAAACTTGTCCAACCTTTATAAACTTTCCTCATCCTCCTGCACTCCAGATAAAATAACCCAATTGCAGAGGAGAAGATGACGGCACGACACAGCGCGCAGCGACCACTCCGGTGATGAATATCTGTTATCTGTCAAGTAGGGTGCCGTGTACAATTCTGATTTGATGGAGGCAGACGTGAGAGCACGGAGGAACATCTGGTGAAACTTCTGAAATGCCTGTTTCACTGCCTCTGCTACTGTGTGATCCGAAATCTCCGGAGGGGAAGGCCCCGAATCCTCGGCTTTGCTCGTTGCTCGTCGGCCGGGGCGGGGTCGAAGCGCTCAGCAGAGATGGTGCTCGGTGTCAGAGGGCTGGTCAGAGGCTCGAAGTTTTCGGACGGACTCAGAGTCGGCTGTGGTCGGGTGCTTCCAGGATGCTGCATCGGCAAGTTTGCAACACTGGAGGCTCATGGTAGGGAGAGTCTCTCCCTTCTACTGTCTGCGTGAGATGTTGGGGCTATCGGGACTTTGAGACTTTTTTTTAACCATGCCCATGGTCTGCTCTTTATCAAATTACGGTATTCCATTGCACTGTTGTAACTATATGTTATAATTATGTGGTTTGTGTCCCTTTTAGTCTTGGTCTGTCCTGTGTTTCTGTGATATTATACTGGAGGAACATTGAATCATCTCTTAATGCATGCATTTCTAAGTGACAATAAACGTGGACTGTCCTCATAATCTAATCTTGTCCAACGTTTATAAACTTCCCTCGGCCTCCTGCACTCCCAAGAAAAAAATCCCAATCTTGTCCAACCTCAATGTAGAGACAAAAGAGATTTATACTCTCTCAGTCAGGCAGCATCCTGGCCAACCTTTTCTGCATCCTCTCTCAAGTGAGTCTCAGACCAAAGGGCACAGCCTCAAGATAGAGAGACGTCCATATTCAACGGATACGAGAAAGAATTTCTCAGCTAGTCTTGTAGGGATTCCCATTCTGTGGTCGATGGATCCCTTGGTTAACGGTAGGGGTCAATGGCATAAAACAGGTTGGTAACTCCTGAGCTACCGCTAGAGTGGTGAATCAGCGGAGTTTGTTGCCACAGACAGCTGTGGAGGCCAAGCCCCTGTCTATGGTCTAGTTACCCGTCCTCAAAATCCAACCAAATGTCCCCACGCCTGTGTAAGTCAGTCCCTGGACCACTTTCTCCCCTAGAGGAGAATCGTGGGAGAGTTCAAGACCTCAAAGTACAAGGACGTCCCCTTAGAACAGAGATGAGGAGGAATTTCTTAAGCCAGAAGGTGGTGAACATGTGGAATTCATTGCCACAGATGACTGTGGACGACAAACCACTAGTGGAGGCTGATAAGTTCTTGATTAGTCAAGAGTGTCAAAGGTTATAGGGAGAAGGTTGGAGAGTGGGTTTGGGAGGGATAATAGATCAGCCATGATGGAATGCGGAGCAGACTCGATGAGCCAAATGGCCTAATTCTGCACCTGTGTCTTATGGTCCTGCAGTCTTAGCCTCCATATCCTTCCTACAATAGGGTGACCAGACTGCAACAATATTCCAAATGGAGGCTGACTGAAGCTTTTTACAGCTGTGAACTGTCGTCTTGACTCGGGTACTGAGTGTACAACCAAGAAGGCAAAGACTTCTCTGCACCCTCTTGACCATCCTACCTATCTGCATGGCCATTTGCAGGGAGTTATGAACTTGGACCCCTAGCTTTCCTTTCTACATCAAAGATCCATTCCCTCTGTACCTTGTTCAGCTCTCCTTCACTCACTGCTTTTAGTCAGGAGACATGGCTGAAATATATTTGCTGCTGATTGCAGAGACTTATTTTAAATTAACTCTCTTTTGTTGCTGTCAATTTAACTGGAGGCCACAAGTCCCACCGGGCCATCTCTTTGCCCAACAAGTCCCACCACGCCATCTCTTTGCCCAACAAGTCCCACTACACCATCCCTTTGCCTAACAAGTCCCACCACGCCATCTCTTTGCCTCACAAGCCCCACCATACCATCCCTTTGCCTAATGTCCCACCACGCCACCTCTTTGCCCAACAAGTCCCACCATGCCATCCCTTTGCCTAACAAGTCCCACCACGCCATCTCTTTGCCCAACAAGTCCCACTACACCATCTCTTTGCCTAACAAGTCCCACCTTGCCATCTCTTTTCCTAATTTGTTGACTACTGAATGAGCACTTGCCTTTGACACCATAATTTTTTAAGCAGTTGAGGGATGCAGTCATTATAACAATCATGTGGGGTACTTTTGCCTTTGGGCGATGATGGGAGATTGGTCAGCTATATCTTATACGGTGCATCCACATCACTGGAGAGCTGTATGATACAGATGTGAGAGGGGAGGGGCGGCGGCAGTGGAGGGAGGAGTGGGAGACAGGACTCAGAGGGGGGAGTGGGAGGGGTGTTGGGGAGAGTGAAAGGGGGGATTGGGAGGTGTGTGTTGGAGGGCATGCATGGGGGATTGGGAGCGGGGGAGTGCAAGAGCAGAGTGGCAGGGGAGTGGGGGGAGTATTGGGAGAGAGAGTGGGTATGAGTGGGAAGAGGAAGCAACAGAGGAAGTGACAGGGAGAGTGGGAGGGGGTGAGGGTGGGTACATGGGAGGAGAGACTGGTAATGGTCATTTAATATCTCTTTCCATTAGGTGTTAACTTAATGGACCATTGCAACTTGGGTGTATGTTCAACAAAGATTGCTAAGATGAGATATGTTGAGGTTTTTTTTGAAATGTATCTCAACTTCAGACCAATGTGCATTAATGGAAGAGTTTATAGAGAGTCCATACCAGGCAAAATCCTCCCCACCATTGAGTACACTTAACTGCCACAAGAAAACAGCATCCAAGATCCACACCCAGGCTCTCAGCTCATTGGACAAAGAGGTCCAAGCAGACTGGGGTCCCACACCATCAGGTTCAGAAACAGTAATTACCCCTCAACCATCAGCATGGATACCTTCACTCACCTCCACCCTCAACTCATTCTACAACCGTATGGACTCTTTTTCAAGAACTCTGCAACTTGGCACAATCCATCTTCTTTTGCACACTGGTTGTTTGTCAGCCTTTGTTATTTATAGTCTTTCACAAATTCTATCGTACTTGCAAGAAAACAAATTTCAAGGTCATATCATATATGTACCTTGATAATAAATTTACTTTGAACTTTAACCTTTGATGTAATAGAGATGGGAAAGTGGTGCTAAGTGTCATTGACGCAGTTCAAAGTACATTTATTATCAAAGTAGGTATACGACATCCAATCCTGAGAATCGTCTCCTTACAGGCAGCCACAGAACAACGAAACATAAAAGAACCCATTAAAAAAGTGAAGACTGCCAGACACCCAATGGGCAGAAACAAAATTAAATCGTGCCAACAATAAAAGTAAGCAAATAACTTTCAGAACTGAAGTTGACAGAAGTGAGTGCACTGACACGAAGCCAGTCGTCACTGCAGCCAGTCCAGGAGCCTGTTCGTTGCAGGCCACGGCCTCAGTTCAGCGCACTGCTCAGTAAACCTTGCCAAGCAGCGAGCTGAATACCAGCCCATTCATCACCTCCTGACCTTTTCAATCTGGCCCGGCACTTAAATCGTCCAAATCTCAGGTCGTTCCTCGCTCTCGGGACCCGGGCTCTGCCGGTTCGATGCACTCTTGGCTCTGTGCCTGAGACCACATATCACTGTATGTTTCGATGTACTGTACATGTGACAAGTAAGGCTAATCTTTAATCTTTTCATAACCTATACACACACACACTTTATGGTTCAGAGAGACCATACAGATTTTGGTTCACAATGTTGTCACTTGCTTCTACTGTTTGCATAATTTGTGCTTTTTCCCTTTCTCCGTGCGTCGGGTGTTGGTCTTTAGTTTTAATTGGGTTCTTTTGGATTTCTTCCTTTGCAACTGCTGAGAAGCAAGGAGATCTCAGGGTTGTATAATTTACACATTCTTTGATAATAAATGTACTTTGAAAGTTCGAAACACACACACGCATGAACAGAGCCCCACTCCATTTCGAGGTGGTCCTTAAACTTACTCAGATGGTAAACGCCAGCTTTTTGGGAAGATGTTGTAATCTTCTGGGTATTGCCTTAGCATGCGATTTAAGTTCATGACCAGCAAATCCTTCATACAGATTTCGTGCATCCCAAGAAAGTAATTCATTTTCTGTGTGAGGAGAAGAATTATCAATCCATACAGACGGTATACCAGTATGACGTGGCATACGTTCAGTGACCATTTTACTAGGTGCTCCTGCTCCTTAATATAAAATATCTCATCAGCCAAGCATGTGGCAGAAACTCAATGCATAAAAACATGCAGACATGGTCAAGAAGTTCAGTCATTGTTCAGACCAAACATCAGAATAGAGGGAGAAGAATTTGTGATCTTAGTGACTTTGACCGTGGAATGATTGCTGGTGACAGACGGTGGTTTGAGTATGTCAGAAACTGCTGACCTCCTGTGATTTTCATGCACATACCAAGAATCAGTGAAAAGCTTGTCTTGCCTACTGTTCACACAGATCAGTACAATGAGGCAGAACAGGGTAAAATAATCAAAGTACAGAATAAAGTGTAAAAGCTGCCCAGAAAATGCAGCACAGGTAAATGACAAAATGCAAGATCATAATGAGGTAGAGTACTGTGCAAAAGTCTTAGGAGCACATCTAAAGATCAAGGGTGCACAGTACTGTAGTGATTTTATGTACTGCTGCCACAAAAAAAAAAATCTAATTTCATGACATGTGTGAGTGATGATAAACCTGATTCTGATACGGATGTCTATTGCGGACTGAGTGGGAAGTGGGGCAGGGAGAGGGGAATGAATCATGGTTGGGAAAAGGGAAAGGGAGGGGGAGGCACCAGAGAGACATTCTGTAATGATTAATAAACCAATTTTTGGAATCAAGTGACCTTGCCTGGTGTCTCAGGGCTGGGTGTGTCTGCACCCCCCCACCCCGGCACTCCTTCTCTGCCACCTGTCCCACACGCCTCCTGGGGTGCTCCACCCTCGCCATTCCCAAAATCCTTTGTTCCCACCGGAGTTACAAACTCGCTCTCTGCTCCACGATGACAAATACAGTACTGTGTGCAAAAGTCTTAGGCACATCATAGCCATTATGTCGTATGACGTGGGCAATCATGGTCTCCTGACCGTGATTGTTCTCAGCAAATGTTATCTACAGAAGTGGTCTGCCATCGCCTTCTTCTGGGTATTGTCTTTACAAGATGGTAGGGATGGATTCTCAATATTCCTGGATTTCAGCGCTTTAAAAGGGATAGAGAGGGGGGAAAGGGGAGGAGGGGTGGCAGTACTGGTCAGCGATACTACTACAGCTACAGAAAGGGTGTGTAACGTAGCAGGATCCTCTTTTGAGTCAGTATGGGTGGAAGTCAGGAACAGGAAGGGAGTAGTTACTCTATTGAGAGTATTCTATAGGCACTCTGGTATCAGCAGAAATACCGAGGTGCAGATGGGGAGGCAGATTTTGGAAAGGTGCAAAAATAACAGGGTTGTTGTCATGGGTGACTTTAACTTCCCTAATATTGATTGGCACCTGATTAGTTCCAATGGTTTAGACGGGGCAGAGTTTGTTAAGTATGTCCAGCATGGATTCCTGTCACAATATGTTGACAGGCCGACTAGGGGGAATGCCATACTAGATCTAGTATGAGGTAACGAACCAGGTCAGGTCACAGATCTCTCAGTGGGTGAGCATCTGGAGGACAGTGACCACCGCTCCCTGGCCTTTGACATTATCATGGAAAAGGATAGAATCAGAGAGGACAGGAAACATTTTAATTGGGGAAGGGCAAATTATGAGGCTATAAGGCTAGAACTTGCGGGTGTGAATTGGGATGATGATTTTGCAGGGAAATGTATTATGGACATGTGGTCGATGTTTAGGGATCTCTTGCTGGATGTTAGGGATAAATTTGTCCAGGTGAGGAAGATAAAGAATGATCAGCTGAAGGAACCATGGGTGACAAGTGAGGTGGAAAACCTAGTCAGGTGGAAGAAGGCAGCATACATGGTCTAGGAAGCAAGGATCAGATGGGTCTATTGAGGAATATAGGGTAGCAAGAAAGGAGCTTAAGAAGGGGCTGAGGAGAGCAAGAAGGGAGCATGAGAAGGCTTTGGCGAGTAGGGTAAAGGAAAACCCAGGCATTCTTCAATTATGTGAAGAACGAAATGATGACAGGAATGAAGGTAAGACCGATTAGAGATAAAGGTGGGAAGATGTGCCTGGAGGTTGTGGAAATGAGCGAGGTCCTCAATGAATACTTCTCTTCGGTATTCACCAATGAGAGGGAACTTGATGAAGGTGGGGACAATATGAGTTGCCTCACAGGTAGATAGGGTAGTTAAGAAAGCTTATGGGGTGTTAGCTTTCATAAGTCGAGGGACAGAGTTTAAGAGTTGCGAGGTAATGATGCAGCTCTATAAAACTGGTTAGGCCACACTTGGGAGTACCATGTCCAGTTCTGGTCGCCTCACTTTAGGAAGGATGTGGAAGCATTGGAAAGGGTACAGAGGAGATTTAACAGGATGGGGCCTGGTTTAGAGAGTATGGATTATAATCAGAGATTAAGGGAGATAGGGCTTTACGCTTTGGAGAGAAGGAGGATGACAGGACACATGATAGAGGTATACAAAGTATTAAGAGGAATAGATAGAGTGGACAGCCAGCGCCTCTTCCCCAGGGCACCACTGCTCAGTACAGGAGGACATGGTTTTAAGGTAAGGGGTGTGAAGTTCAAGGGGGATATTAGAGGAAGGTTTTTTATTCAGAGGGTGGTTGGTGCGTGGAATGCACTGCTTGAATCAGTAGTGAAGGCAGATACACTGGTGAAATTTAAGAGACTGCTAGACAGGTATATGGAGGAATTTAAGGTAGTGGGGTTACATGGGAGGAAGGGTTTAAGGGTTGGCACAACATTGTGGCCGAAGGGCCTGTACTGTGCTGTACTATTCTATGTTCTATGGTTAACCCCCTCCCCACCAAACCATTGTCAATACTCTTCAGAGATTGTCTGTCTGGCGTCAGTGGTTATATCATCAGGACTTCTGATCTGCACTGGCTGCTCATACGGCCATCCACCAGCTGCCCCCATGGCTTCACGTGACCCTGATCAGTGGGGCGGGGGGGGGGGGGGGTCTAACCAGGTGCTACACCTTGCCCAAGGCTGACATGCAGGCTAGCGGAGGGAAGGAATGCCTTGTAATTACAGCATCAACATCATGAAATTTAAAAGCTGAGTGGAGTTTCACAATGGTGCAGGTTCTGGGGGTGGGGGCGGAATGGGAGCTTCTCATTGGCTCTTCTGTGGGTCAATTACCTGGTACTGCTTTAGTGACATGGCTTTATCCCATGACACGAAATTGTCCGACCAGTACAATGTCCATTGCTCCTCTTCACCAACCTCTTTCAACCCAAAGATTGTGGCTGCACGGTGAACTGCGAAAGAAACAATGCCAGTTCAGTCTGTGATTGTAGACTGGAGACCAGTAGATTGCCGCCGTCGCAGGAGGAAGGAAGGAAGGTGGCGGACTGGAGAATGGAGAAACACCGGAGCAACAAATGCAGGAATGGGGAGGGTCTTCATAAACACGAGAGGCTCTGCAGAAGCTGGAAACCCAGAACAACACATGCAAACTGTCGGAGGAACACAGCAGGTCAGGCAGCATCTAAGGTATTGAATACACAGTCGATGTTTCAAGCCGAGAACCCTTTTCAGTCCTCATGTAGGGTGCAGGTGAATCCGAGAGATTCTTACTCTCCAGACACTATTTTTCAGATTTCCTGCAAACTGCAAACTCACATTTCAAGGACATTTTACAACTCAAGTTCCCTGCTTTTCTTTAATACACAACTTGCATTCTTTTGCACATTGGTTGTTTGGCAATCTGTGTTTACGTGGAGTTTTTATTGTAAATTCCATTGTAGAAAGCACGGCAGCGCCTCTACTTCCTTGAGAGCCTGTGGAGAGTCAGCGTGACCTCTAAAACTTTGACAAACTTCTATAGATGTGTGGTGGAGAGTATATTGACAGGCTGCACCACAGCCTGGTAGGGAAACACCAATGCCCTTGAATGGAAAATCCTACAAAAAGTAGTGGATGCTGCCCACTCCATCACAGGTAAAGTACATCTACATGAAACATTGTCACAGGAAATTAGCATCCATCATCTGACTCCCTCCTTCATTGCTGCCAACAGGAAGGAGGTACAGAAGCCTCAGGACCCATACCACCAGGTTCAGGAACAGTTACTACCCCTCAACCATCAGGAAGGAGGTACAAAAGCCTCAGGACCCACACCACCAGGTTTAGGAACAGTTATTACCCCTCAACCATCAGGAAGGAGGTACAGGAGCCTCAGGACCCACACCACCAGGTTCAGGAACAGTTATTACCCCTCAACCATCAGGAAGGAGGTACAGGAACCTCAGGACTCACACCACCAGGTTCAGGAACAGTTATTACCCCTCAACCATCAGGAAGGAGGTACAGGAGCCTCAGGACTCACACCACCAGGTTCAGGAACAGTTATTACCCCTCAACCATCAGGAAGGTAGTACAGGCTCTTGAACCAAAGGGGTTAACTTCACTTAACTTCACTTGCTCCATCACTGAAATATTCCCGCAACTTGTGGACTCACTATTAAGGACTCTTCATCTCATGTTCTCGATATTTATTGCTTATTTATTGTTTCTTTCTTTTCAGATTTGCACAACTTGTTGCCTTTTGCACTCTGGCTGACCCCCAAGTTGTCGTGGTCTTTCATTGATTCTGTTAAGGGTTTTATTCCATAGATTTATTGAAAATGAATCTCAGGGTTGTAAATGGAAACGCATACCTACTTTGATAATAAATTTTACTTTGACTTTGACTTCGTGGACACCAATGATTGATTAACTAATCACCTACTTAATGTGAACAGTTTGAATAGAGTCAGGCAGATTGACAGAATCACTTAATTACAATGGTAGCACGTCCCAACTAGCACAACCCTTTCTGTTACAGGGTTGACGCATGGCACCCTGAATATACAACTAAACAGAGGTTTAAGTGATGAAACAGATCTGTCCTGAACTGGGCCTTAAGAGGCAGGGATATATCTTTCACAAAGTGCTGATACCGATCTGATGTCTTCCCCCTATGTAGTTTCAGCTGGGCAGAGTCAGAATGTCCCACACACAATGGTCGGTTTCACAAATCACAAAGTATTAGTGAGTCCTAATGAAGGGTCTCCGCTTGAAACTTACTTTACCTTCTGCAATGAAGGTCCTCCGTCTCTGACGATCTTCAGGACTCCCTTCATCACGTCGGTGGCTTCTCTCCGTTTTCACTACTGTCAGCCATGCAAGCCCCGGCTGGAGACTCAGGAGTATCGTCAGCACTCAGACGTAGAAGGAATCTTCACTACTGTTTCCGTAACAATTCTGAGCTGAACCCCCAAATCCGGAGGACTGCTGGAGCACAAAGCCCCGACCCCAGCCAGCATAGCTCTCTGGGTCATTGAGGCATGCAAGCCTTCAAACCACAACAAGGCTGTGGACCTCTTGGAGGTCAGCCCGTAATGTTGGCTCTTTATCCAGCTCTCTAATCTCCTGAGTTGCTCCATTTTGCTTGTGTTACTCTGGATTTCCAGCATTTGTCAGTTGGAAATTAAACTGCTTCATCATTATGTGCCGTGTCATATGACGTCACCATTATGCACCGTGTCGTGTGATGTGGGCAATCACAGTCTTTGCATGACCATGATTGTTCTTGGCAAAATTTTCTACAGAAGTGGTTTGTCACTGCCGCCTTCTGGCCAGTGTCTTTGCAAGACGTGTGACCCCCTAGCCATTATCAATACTCTTCAGAGATTGTCTGCCTGGCATCATTGGTGGCATAACCTGGACTTGTGATCTGCACCGGCTGCTCATACAACCATCCACCACCTGCTCCCTTAGCTTCACATAACCCAGATTGGGGGGCTAGGCAGGTGGCAGGTACTACACCTTGCCCAAGGGTGACCTGCAGGCTGGCGGAGGGAAAGAACGCTTCACACCTCCTTTGGTAGAGACGTGTCTCCACCCCGCCAGCCAAGGAGTGCACTGGATTTGTTTTTAACACAATCCTGTCGATCATACACTCCATACACAGTGCTGGATTCCAAGTGAACCGCGGGGCGGCCCGGTAGCGTAGCGGTCCACACAACGCTTTACTGTACTGGCAACCTGGGTTCAATTCCCGCCACTGCTGAATAGACTCCTGAAGCTCTTCTATCCCTGAGGTCGAATTATTGTTTTTGGAGCAAATTAACTCTCCTCACAATTAAAAACCAGAAACACACCAGAGATTAAACACAAGAGGTTCAACAGATACTACAAATTCAGAGTAGCCACACACAATATATTCCATCTTGGCTCCCCCCCTACGAGTTCTCTTCTATTCACCCATCTATCACCTTCCCTGAACACCTCAATCCTCCCCTCTCCTCACACACTACCAACCCCCTCCCCCACTCCAATCCCAGCTCTCGTTCGTGCCAGGTCTTCACAATTCCTTCCAACCTCCCACTCTGAGGCAGACTGTTCTGTCCTCGGTAAGGGCCTCACTTTTGTCCCCCCGCACCCACACCTCAGTGAGTTCCGCGCCCACCATGATGCCGAGCTCTTCCTCCACCACCTCCGTCTCCGAGCCTATTTCTTAGGCAAGGATGCCCCACCCCACACCAGTGACCCCGTCTCCCATCTTTAACCCTCCTCCTCTTCCTGGACACCCCACCCTGGTCTTTTGCCTGCTCTGGACCTTTTCACTGCCAACTGCCGATGGGACACCAACCGTCTCGACTTCAACATTCCTCTCCATTTCCAACCTCACTCCTTCTCAACACTCCGCTCTGCACTGCCTCCGCACTAATCCTAATCTCACCATCAAACCTGCAGATTAGGGAGGTGCTGTAGTAGTCTGGCGTACTGACCTCTACCTTGCTGAGCCCCAGCGCCAACTCTCAGACACCTCCTCTTACTTACCCCTGGAACAGGACCCCACTAAGGAGCACCAGGCCATTGTCCCCCACACCATCACCAACCATATGGACTCTGGGGATCTCCAACCCACCACCACCAACCTCATTGTTCCCTCAACCTGCACCTCCCATTTCTACCTCCTACCCAAGATCCACAAACCTACTTGTCCAGGTAAACCCATCACTCACTCTTGATCTTTTCAATGACTTCAAGTTCCCTAGCCCTGGTCGTCTCATTTTCACTACGGATGTCCAGTCCCTACACACCTCCAGCCCCCATCAGCCTTAAAGCTCTCTGCTTCTTTCTGGACACCAGACCCAACCTGTTCCCCTCCACCACCAGTCTCCTCCCTCTGGCAGAATTGTTCCTCACCCTCAACAAATTCTCCTCTGGCTCCTCCCACTTCCTTCAAACTAAAAGGTGAAGCCACGAGCACTCGCGGGGGTCCCAGCTATGCCTGCTTTTTCATCAGCTACGTGGAACAGTCTATGTTCCAAACCCACACTGGTATCATGCCCCAACTCTTCCTACACTACATCAATAACTGCATTAGTGCTGCTTCCTGCACCAGTGCTGAACTTGTCCACTTCATCAACTTTGCCTACAACTTCCACGCTGCCCTCAAATTTACCTGGTCCATTTCCAACACTTCCCTTCTCTTCCTTGATCTCTCTGTCTCTATCTCTGCAGAAAGTTTATCTACTGATATCTTTTATAAACCTACTCATTTTCACAGCTACCTGAACTATACCTCTTCCCAGTCTGTCACTTGTAAAAGTGACATCCCCTTCTCTCAGTTCCTCTGGCTCTGCCGTATCAGCTCTCAGAATGAGGCATTTCATTCCAGAACAAAGGAGATGTCCTCCTTCTTCAACGAAAGGTGCTTCCCTTCCTCCAGCATCAAAGCTGCCCTTACCTCTCTTCCATTTCACGAATGTCTGCTCTCACCCCATCCTCATGCCGCCCCTGCAGGGAGAGATTTCCTCTTGTCCTCACCTACCACCCCACCAGCCTCCGCGTCCAGCACATAATTCTCCGCAACTTCCGCCATCTCCAACGGGATCCCACCACCAAGCACATCTTTCCCTTCTCCCCACTTTCTACTTTCAGCAGGGATCGAATCCTACACGACTCTCTTGTCCATTTGTCCCTCCCCACTGATCTCCCTCCTGGCACTTACAAGTGCCACACTTGCCCCCACACTCTCCATCACTACCATTCAGGGCCCAAACAGTCCTTCCAGGTGAGGCGACACTTCACTTGTGAGTCTGTTGGGGTCGACTACCTGTTGCTCCGGGTGCGGCCTCCTGTATATCGGTGAGACCCAATGTGGACTGGGAGACTGCTTCGCCGAGCAATAAACACTCCATCTGGATCTCCCGGTGGCTACCAATTTCAATTCTATTTCCCATTTCCATTCAGACATGTCAGTCACGGCCTTCTCTACTGCCACAATGTGGCCACATTCAGGTTGGAGGAGCAACACCTTATATTCCCTCTGGGTAGCCTCCAACCTGATAGAATGAACATTGATTTCTCGAACTTCTGCGAATTTCCCGCCCCCCCAACACCCTTCCCCTTCACCGTTTCCCATCCCCATTTCTCTCTCTCACCTCATCTCCTTACCTCCCTCAGATGCTCCTCTCCTTTCCCTTTCTTCCATGGCCTTCTGTCCTCTCCTATCAGATTCCCCCTTCTCCAGCCCTTTATCTCTTTCACCAATCGAGCTCCCAGCTCTTTACTTCACCCCCACCCCTTCTATCACCTATCACCTGCCACCTTGTACTTCTTCTTCTCCTCCCCTCACCTCTGACTTCTCATCTCATTTCCAGTCCTGATGAAGGCCCTCGGCCCGAAACGTCGAATGTTTTAGTTGTTCCTCTCCGTGACTCATGGCGCATTGGGCGGTAACCTTGCCGTTTCGTTCACATCTGTCTGTTTTTTTTTTACCAGGCTGAGTCGCCAGCTTGACGCTCAACCCAGCACGGATGGAAGGCGTGCAAGGAGCCGGCTGGACTCGAACCGCCACTCGGCTCGAAGTCTGGTGCGGATGCCACCACACCACCGGCCGGCAGAGATGCTGCCTGACGTGCTGAGTTCCTCTAGCATTTACTGAATGCCGCAGAGATTACTATGGCCAGACTTTGTACTCCTCACGCTGAAATGGCTCCCTTCCCCAGCACTGTGGCAACGTTTTCAGATGTTTACAGTAAAATCTGTCCTTTATTTATAGAATAACCTTGTTTACTCCTCCATTGCTCAATGCAACAGCTTCCCCAGTCTCTCTCCCTGCAGCTGAAGCCCTCGAACAAATCTCCTGTGCACCAACTCTGGGGTCTTGGCATTCATCTCCTAGTGCAGGCTCAGGAGAGGAGGCACGAACTTTGGTGAATGAGGATGATGCAACCTTCCAACCCATCTTCTGGGGCAAATTCTGTGAAGTTCTTGCCCCTGTTTCCTTCTCCAGCCGGGGAAGATCTGTCTCAGCTTGTCCTCCTTCCCCCCACCTCCCCCTCCTTCTTATCCTGGCCTCTTCTCCCTTCCTTTCCAGTCCTGACAAAGGGTCTCGGCCGGAAGTGGCAACTCTTTATTTCCCAACATGGATGCTCCCATCGTTCCCCCGGATGAATCACCCAATTGAGCATGGGGACAGGTTTATTTGTTCAGCCTAAACAGTTGTGAGCCACGGAATACACACCGAGCTCCCTACACACATGAACACAAAATCTGTTATAACAGGTGCTGCGGTCCCCCGCTAACTTTAACACAAGAGATCCTGCTGACGCTGGAAATCCAGAGCAGCAGCACACACAAAATCCTGGAGGAGCTCAGCAGGTCAGGCAGCATCTGTGGAGAGGATTGAACAGTCGACGTTTTGGGCCGAGGCCCCTTCTCAGGTCTGGAAAGGAAAGCGGGGGGGGGGGGGTAAGGTGGTGTGGAGGGGAAAGAGTACACGCTGGAAGGTGATAGGTGAAGCCAGGTGTGTGTGTGTGTGTGTGTGTGTGTGTGTGTGTGTGTGTGTGTGTGTGTGGGGAGGGGGGGGGGGAGGATGAAATAAAGAGCTGGGAGGTGATAGATGGGAAAGGTAAAGGGCTGAAGAAGAAGGAATCTGATAGGAGAGGAGAGAGGGCCATGGGAGAAAAAGAAGGAATTGGGAAACCAGGGAAAGGTGATAGGCAGGTGAAGTGGAGAAAAGATGCCAGAGTGAAGAATTGAAGAAGAGGTAAGGGGGAGGGGAAAAATTACTGGAAGTTAAAGAAAACTAACTTCAGAGGTGCGGGGGAGATCTGATAGAGATGCATAAGATTATGAGAGGCATGGAGAGTGTAGACAGACAGTATCTTCTTCCCAGGGTTGAAACGTCTAATACCAAAGGGAATGCACTTAAAGTAAGAGTGGGTAGCTTCAAAGGGGATGTGAGGGCAAGTTTATTTTTCCCCACACAGAAGGTGGTGGGTCCCTGGAATGCACTGCCTCGGGTGGTGGTAGAGGCAGAAACGTTAGGGATTTTTTTGGAGATGTTTAGATAGGCCCCTGACTGCGAGGAAAATAGAGGGATATGGACATTGGGTAGGCAGAGGAGACTGGCTTAATTGACCATTTCATTGGATCAGCACAACGCTGAGGGCCAAAAGGGCTTTAACAGTCTAAATGAAGCCTACGAACTAGGCCTAAAAGCAACACTTACTCCCCAAATTCAGCCTAATAACTAAGCCTAAGAATACGAATTGGCTCCATAAAGTTAGAGCACCTAGAATAGGAATACTCCCTGTTAACTTAATTCAGAATGGGTCACCTGTGCACCCTGATACGAAAGAGATCACCAGAAACTGCACAAAGTAGGGATGGCCTATCTCTTCTTTGAACTCACGTACTGTTCTATATCCTAAGTTCCAGGTCAATGCTGGAGGCTTCCCAGATGGGATAGCTTGTCCTCTATCCTGAAGGTGGCCTCGCCGAGGCTGTAGATCATCAACACCAGGCAATTATCTTCGCAGGTTTTGCGACAGCTCAGTATACACTTGGGTGGAGACACGTCTCTACCAAAGGAGGTGGAAGGCGTTCCTTCCCTTTGCTAGCCTGCAGGTCACCCTTGGGCAAGGTGTAACACCTGTTTAGCAGCGCCCCCCCCCCCCCCCACTCTCCCGCACCCCCCAAGCCTCGAATCAGGGTCAGGTGAAGCCATGGGAACAGGCATGAGCAGCCGGCCTATATCACAAGCTATGCGGCCGCTGACAGTCTCTGAAGGGTATTGATAATGGCTGGGATTTCACCCATCTTGTTAAGACGCTGCCCAGAAGGTGATGGCAAACCACTTCTGTAGAGAAACTTGCCAAGGACAGTCATGGCCACGGAAAGACCGTGATCGCCCACATCATCCAGGAAGGGCACGTAACGAATGAACAAACGGACGTATACAACCAGAAATAGGATGCAGGTTACACGCGGAGTTGAAGGGAACTGCACATACTCACCACTGGATTGCTTGCAGTTGGAAAGATTAATCCATATTCATCTGAAATAAAAGATACAGAGAGACAGACACATCCACAAGAACACTGCCTCAAAGCAAAAAGGCAACAGTAGTTACTTGAACCTCATATCTTTCCTCATAAAATACCCCATATTTTTCCCACCGACAATGGCCAATGGCCTCCATACGATCAGTGTGGATCAGTGGAGTTCGCATGAAGAGCAAATAACTTCAGCAACTGACTGCAGCTGCCAATCTGAGTATGGACTGTACAGTAGACTCAAAATGCAACCCCAAACAATGGGTTCCTAAGAAGCATGAAGCACAGCTAAATGGAAAGCAAGACAGGGCTGATGTGTATTCGTTACCTGGAAGTCAGTAACGTGGGTGTGAAGAGGGAGGGATAAAAGTTGTGTGTAGTTGAAAAGAATCACTATAAGGGCATTAGAACTAAATAAATTGTTCTGTTATCTTTCATCTTTAACATAGGTGCTGTAATGTGAGATCAGAGTCTCTCTCTCTCTCTTTCTCTGCCTCTCCCTCACTCCCTCCCCATCTCTCTCCGTTTCCCTCTCCCCTCTCTCTGCCTTTCTCCTTCTCTCCCTCATTCCCTCTCTCCCTCTCTCCCACACTCCCTCTCCACATTCCGATCCCTTTCTCCCTCTCTCTCACTCATTTCCTCTTTTTCTTCCTCTCCCTCTTCCCCGCCCCCAACCCCTGGTTCATCTGGGAACATTCTAACACAGACAGGTAATCATCCTCCCACCAAGGTAGAGTAGTGGTCAGCACAGCACATTACAGTGCCGCCGCCGGCGGGTTCAATTCCCGCCACTGCCGTAAGGAGATGTACCGTCCCCTCCCCCGTGGACGTGCGGGTGTCCCTCCGGTTCCCTCCCACACTCCCAAAGACCTACCGTTGGGTAGGTGGGTGGTTCTGTGATGAGGCCAGGGTTAAATCCAGAGGGTTGCAGGGCAGCGCGGCTCAGTGGGGTCGGAACGGCCCATTCCCCACTGTATCTCAATGAACAGAGAAATAGGGGGTAAAAAAGGGCAATTTCTTGCTGCAAGGGGCAATTCTCTCTTAGGCAGGGGGATGGAGGGAGAGGAGGAGGGGGGGAGGAGGGGAGGAGGGGAGGAGGGGAGGGAAGTTGAAAGGAAGAGGGGGAGGGAGGGGGAGGGATATAGAGGGGGAGGAAGTGAGTGAGAGGGATATAAAAAGAGAGAGGGGAGAGGGGGAGAGAGGAGGAGAGGAGAGATGGAAGGAGGGAGGGGGGAGAGGGGGATGGGGGGTGAGAGAGGGGTGTGTGAGAGAGCGGGAGAGAGGGAGATGGAGGGGGGAGAGGGGGAGAGGGGGGAGAGGGGGGAGAGGGGGGAGAGGGGGGAGAGGGGGGAGAGGGGGGAGAGGGGGGAGAGGGGGGGAGAGGGGGGAGAGGGGGGAGAGGGGGGAGAGGGGGGAGGAGAAGGAGGGAGGAGAAGGAGGGAGGAGAAGGAGGGAGGAGAAGGAGGAGGAGAAGGAGGAGGAGGAGGAGGAGGAGGAGGAGAAGGAGAAGGAGAAGGAGAAGGAGAAGGAGAAGGAGAAGGAGAAGGAGAAGGAGAAGGAGAAGGAGAAGGAGAAGGAGAAGGAGAAGGAGAAGGAGAAGGAGAAGGAGAAGGAGAAGGAGAAGGAGAAGGAGAAGGAGAAGGAGAAGGAGAAGGAGAAGGAGAAGGAGAAGGAGAAGGAGAAGGAGAAGGAGAAGGAGAAGGAGAAGGAGGAGAAGGAGAAGGAGAAGGAGAAGGAGAAGGAGAAGGAGAAGGAGAAGGAGAAGGAGAAGGAGAGAGGGGGATATAAATAGGGAGGGGGGAGAGAGGGAGGGGGGAGAGAGGGAGGGGGGAGAGAGGGAGGGGGGAGAGAGGGAGGGGGGAGGGAGGGGAGGGGGGAGGGAGGGGAGGAGGGAGGGGAGGAGGGAGGGGAGGAGGGAGGGGAGGAGGGAGGGGAGGAGGGAGGGGAGGAGGGAGGGGAGGAGGAGAGGGAAGTTGAAAGGAAGAGGGGGAGGGAGGGGGAGGGATATAGAGGGGGAGGAAGTGAGTGAGAGGGATATAAAAAGAGAAAGGGGAGAGGGGGAGAGAGGAGGAGAGGAGAGATGGAAGGAGGGAGAGGGGGAGAGGGGGATGGGGGGTGAGAGAGGGGTGTGTGAGAGAGCGGGAGAGAGGGAGATGGAGGGAGCGAGAGAGAGGGACGGCGAGAGGGAAGGAGGGGGAGAGGGGGGAGAGGGGGGGAGAGGGGGGGAGAGGGGGGGAGAGGGGGGGAGAGGGGGGGAGGAGGGAGGGGGGAGGAGGGAGGGGGGAGGAGGGAGGGGGGAGGGGGGAGGGGGGAGGAGGAGAAGGAGAAGGAGAAGGAGAAGGAGAAGGAGAAGGAGAAGGAGAAGGAGAAGGAGAAGAAGGAGAGAGGGGGATATAAATAGGGAGGGGGGAGAGAGGGAGGGGGGAGAGAGGGAGGGGGGAGAGAGGGAGGGGGGAGAGAGGGAGGGGGGAGGAGGGGGAGATACAGGGGAGGGGGAGGGGAGAGAGTGGGGAGAGGGGGAGAGAGAGGGGGGTAGGGGGTGGGGAGAGGGAGGTGAGAAAGGGGAGGGGGAGAGGAGAGTGGAGAGGGGGGTGAGAGAGGTGGGGAGTGAGTGGGAGAAGGGGGGAGAGAGGGGGAGAGAGAGATACAAGGGAGGGGAGGGGGAGGGAAAGAGAGTGTGAGGGGGAGAGGAGGGGATGGGAAAGTGGGGGAGAGGGTGAGAGGAGAGGAGAGAGGGTGGGAGGAGAGGGAGAAGGGGGAGAGGGGGGAAAGGGAGAGGGGGGAGAGGGAGAGGGGGGAGAGGGAGAGGGGGGAGAGGGAGAGGGGGGAGAGGGAGAGGGGGGAGAGGGGGGAGAGGGGGGAGAGGGGGGAGAGGGGGGAGAGGGGGGAGAGGGGGGAGAGGGGGGAGAAGGAGAAGGAGAAGGAGAAGGAGAAGGAGAAGGAGAAGGAGAAGGAGAAGGAGAAGGAGAAGGAGAAGGAGAGAGGGGGATATAAATAGGGAGGGGGGAGAGGGAGGGGGGAGAGAGGGAGGGGGGAGAGAGGGAGGGGGGAGAGGGAGGGGGGAGAGAGGGAGGGGGGGAGAGAGGGAGGGGGGAGAGAGGGAGGGGGAGAGAGGGAGGGGGGAGAGAGGGAGGGGGGAGAGGGAGGGGGGAGAGAGGGAGGGGGGAGAGAGGGAGGGGGGAGGAGGGAGGGGGAGGAGGGGGGAGGGAGGGAGGAGGGAGGGGAGGAGGGAGGGGAGGAGGGAGGGGGGGGGTGGGGAGGAGGGAGGGGAGGAGGGAGGGGAGGAGGGGGGGGGGGAGGGAGGGGAGGGAAGTTGAAGGAAGAGGGGGAGGGAGGGGGAGGGATATAGAGGGGGAGGAAGTGAGTGAGGTGGGATATAAAGAGAAGGGGAGAGGGGGAGAGAGGAGGAGAGGAGAGATGGAAGGAGGGAGAGGGGGAGAGGGGGATGGGGGGGTGAGAGAGGGGTGTGTGAGAGAGCGGGAGAGAGGGAGATGGAGGGAGCGAGAGGGAAGGAGGGGAGAGGGGGAGAGGGGGGAGAGGGGGGAGAGGGGGGAGAGGGGGGAGAGGGGGAGAGGGGGAGAGGGGGGAGAGGGGGAGAGGGGGGAGAGGGGGAGAGGGGAGAGGGGGAGAGGGGGAGAGGGGGGAGGGGGGAGGGGGGAGAGGGGGGAGAGGGGGGGAGAGGGGGGAGAGGGGGAGGGGGGAGGGGGGAGGAGGAGAAGGAGAAGGAGAAGGAGAAGGAGAAGGAAGGAAGGAGAAGGAGGGGGATATAAATAGGGAGGGGGGAGAGAGGGAGGGGGGAGAGAGGGAGGGGGGAGAGAGGGAGGGGGGGAGAGAGGGAGGGAAGAGAAGGGGGAGATACAGGGGAGGGGAGGGGAGAGAGTGGGGGAGAGGGGGAGAGAGAGGGGGGTAGGGGTGGGGAGAGGGAGGTGAGAAAGGGGAGGGGGAGAGGAGAGTGGAGAGGGGGGTGAGAGAGGTGGGGAGTGAGTGGGAGAAGGGGGAGAGAGGGGGAGAGAGAGATACAAGGGAGGGGAGGGGGAGGGAAAGAGAGTGTGAGGGGGAGAGGAGGGGATGGGAAAGTGGGGGAGAGGGTGAGAGGAGAGGAGAGAGGGTGGGAGGAGAGGGAGAAGGGGGAGAGGGGGGAAAGGGAGAGGGGGGAAAGGGAGAGGGGGAAAGGGAGAGGGGGGAAAGGGAGAGGGGGGAAAGGGAGAGGGGGGAAAGGGAGAGGGGGAAAGGGAGAGGGGGAAAGGGAGAGGGGGAAAGGGAGAGGGGGGGTGAGAAAGGGGAGGGGGAGAGGAGGGGAAGTGAGAGAGGTGGCAAGTGAGTGGGAGAAGGAGGGAGGGAGAGAGGGGGAGAGAGAGATACAAGGAGGGGAGGGGGAGGGAAAGAGAGAGAGAGTGAGAGAGAGGGAGAGAGAGAGAATGGGAGAGGGAGGGAGGGAGGGAGAGAGAGAGAGATCTGAAAAAAATGACACATGAACACCCAATGGCTAATAACACCCTGCAATTTGTATTAACCTAAGCAAATGTCTAGCTCGAGACTTTCTCAGCATTTAACATCACAAAGAAGCCATTTTAAATTTAACATACAAAAAAGACCCCATACACTGGCATTCATAGCAAGAGGATTCGAGTACAGGAGCAGGGAGGTACTACTGCAGTCATACAAGGCCTTGGTGAGACCACAGCTGGAGTACTGTGTGCAGTTTTGGTCCCCTAATCTATACTTACTGGAATTTAGAAGATTGAGGGGGGATCTGATTGAAACGTATAAAATTCTAAAGGGATTGGACAGGCTAGATGCAGGAAAATTGTTCCCGATGTTGGGGAAGTCCAGAACGAGGGGTCACAGTTTGAGGATAAAGGGGAGCCTTTTAGGACCGAGATGAAGAAAAACTTCTTCACACAGAGAGTGGTGAATCTGTGGAATTCTCTGCCACAGGAAACAGCTGAGGCCAGTTCACTGGCTATATTTAAGAGGGAGTTAGATATGGCCCTGTGGCTAAAGGGATCGGGGGTATGGAGAGAAGGCAGGTACAGGGTTCTGAGTTGGATGATCAGCCATGATCGTACTGAATGGCGGTGCAGGCTCAAAGGGCCGAATGGCCTACTCCTGCACCTATTTTCTATGTTTCTCTGTAAAACATAAAGGATTTTTTCTCTTCATGTATGTGAAGGATGTAAGAAATAAAGTCAATTCTTTATCATTTTTGAATGTTTTTCATATGTTGAGTCTGACAAACACACCACAGCAAGTTCCTAGTACAGGAAAACGTAATATTTAATCCCTGATCCTTTATTTTCCCTCTCAACGCCAGTCTCCAGCTTTCTCCCCATAACCTCTGAAGCTCTGACTCAACAAGGCGGCACCAACCCCGCTTTGGCCACACCCAATGTCTTGGCCTCGTCCGCCATCTTGTGACAACGCATTCCACAGACTCGGCGCCCTCTGGCCGAGCAGGGCCCTCCGCAGGCAGCACTGCAGTACATAAGCGAGCCCTTCGGCCCATCTAGTCCATGGTGGAAATGTTTTCCTTCATCTCTGCTCCCAAGGGTCGACCGTCTATTCTGAGGCTAAATGTAAGAACTCGACTTGGATGGTGAGCGGACCGACCCACAAACACCCTCCCTCCCGCCCACAACACTACCGGCGACGGACGGACGCACCCCACCCACACAATACCGGATTGCCTGCCATTTATTTGGTCGTTACCTCTCCCGCCTCATCATCTCGGCCCGGGCTTTACGGGCTCGGCAGAGAATTCTGGTGTCGGGTGCGTCTTGCAGGGTCTCGCAGTCATCTTCCCCGTGGCTGGCAGTCGCAGCCCCCGAGCTCCCTTCTGGAAGAGCCTCCTTTGAGGAGCCTCGGGACAGCTCGTTCAGGGAGCGTCTCATTCTGCCGGAAGATCAGAGCGAGAGAGAGAGAGAAATCTCCCCGTCAGACCCGAGTTTTCCGATCGATCCCTCTCCCTCTGGAGAAAAGACTGAGAGAGAGAGAGAGAGCCCTGACAGGATTCCTGACCAGACACCCCGGTCACGCCGACACAACTGGGAACTGATGTCCAGCAGTTTGACAGTTGACCCCACGGGACTGGTGGGTCGGAATGGCGGTGGGTCTAGAAGTGTCGGTGGTTCTTTGCAGCTTACGTTTGAAGTGCAGCCACTATTGTGATGTGAGAACACCGACATCCTCACCCAGGACATGGCCTCTTCTCATTGCCACCATCCAGAAGCCTGAAGGCTCACACTCAGCGATTCAGCAACAGCTTCTTTCCCTCTGCCATCACATTTCTGAACGGACCATCAACCCAGGAACACTACCTCACCGTTTTTGCTCTCTTTCTGCACTACATATTTAATTTATTTAAAATAAATGCTATAAACAATTAAATTTACAAGTCAACTTATATGAAGAGTACTGTGCAAATGTCTTATGTATATATATATATATTAGTGTCCAAGACGTCTGAAGTGTACGGTCGTCATTTTATGTATTACACTGTACTGCTGCCACAAAAAAAACAAATTTCATGACATGTGGGAGTGATGATAAACCTGATCCTGATACGGGTGTCTCCTGTGGACTGAGAGTGGGAAGGGGGGACCGGGAGAGGGGAATCATGATTGGGGGAGAGGGGAGGGACATTCTGTAATGATCAATAAACCAATTGTTTGGGAACAAATGACCAGTGGCGGCGCCGGAGATTTTTTCTTGCTGGTGCTCCGGAGGGGCAAAATGATTCAGTGATGGTGCTGAGGGATGCACTGTACGGTAACAGGTATTCGCAAGGCCAGACGCGTGGCGTTAAAAAGTCAGTTTCAAGCATTATGTGCCGACTACAAATGCCTCCGTTGATCCACAAGCAACAGCAATTGATAGATCTAATATAGAAGTGAACTGTTACCGTGTCAACGGCATCGGAGACAAGCGGGGCTACACGGAGCATAAACAAAACAAACAAACAGAGCATCCGAGCAACAGCGGACAACATGAATCACGCACCGATCCCGCAATCAGTGTCAAATGCGTGTTCACCACACCAACCCACTGCTATTCGCATTACATAGACAGCAATGCCAAAAGATACACCGTTATTAAAGTCAAATCAGGCAAACAACAGATGCAAGGCTTTACCAGGCGTACTCTGACCATGCAATACCTCAATTAATTCGGCTATTGAATTTAAACAAAAATCAACAGAATCACCGCTTGGAAGTCTAAACAAAACCAGTAGGCTTAATAGCAGTAAACGTAATATTTTAGGATCTGCAGGAAACATAAGGACTATGGGGTATCCACCACAAAATAATAACAATAATCAGCATTAGTCTTGGCCCAAATTTTTAAAAAATCAACTGCACTCACCATGAATGTTTTCAGAGAAGCAGAATCCGCCTGTTGTTGTGATCAATGATTTTCTGGATGTCAAGTGCCTGGTCCTCCGGCTGTTTATGGCCAACAGAGCCAAGTTGCTGTTCCGAGCATCGCCGCTGCTGTTCCTGAAGGAGTTTTTGACGCGTCTGAGGCGAGAGAAACTCGGTTCGCATGAGGACCGACACTGACCCAGACACGCGTTCTCATCAATAACACACCGGCCGGGCCAGTGTCTGTTCGATGCCTTTAAGAAGCGACTCTGCGTCCAACCCTTCAGCTGGAGTGAAGTGCAAGAATTCTTCAAGCACTGTTTCGTTATTCAAACACCGCACCACCACTGATATTTGCTCCTTTTTACTCAAGTCTTTACTTTCACCCACCATGACGGCAAAATATCCAGCCTCCTTAATTTCTGCACGTATTTGATGTCTGACCATATCTGCCATAATACCCATAATTTCATTTCGGATATCGTGATGGGTGTTGTTTGCATTTCCAGGATTGTCCTCTATTTTTTTAGCTGCAGTCTAATCAAACTTCCCAATTACAGGGAGCAACTCAGCGAAGTTTCCCCTATTGCCAGATCCATCATTCTCCCGGTGTCCTCGCCGGACAACGCCTCGGCTCGCAGTGCAGCGCAGAGACCCAACCACTGCTCGCATATACTCACCATTTTCTTGGACAATCTTTGCATGTCCTTTATCAAGCATATTTCCCAGTCTTGCACCGTCTTGTTTTCTCAATCTGAATTCGGCCCGCGCCTCCATCGCAAACTTATGGGCCGCACTGACACGGTGGGTTTTGAAAGCTGCTGTCGCTTTCCGCCAGTTGCGGTAACCGGAGACTCAGAATGGAGCCCATGTCCTCCACGCAGGAAATGCCTGCACGCCAAGCAGAACGTAGCATCTTTTGTGAGTGAATATTCAAACTCCTTTGCTGATCGCCAGACTGTTGCGAAGGGCCCTTCCTCAGGCTGCTGGCTGACTGACAGCGGCTTCATCCACCTTCTCTTCCCAATCCCGCTCCATTTCCTCTCCCTCTCCTCCTCCGATGAACTGCTGTCGTCCTCATCCCCACTGACTCCTTTCTGCATCTCACTTTCAATTCAGACCGGCTCAGGCTGATCCCTCTGGATGAGCTCGTTTTCTGACTAAAAATCCATCCACTTCTCACGCCCGCCAAAACCGTGCACGTGCCCGGCCCGCCATCGCGTGTAAAAGCACCACGTGCGCGCGTGGCATCAGTTCGTCTCGCGAGACCACGGGTCTGTGCCGGGATGGAGTCAGTGACGTCACCACCTCCAGTGACCTGAGATCAGCTGAACTGATCTGAGGACAGCGACAGCGAGACAGTGACAACGAGCGGATAAGCAGAAGTGTAGAGTGCACCCGACAGAGTTTATAACTTTATTGCTGCGTGGGTGCTATGGCAATTGGGGGCGCTGTTTCACTACATCAACTGGAGAAACAAGCTGTATTCAAAACTATACAGAGAAAGCAAAGCAGCTGCAGTCAATGTCTTGGTGGGGCTATTGCAATTTCTGATGGGGCTATAGCCCCAGCTAGCACCACCTTAGCGCCGCCCCTGCAAATGACCTTGCCTGGTGTCTCGGGGCTGGGTGTGTCTGCACCCGCACTGCCCACCGCTCCTGGCACTCCTCTGCCGCTTGTCCCACACCCCTCCCGTGGCCATTCACAACATCTTGTGCTCCTGCCAGATTTACAAACTTGCTCTCTGCTACACGTTGACAAATGTAGTACGTGCAAAAATCTCAAGCACCCAAGCTCTGTGTGTCTAAGACTGATGCACAGTAGGATATATATTCCTTATTGCAATTTATTACTATTGTGTATATTATTATTCTGTACTTTATTATCAGTTAAGTCTGCACACTGATGAGTGTGTTTTTAAATGTTGCTGCTGCAACGAAAGAATTTCCTACTCCGGATCAATAAAGTACTTATCATTATTATTATTTATAGTATATTTTATGCATTGCAATGTACTTCTGTCACAAAACAACATATTTTACAACATATATCAGTGGTATTAAATCTGGTTCTGATTATGATTGTAAAACAATCACATACCAAGGACTCAAAAAACACCTTTTAATAATGTTGGTAGAAGATTATGCCTGTCATGTTTGTAACTCAAAAATCAAACAAGAGAAAAATATGCGAGAAAACGTGTCTACTTCATTTTGCTTTTGTGAGGCGCTCACATGTGATGCGGTGGCGTAATAACGTGTGCCATTTGCATAACCCGTAATGGATTATGTAAACAACAAAGAATGCTTAATCAAAAATATATTTACAACATTACTCCAATATTAAATACACTATAATGCCCTGCTGTAAGGGGAGGTGGGATCTCCATTTCCCATTTTGTCCAAAAGCCCCACAACAGGGCAACAGGCCTCTCAGTGCCACAGGGAAACTAAGTCCTTTGCTTGATGAGCGTTGAAACCCACAGCCTCCTGAAGTACAATCAATTCTACCATTGAACGATGACACTTTGAAGGGATCGTTCTGGTGCTGTTGCTGCACTTCTAGTCTCCCATGCCATCCCCACTCCTCGACGAGCAGACTGCTGACACCCCACCCACAGTGCAGCCTTTATGTCGGGTAGGAGTTCAGAAGAACTAAAAGCAACAGGTGCTGAAAGTACTCCAAATGTTTTGACCAAAGTATCGGGCAGGAGGCACAGGAGCCTGAGGTCCCACCCTGCCAGGTTCAATCACATTATAAACATCAGGCTGCTGAACCAGTGTGGATAACTTCACCTGCCTCAACACCGAACTGATTCCACAACCCACAGACTCACTTTCAAGGACTCTACAACTCATGTTCTCAGTATTACTTCTTTACTTTTTATATTTGCGCAGTATGCCCTCTTTTGCACATCGGTTGTTTGTCAGTCTGTGCTATTTACAGCTTTTCATAAACTCGATGGTATTTCTTTATTTTCCTGTAAATGCCTGCAAGAAAATGAACCTCAAGGTAGTACGAGACATGGCGACAGATAGGTACTTAGATAATAAATTCACTTTGGACTTTGACTTTGACAGAAGTTCCTCAACTAGTGAAATCAGAAACACGGGGATTCTGCAGTTGCTGGAAATCTTGAAGGACACACACAAAATGGCGGATGAATAGTGAAGGGTCTCTGAACAAAACCTATTTACTCACTGCCTGTTACACCGCTGGCGCTGAGAGCAGCATTGACGGTCCTCCATCTCTGTCTGTGTAGAAGGACTCTTCATCGCTGTTCCCATAACAATTTTGCTTTACCACTCAGGTTTGTCAGCCCTGAGCTGAACCCTCGAATTTGGGGACTGGCGGACCACTCTTAGTCTGGCCTTACCCTTTGACCAGTATGGCATGGGTGACCCTGCCAAAAGCCGAAACACAAGGCCCTGTCTCCAGACAACGTCGTTCTCCAGGTCATTGAGGCACGCAAGCCGCCAAACCCTATGACAGGGTTGTGGTCCTCTTGGAGGTTGGCCCAAAACCTGGACTGTTTATTCCCCTCCATAGACCCATAGATACTGCCAGCCCAGCTGAGTGCCTTAACTGTGTCACCTAGTCAGCTGGATAACCCCTTTATCTCTCATCATAGACACTGCCTGACCGGCTGATTTCCTCAACTGTGTCGCTCAACTGGCGAGATAACCTTTTTATCTCTCAACATAGATGCTGCCCGACCTGCTGAGTATTTTGAACATTTTATATTTTTTTATTAGATTTACAGCATTTACATATTTTGCTTAGAATAGCTGAAATACAAACTATCTAAAACTCTGACAAACTTCTATCGATGTGTAGTGGAGAGTATATTGATTGGCTGCATCATGGCCTGGTATTGAAACACCAATGCCCTTGAAATAAAAATCCTACAGGAAGTAATGGAGATGGCCCAGTCCATCATGGGTAACACCCTCCCCACTATTGAGCACATCTACATGAAATGCTGTCACAGGAAAGCAGCATCCATCATCAGGGACCCCTCCCCCACCCTTATTGCTACAATCAGGAAGGAGATACAGGAGCAGTTGTTACCCCTCAACCATCAGGAAGGCGGTACAGGAGCTTCAGGACTCACACCACCAAGTTGAGTAACAGTTATTAACCCTCAGCCATCAGGAAAAAGGTACAGGAGCCCCAGGACCCACACCACCAGGTTCAGGAACATATAATAACCATATAACAATTACAGCACGGAAACAGGCCATCTGGGCCCTTCTAGTCTGTGCCGAACTCTTACTCTTACCCAGTCCCACCGACCTGCACTCAGCCCATAACCCTCCATTCCTTTCCTGTCCATATAGCTACCCAAATTAACTTTAAATGACAACATCGAACCTGCCTCAACCACGTCTGCTGGAAGCTCGTTCCACACAGCTACCACTCTCTGAGTAAAGAAGTTACCCCTCATGTTACCCCTAAACTTTTGCCCTTTAAGTCTCAACTCATGTCCTCTTGTTTGAATCTTCCTCCACTCTCAATGGAAAAAGCCTATCCACGTCAACTCTATCTATCCCCCTCATAATTTTACATACCTCTACCAAGTCCCCCCTCAACCTTCTACACTCCAAAGAATAAAGACCCAACCTGTTCAAACTTTCTCTGTAACTTAGGAGATAAAACCCAGGTAACATTCTCGTCAATCTTCTCTGTACTCTCTCAATTTTGTTGACATCTTTCCAATAATTCGGTGACCAGAACTGTACACAATACTCCAAATTTGGCCTTACCAATGCCTTGTACAATTCCAACATTACGTCCCAACTCCTATACTCAATGCTCTGATTTATAAAGGCCAGCATACCAAAAGCTTTCTTCACCACCCTATCCACATGAGATTCCACCTTCGGGGAACTATGCGCCATTATTCCTAGATCCCTCTGTTCTACTGCATTCTTCAATACCCTACCACTTACCATGTAGGTCCTATTTTCATTAGTCCTACCAAAATGTAGCACCTCACATTTATCAGCATTAAACTCCATCTGCCATCTTTCAGTCCACTCTTCTAACTGGCCTAAATCTCTCTGCAAGCTTTGAAAACCTACTTCATTATCCAAACTCTGCCTATCTTAGTATCATCTGCATACTTACTAATCCAATTTACCACCGCATCATCCAGATCATTAATGTATATGACAAACAACACTGGACCCAGTACAGATCCCTGAGGCACACCACTAGTCACCGGCCTCCAATCTGACAAACAGTTATCCACTACAACTCTCTGGCGTCTCCCATCCAGCCACCACTGAATCCATCCATTTTACTACTTCAATATTAATACTTAACCATTGAACCTTCCTAACTAACCTTCCATGTGGAATCTTGTCAAAGGTCTTCCTAAAGTCCACATAGACAACATCCACCGCTTTACCCTTGTCAACTTTCCTAGTAACCTCTTCAAGAAATTCAATAAGATTTGTCAAACATGACTTTCTACGCACAAGTCCATGTTGACTATTCCTAATCAGACCCTGTCTATCCACATAATTATAAATACCATCTCTAAGAATACTTTCCATCAATTTACCCACCACTGACGTCAAACTCACAGGCCGATAATTGCTAGGTTTACTCTTAGAACCCTTTTTAAACAATGGAACAACGTGAGCAATACATCAATCCTCCAGCACCATCCCCGTTTCTAATGACATTTGTAATATTTCTGTTAGAGCCCATGCTATTTCTACACTAACTTCCCTCAAGGTCCTAGGGAATATCCTGTCAGGACCCGGAGACTTATCCATTTTTATATTCCTTAAAAGTGCCGGTACTTTCTCTTCCTTAATCATCTTAGTTTCCATAACTACCCTACTTGTTTCCCTTACCTTACACAATTCAATATCCTTCTCCTTAGTGAATACCGAAGAAAAGAAATTGTTGAAAATCTCCCCATCTCTTTTGACTCCACACATAGCCATCCACTCTGATTCTCTAAGGGACCAATTTTATCCCTCACTATTCTTTTGCTATTAATATAACTTTAGAAACCCTTTGGATTTATTTTCGTCTGACTTGCCAAAGCAACCTCATATCTTTTAGCTTTTTTAATTTCTTTCTTCAGATTCTTTTTACATTCTTTATATTCCTCGAGCACCTCACTTACTCCAAGCTGTCTATATTTATTGTAGATCTCTCTCTTTTTCCGAACCAAGTTTCCAATATCCCTTGAAAACCATGGCTCTCTCAAACTTTTAACCGTTCCTTTCAACCTAACAGGAACTTAAAGATTCTGTACCCTCAAAATTTCACCTTTAAATGACCTCCATTTCTATATTACATCCTTCCCATAAAACAAATTGTCCCAATCCACTCCTTCTAAATCCTTTTGCACCTCCTGAAAGTTAGCCTTTCTCCAATCACAAATCTCAACCCTGGGTCCAGTCCTATCCTTCTCCATAATTACTTTATACTTTATACTTTATACATTATTGTCGCCAAACAATTGGTACTAGAACGTACAGTCATCACAGCGATATTTGATTCTGCGCTTCACACTCCCTGGATTACAGATACTAAGTATTATAAATATTAAAAATAGTTAAAATAAGTAAATATTAATAATTTAAATTATAAATCATAAATAGAAAATAGAAAAATAGAAAGTAAGGTAGTGCAAAAAAACCGAGAGGCAGGTCTGGGTATTTGGAGGGTACAGCCCAGATCCAGTCAGGATCCGTTCAGCGGTTTTATCACAGTTGGAAAGGAGCTGTTCCCAAACCTGGCCATACGAGTCTTCAAGTTCCTGAACCTTCTCCCAGAGGGAAGAGGGACAAAAAGTCTGTTGGCTGGGTGGGTCGTGTCCTTGACCATCCTGGCAGCACTGCTCCGACAGCGTGCGGTGTAAAGAGAGTCCACGGACGGAAAATTGGTTTGTGTGATGTGCTGCACTGTGTTCATGATCTTCTGCAGCTTCTTTCGGTCTTGGACAGGACAACTTCCATACCAGGTTGTGATGCACCCTAGAAGAATGCTTTCTATAGTGCATCTATAAAAATTAGTGAGGGTTTTAGGGGACAGGTCAAATTTCTTTAGTTTTCACAGGAAGTAAAGGCACTGGTGGGCATTCTTGGCAGTGAACTCTGCTTGGTTGGACCAATTCAGGTGATTTGTGATATTGACCCCAAGGAACTTAAAGCTTTTGACTTTTTCCACTTGCGCACCACCGATGTAAATTGGGTCGTGCGGTTCGCTACTCCTTCTGAAATCAACAACCAATTCCTTCGTCTCGCTGACATTGAGGGATAGGTTATTGTTTTTGCACCATGCCACCAGGTTCTTAATTTCCTCTCTGTACTCAAACTCATCATTACCCGAGATACGGCCCACAATTGTTGTGTCAATTATATTGAAACTAATGGCATTGTGATCACTGGACCTGAACTGCTCCCCAACACATGACTTATCTCATTCCCTAACAGGAGATCCAACACTGCCCCGTCTCTGGTTGGTACCTCTATGCATTACTGCAAAAAACTATCTTGCACACATTTTACAAACTCCAAACCATCCAGCCCTTTTACAGAATGGGTTCCCAGTCTATGGGTGGAAAATTAAAATCTCCCACAATCACAACAATGTGCTTAGTACAGACATCTGCTATCTCCTTACAAATGTGCTCCTCCAATTCTCGCTCCCCATTAGGTGGTCTATAATACACCCCTATAAGCGTTACTAAATCTTTTCCATTCCTCAATTACACCCAAATAGCCTCCCTAGACGAGTCCTCTAATCCATCCTGGTCATAATGGTCCGTGGACTCAGGGAGGGGTGGGACACGGTCAGGGGACATGTGATGGTCTGTGGTCACAGAGAGGGGGTGGGACACAGTGAGGGGACGTGTGAAGGTCCGTGGTCTCAGAGATGGGGTGGGGGAGGCGGAACACAGTCAGGGGATGTGTGACGGTCCGTGGTCTCAGAGAGGGACGGGACACGGTCAGGGGACGTGTGACGGTCCGTGGTCTCAGAGAGGGGGTCGGACACAGTCAGGGGACGTTTGATGGTCCGTGGTCTCAGAGAGGGATGGGACATGGTCAGGGGACATGTGACGGTCCATGGTCTCGGGGGTGGGACACGGTCAGGGGACGTGTGATGGTCCATGGTCTCAGAGAGGGACGGGACACGGTCAGGGGACGTGTGATGGTCCGTGGTCTCAGAGAGGGGGTGGGACACAGTCAGGGGACGTGTGATGGTCCATGGTCTCAGAGAGAGGGTCGGACACAGTCAGGAGACGTGTGATGGTCCGTGGTCTCAGAGAGGGGGTGGGACACGGTCAGGGGATGTGTGACGGTCCGTGGTCTCAGAGAGGGACGGGACACGGTCAGGGGATGTGTGATGGTCCGAGGTCTCAGAGAGGGGTGGGGGACGGTCAGGGGACGTGTGATGGTCCGTGGTCTCAGAGAGGGGTGGGGGATGGTCAGGGGATGTGTGATGGTCCGTGGTCTCAGAGAGGGGTGGGGGACGGTCAGGGGACATGTGACGGTCCGTGGTCTCAGAGAGGGTGTGGGACACAGTCAGGGGACGTGTGTTGGTCCATGGTCTCAGAGAGGGATGGGACACGATCAGGGGACGTGTGATGGTCCGTGGTCTCAGAGAGGGGGTGGGACACGGTCAGGGGATGTGTGATGGTCCGTGGTCTCGGGGGGGGGGGGGGGGGCGGGGAATATGGTCAGGGGACATGTGACGGTCCGTGGTCTCAGAGAGGGGGTGGGGGAGATGGAAGTGAGGGAAGGAGAGGGGGAGAGTGAGGGAGCGAGGGGAGAGTGAGGGATAGAAGGAGAGGGGGAGAGTGAGGGAGGGAGAGGTGGAGAGTGAGGGTGGGAGGGAGAGTGAGGGAGAGGAGAGTGAGAGGGAGAGTGAGGGAGGGAGGGGGAGAGTGAGGGAGGGAGGGAGAGTGACGGAGTGACGGGAAGAGTGAGGGACTGAGAGGGGAAGACTGAGAGAGGGAGAGGAGGTCACGTTGCGAGGGAGAGTGAGAGAGGGAGAAGGGGGTGAGTGAGAGAGGGAGGGGAGAGTGAGAGAGGGAGGGGGAGAGTGAGAGAGGGAGGGGGAGAGTGAGGGAGGGAGGGGGAGAGTGAGGGAGGGAGGGGGAGAGTGAATGAGTGGGGGGAGAGTGAGGGAGGGAGAGAGGGTGAGGGAGGGAGGGAGAGTGAGGGATGCAGGGAGAAGGAGACGGTGAGCATGAGGGACGGAGGGAGAGGGGGAAAGTGAGGGAGGGAGGGAAAATGAGGTATGGAGGGAGGGAGAGTGAGGGAGGGAGAGGGGGGAGAGGGAGAGTGAGGGAGGGAGAGAGGGGAGAATGAGGGAGGTAGGGGAGAGTCATGGAGGGAGAGTCCAAGAGAGGGAGGGAAAGAGAGATTGAGGGATGGAGGGGTGAGTGAGGGAGGGAGATGGGGAGAGTGAGGGAGAGTGAGGGTGGGAGATGGGGAGAGTGAGGGAGGGAGATGGGGAGAGTGAGGGAGACGAGGAGCGTGAGGGAGGGAGGGAGAGGGGGAAATGGAGGGAGATAGAGTGAGGTATGGAGGGTGGGCAAGTGAGGGAGGGAAGGACAGGGTTAGAGTGAGGGAGCGAGCAGAGGTTGAGGGAGGGAGGGGTAGTGAGTGAGAGAGGTAGAGGGGAGACTGAGGGAGGGAGGGTGAGAGTGAGAGGAGAGGGCGGAGTGAGGGAGGGAGAGGGGGAGAGTGAGGGAGGGAGAGGGGGAGGTTGAGGGAGGGACAGGGGAGAGTGAGGGTGGGAGGGAGAGGGGGAGAGTGAGGGTGGTACGGAGAGACTGAGTGAGGGAGAGGAGGGTGAGGGAGGGAGTGAGAGTGGGAGAGTGAGGAAGGAAAAGTGGGAGAGTGATGGAGGGAGAGGGAGAGTGAGGGCGGGAGAGTCAGAGAGAGAGGGGAGAGAGGGAGGAACAGGGAGATTGAGGGAGGGAGGGGAGAGTGAGGGAGGGAGGGGGAGATTGAGAGATGGAGGGGAGAGTGAGGGAGGGAGGGAGATAGGGAGAATGAGGGAGGGAGAGTGAGTGAGGGAGGGGGAAAATGAGGGGGGAGAGGGGAGGGAGGGAGGAAGAGATGGGAGTGAGGGGGAGAGAGTGAGGGGAGAGTGAGAGAAGGTGAGGGATAGAGAGGGAGAGGGAGACAGGGAGCGTGAGGGATGGAGGAAGAGGGGGAAACTGAGGGAGGGAGGAAGAATGTTGGAAGGAAGAGGGCGAGTGAGAGAGGGATAGGGGAGAGTGATGGAGGGAGAGGGAGAGTGAGGGCGGGAGAGTCAGAGAGAGAGGGGGAGAGAGGGAGGGAGAGGGAGATTGAGGGAGGGGGAGAGTGAGGGAGGCGGGGGGAGTGAGGGAGGGAGATGGGGAGATTGAGGGATGGAGTGTGAGGGAGGGAGGGGGAAAATGAGGGGGGAGGGGGAAGTGAGGGAGGGAGGAAGAGGGGGGAGTGAGGGAGGGGGAGAGTGAATGAGTGGGGGAAGAGTGAGGGGGAGAGGGGGAGAATGAGGGAGGGAGAGAGGGTGAGGGAGGGAGGAAGGGAGAGAGTGAGGGATGCAGGGAGAGGGGGAGAATGAGGTATGGAGGGAGGGAGAGTGAGGGAGGGAGAGAGGGGAGAATGAGGGAGGTAGGGGAGAGTCATGAAGGGATGGAGAGTGAGGGAGGGAGAGTCAGAGAGAGAGGTGGAGAGAGGGAGGGAAAGGGAGATTGAGGGAGGGGGAGATTGAGGGATGGAGGGAGGGAGGGGGAGAGGGGAGAATGAGGGAGGTAGGGGAGAGTCATGAAGGAAGGGAGAGTGAGGGAGGGGGGTGTCAGAGAGAGAGGGGAGAGAGGAAGGGAGGGGAGATTGAGGGAGGGAGGGGGGAGATTGAGGGATGGGCAGAGAGTGAGGGAGGGAGAGAGTGAGGGAAGGAGGGGGAGAGTGAAGGAGGGACAGAGAGAGGGAGAGGGAGGGAACGAGATGGGTAGAGGCAGGGAGCGTGAGGGAGAGTGGAGAGTGAGGGAGGGAGGGAGGGGGAGAGGGAGGGGGTGAGGGAGGGACGGAGAGAGGGTGAGTGAAGGAGAGAGGGGAAGGGGAGAGTGAGGGAGGGAGAGGGGGAGAGTGAGGGAGGGAGAGTAAGAATGAGGGAGGGAGGGGGAAGAAGAGTGAGGGAGGGAGAGGGTGTGGGTGAGGGAGGGAGAGGGGTGAGTGAGGGAGGGAGAGGAGGTGAGTGAGGGAGGGAGAGGAGGTGAGTGAGGGAGGGAGGGAGAGTGGGAGAGTCAGGCAGGGGGAGGGAGAGTGAGGGAAGGAGAGAGGGGTGAGGGATGGAGAGGGGAGAGTGAGGGAGGGGGAGAGTGAGGGAGGGGGAGAGTGAGGGAGGGAGAGAGTGAGGGAAGGGGAGGGGAGAGTGAAGGAGGCAGGAGGATGGGGGAGAGTGAGAGAGACGGAGCGTGCGGGAGGGAGGGAGGGGGGAAAGTGAGGGAGGGAGGGACAGGGGAGAGGGAGTGAGGAAGAGGGGAGAGAGTGAGGGAGGGAGAGGGGGAGAGGGAGGGAGGGAGAGAGGGAGAGTGTGAGGGAGAGGGGGGAGCGTGAGGGAGGGAGGGAGAGGGGGAGGAGTGAGGGAGGGAGAGTAAGAATGAGGGAGGGAGGGGGAAGAAGAGTGAGGGAGGGAGAGGGTGTGGGTGAGGGAGGGAGAGGGGGTGAGTGAGGGAGGGAGAGGAGGTGAGTGAGGGAGGGAGAGGAGGTGAGTGAGGGAGGGAGGGAGAGTGGGAGAGTCAGGCAGGGGGAGGGAGAGTGAGGGAAGGAGAGAGGGTGAGGGATGGAGAGGGGAGTGTGAGGGAGGGAGGGGGGAGTGTGAGGGAGGGAGGAGAAAGTGAGAAAGTGAGAGAGAGAGAGGGGGAGAGTGAGGGAGGGGGGAGAGTGAGGGAGGGGGAGAGTGAGGGAGGGAGTGAGGGAAGGGGAGGGGAGAGTGAAGGAGGCAGGAGGATGGGGAGAGTGAGAGAGACAGGGAGCGTGCGGGAGGGAGGGAGGGGGGAAAGTGAGGGAGGGAGGGACAGGGGAGAGGGAGTGAGGAAGAGGGGGGAGAGTGAGGGAGGGAGAGGGGGGAGAGGGAGGGAGGGAGAGAGGGGAGAGTGTGAGGGAGAGGGGGGAGCGTGAGGGGGAGGGAGGGAGAGGGGGAGAGTGAGGTAGGGAGTGAGGGAGAGTGAGGGAGGGAGAGTGTGGAAGAGGGTGACAGTGAGGGAGAGAGGGTGACGGGAGAGTGAGGGAGGGAGGGAGAGTGAGGGGGGGGGCAGAGTGAGAGTGAGGGGGGGAGAGGGAGAGGAAGGGGGGAGAGGGAGAGTGAGAGTGAGGGGAAGAGGGAGAGTGAAGCGGGGAGAGGGGAGAATGAGGGAGGGAGGGGAGAGTGATGGAGGGAGGGAGAGTGATGGAGGGAGGGAGAGTGCGGGAGGGAGGGGGAGTGTGAGGGAGGAAATGGGAGATTGAGAGAGGGACAGGGAGAGTGAAGGAGGTAGGGGGAGAGTGAGTGAGGGATATTTATTACCCTCAACCATCAGGAAGGAGGTACAGGAATGTCAGGACCCACATCACCAGGTTCAGGAGCAGTTGTTACTCCTCAACGAGAAGTGAAGGAGCCTCAGATCCCACACCACCAGGTTTCAAGAATATTTATTGCCTCTCAACCATCAGCAAGGAGGTACAGGAGCTTCATAACCCAGACCACCAGGTTTCAAGAATATTTATTGCCTCTCAACCATCAGGAAGGAGGTACAGGAGCCTCAGGACTCGCGCCACCAGGTTCAGGAACAGTTATTACCCCTCAACCATCAGGAAGGAGGTACAGGAGCTTCAGAACCTACATCACCAGGTTCAGGAGCAGTTGTTACCCCCCTCAACCATCAGGAAGGAGGTACAGGAGACTCAGGAGCCACACCACCATGTTCAGGAACAGTTATTACCCCTCAACCATCAGGGAGGTGGTACAGGAGCTTCATAACCCACACCACCAGGTTCAGGAATATTTATTAATCCTCACCATCAGGAAGGAGGTACAGGAGTCTCAGGTCCCACACCACCAGGTTCAGAGACAGTTAGCAGCCCTCAACCATCAATAAGGATGTCCAGGAGCCCCAGGTCCCACACCCACATATTGAGGAACAGTTATTACCCCCTCAACCATCAGGAAGGAGGTACAGGAATGTCAGGACCCACATCACCAGGTTCAGGAGCAGTTGTTACTCCTCAACGAGAAGTGAAGGAGGTGCAGGAGCCTCAGATACCACACCACCAGGTTTCAAGAATATTTATTGCCTCTCAACCATCAGCAAGGAGGTACAGGAGCTTCATAACCCAGACCACCAGGTTTCAAGAATATTTATTGCCTCTCAACCATCAGCAAGGAGGTACAGCAGCCTCAGGACCCACACCACCAGGTTCAGGAACAGTTATTACCCCTCAACAATCAGGAAGGAGGTAACAGGAGCCTCAGGTCCCACACCACAAGGTTCAGGAATACTTATTACCCTCTCAAACATAAGGAAGGAATGACAGGAACGTTAGAACCCACACCACCAGGTTCAGAAACATTCATTACCCCTCAACCATCAGGTAAGGAGCACAGGAAATTAGTGTATAATTTGCACATGGCACATTTAGACGGAGACATGACGTAAAGGATTTTTTTTCTCCTCATGTATGTGAAGGATGTAAGAAATAAAGTCAATTCTTTATAATTTTTGCATGTTTTTCATATGTTGAGTCCTGACAAACACACCACAGCAAGTTCCTAGTACAGGAAAACGTAATATTTAATCCCTGATCCTTTATTTTCCCTCTCAACGCCAGTCTCCAGCTTTCTCCCCATAACCTCTGAAGCTCTGACTCAACAAGGCGGCACCAACCCCGCTTTGGCCACACCCAATGTCTTGGCCTCGTCCGCCATCTTGTGACAACGCATTCCACAGACTCGGCGCCCTCTGGCCGAGCAGGGCCCTCCGCAGGCAGCACTGCAGTACATAAGCGAGCCCTTCGGCCCATCTAGTCCATGGTGGAAATGTTTTCCTTCATCTCTGCTCCCAAGGGTCGACCGTCTATTCTGAGGCTAAATGTAAGAACTCGACTTGGATGGTGAGCGGACCGACCCACAAACACCCTCCCTCCCGCCCACAACACTACCGGCGACGGACGGACGCACCCCACCCACACAATACCGGATTGCCTGCCATTTATTTGGTCGTTACCTCTCCCGCCTCATCATCTCGGCCCGGGCTTTACGGGCTCGGCAGAGAATTCCGGTGTCGGATTGGAAGCGTCTTGCGGCGTCTCGCAGCCATCTTCCCCGTGGCTGGCAGTCGCAGCCCCCGAGCTCCCTTCTGGAAGAGCCTCCTTTGAGGAGCCTCGGGACAGCTCGTTCAGGGAGCGTCTCATTCTGCCGGAAGATCAGAGCGAGAGAGAGAGAGAAATCTCCCCGTCAGACCCGAGGCAAAGCAACAGATTCGGCTGCGGTTTTGGTCCGAATGGGGCCGAGGCCAGTCACCGACACCAGGCATGGTTGGCCGGCCAGTTAGACTCCGCCACAGGCCGAGCGCCTGGCTCGGGAACCGAAAGGGCTCCCAATAATTCCGCGTCAGGTGGGACTCGCTCTCCTCGCAACCTCAAACGGGGGCCACGGTAACGCCGCCAACGGCAAGGCGCCATGACACCTCGGGGTGCTCCGAAGTTCTCATGGCCCCTTCCGGCTCTCCTAATTTCATTCTCAAACTCCTTCCTGCTGGCTTTATAATCTTCCAGATCTCCATCATTAGTTTCTTAAACCTTTCGTAAGCTTTTCTTCTTGACGAGATTTACAACAGCCTTTCTACGCCACGGTTCCTGTTACCGACCGTCCTTTCCCTGTCTCATTGGAACGTCTCTAAGCAGAACTCCACGCAAATATCCCCTCAACATTTGCCACACTTCACCGTACATTTCCCTGAGAATCTCTGTTCCCAATTTCTGCTTCCAAGTTCCTGCCTGATAGCCTCATATTCCCCCTTACTCCAATTAAACGTTTTCCTAACTTGTCTGTGACTATCCCTCTCCAATGCTGTGGTAAAGGAGATAGGAATTCTGGTCACAGGAGATAGAATTGTCCGCACAGAAACGTCAGATTGAATATAAAATCCCAATCCACCCCAATCCCCTCCCTCACACAAAAGCGAATAGATCATCCGCAGGGAAACTTCAGATTGACCATCAAACAACAAAACCCCTCCCTCACACAAAAACGGACTGATAGTCTACATGGAAACTTCAGATTAAACATCAAACCCCAACCCCCCCCCCAATCTCATCTCTCACAGAAAAACTAACGGATCGTCCACACGGAAACGTCAGAGTGAACATCAAACCCTAACTGCCCCCCCCCACCAATCCCCACACTCACAAAAAAACTAACAGATCATCCACAGGGAAACATCGTATTGAACATCGAACCCCAAACACCCCCTGAATCCCTCCCTCACACAAAAACTAACAGATCGTCCACATGGAAACGTCAGATTGAACATCAAATCCCAATCCCCTCCCTCACACAAAAATTAACAGATCATCCACAGGGAAACTCAGATTTGACCATCAAACCCCAAATCCCTCCCTCACACAAAAACTAACAAATCGTCCACACGGAAACGGGAGATTGAACATCAAATCCCAAACCCCCCCCAATCGCTCCCTCACACAAAAACTAACAGATCGTCAACATGGAAACGTTGTATTGAACATCGAACCCCAAACCTCCCCCAATCCCCTCCCTCACACAAAAACTAACAGATCGTCCACATGGAAACGTCATATTGACCATCAAACCCAACCCCCCCCACCGAATTCCCTCCCTCACACAAAAACTAACAGATCATCCACACAGAAACATCAGATTGAAAATCAAATCTGAAACCCCCCGAATCCCTTCCCTCACACATAAACTAACAGATCGTGCACACGGAAACGTCAGATTGAACATCAAACCCAACCCCCCCGCCCGAATCCCCTCCCTCATACAAAAACGAACTGATCGTTTACATGGAAACGTGAGATTGAACTTCAAATCTCAAATCCCAAACCCCACCCAATCCCCTCCCTCACACAAAAACTAACAGATCGTCCAAACGGAAACGTCAGACTGATATCAAACAACAAAACCCCTCCCTCACACAAAAACGGACTGATCGTCTACATGGAAACTTCAGATTAAACATCAGACCTCAAACCCCCACCCCAAATCTCCTCTCTCACACATAAACTAGCAGATCGTGCACACGGAAACGTCAGATTGAACATCAAACCCCAACCCCCCCCCCCCGAATCCCCTCCCTGACACAAAAACTAACAGATCGTCCACATGGAAGCGTCAGATTGACCATCAAACCCCAAACACCGCCGCCCCGAATCCCCTCCCTCATACAAAAACTAACAGATCGTCCACATGGAAATGTCAGATTAAACATCAAACCCCAAACCCCGCTTCCTTATGAACTGCAGTGCATAAGCGAGCCCTTTGGCCCATCTGGTCCATGGTGGAAATGTTTTCCTTCATCTCTGCTCCCAAGGGTCGACCGTGTATTCTGAGGCTAAATTTAAGAACCCGACTTGGATGATGAGCGGACCGACCCACAAACACCCTCCCACCCGCCGATAACACTACCGGCAATGGACGCACCCCACCCACCCAATACCGGATTGCCTGCCATTTATTTGGTCGTTACCTCTTCCGCCTCATTGTCTTGGCCCGGCCTTCACGGGCATGGCAGAGAATTACGGTGTCGGTTTGGGAAGCGTCTTGCGGCGTCTCGCAGTCATCTTCCCCGTGGCTGGCAGTCGCAGCCCCCGAACTCCCTTTTGGAAGATCCTCCTTTGAGGAGCCTCGGGACAGCTCGTTCAGAGAGTGTTTCATTCTGCCGAAAGATCAGCGAGAGAGAGAGAGAAATCTCCCCGTCAGACCCGAGTTTTCTGATCGTTCTCTCTCCCTCTGGAGAAAAGACTGAGAGAGAGAGAGAGAGAGAGAGAGAGAGCCCTGACAGGATTCTTGACGAGCCACCCCCTGTCACACCGACAGTCAAGACTCCACAACTGGGAGCTGATGTCCAGCTGTTTGACAGTTGAGTCCCACTGGAATGGTGGGTTGGAATGGCAGCGGTGCAACAGGCACAAATAATCCCTTTCTTGGAGGAGGGAAGGAGGGAACAATGCCCTTCACACAAGTAGTGATGTGCTTCTGCATGTCCCACCCCTGGCAGCAGTGAGGAAGCACATGAGAGTTCCAGTGCAAAGAGTAGCCCGAGTTGAGAGTGCAAGCCTGTGCCTGTTCCTACAAGTAGAAAGATTGTAAACAAAGTACATACTTTTAGGTTAAATGGATGACCGAAGGGCTTCGAACACACGTTGCATTCGTATTTGATCTCCCCATTCTGTTTTTTCAGTGGGTAACGAAGTGACTGAAAACCAGGGAGACCTGCAGAAGAGGTCTTTGGTTTGCTCAGATTCATTGCCTCTTCACTCCCTGGAGCACATGAGGCAGCTTTCAGATGCATTGGTGGTTCTGAGTTTATTGAGGTACCTGAAGTTGACGGCTGGGCGAGGGGTATCTCCTTCAGCCCACCCCTGGAGCCATGGGTGAGGAGGCTCTGGTGGGAGCAGAGATAGGAACGTCTTTTAGCTGCTCTGAAACATGATCCGTTTGCCTTTCTTCTGGAGGCAGCATGACGGGCAACATAGTCCGACTCATCATGGCATTGGAGAGGCAGTTTGCCACGACGAAGCCACAACAAACTGGAGGCATCTTGCCAAACAGGCTGAGGTTGTTCATGTTGTTGAAAGTGGCTGGGCTGCCGAGAGGATGAAGGCCACTGAATCCAGGTGAGTACTCAGGCAATGCATGTCTGGTATAGTGAGGAAATAGAGTGCTGTATGGATACATGTACTGACACAGGAGGTGGCCTCTCACTGAATACATCGGGTAGGAGACCAAACCCTGGGCATGGCTAGAATGCCCATTCATGGGCAGAGGGAGTTTGTTGAAAGCTGAGGTTGTCGAACTAGGAGAAAGAATGTGAGGGGTTTGTTGAATTACAGAAATCTCAAACCCTGAACCACGCCCCGCCAATCCCCTCTCTCACAGAAAAACTAACAGATTGTCCACATGGAACTGTCAGATTGAACATCAAACCCTAAACCCCGCCCCCCCCGCCGAATCCCCTCCACCTCACAAAAACTAACTGATTGACCACACAGAAACGTCGGATTGAACATCAATCCCCTCCCTCACACAAAAACTAACTGATCGTCCACAGGGAAACGTCAGATTGAACATCAATCCACAACCCCCCCTTCCCCTATCGCCCCCACACAAAAACAGTAGAAGTGATTTGGACATTTCATTTATTCTCTTTGGTTAATGTGTTGGGCAGTTGTTGGGATATAATTTTACTGCTACAGATTTTTCTGCCCCACCCTGGTGGATTTTCCGTTCATGGGAGTTATATGATTTTTCCATCTGTGTTCCAGCAAGTTGGGCACACTATGAAATGTACACCCTTTTGTTGTATCACAGCCTGAACATTGATCCTATCGCTGCTCAACTGTACCCCTGTTTTCTCTCCTCTTCCAGAACAGACTCGATGGGCTGAATGGCTTAATTCTGCTGTTTACAGTCTGTGCAAACATCTCGGGCGCCTGTATATAGTTGGGGTGCCCAAGACTTCTGCACACAGTACTGTGTTTGTCAATGTGCACTGAGAGCGTGCTTTTAAATCCGGCGGGAGCAAAGGGATGTTGGGAATTTTGCGTGTGGAATACCGCCGTAGGGGTGTGGGGACAGGTGGCAGAGAAGGTGTGTCTGGGGGTACCGACACACCCGGCCCTGAGACACCAGGCAAGGTCATTTGATTCCAAACAATTGGTTTATTGATCATTACAGATTGTCTCCCTGATGCTTCCCACTCCCACCCTTTTCCCAACCATGATTCCCCTCTCCCTGCCCCCCTTCCCACTCTCAGTCCACAATGGAGACCCACATCGGAATCAGGTTTATCGTCACTCATATATGTCATGAAACTTGTTTTATTTTGTATGGCTACAGTGCAGTACAATACGTAAAATTACTACAGTGTTCTGCAAATTTTTAACCTCCCTTGCTCTGTGTGTGTGTGTGTCTCTCTATCTCTCATACACACACACATAATGTACACCTTGTGTGTTGTCAGATCTGTTGTTCTCCATATGAGAAACTGTGTCTGATTCCTAGTCCCAACTTTTTGACTGAATAGATGCGGAATGATTAATGTCAGGAGAATGTCAGGTTTTCATGAGATCCTGTCTGCCACCATTGTCCATCTTGAATGCTGGTCTGCTGCAGTGTTTCTGGCTGTTTTAAACAGTTTGTTCCCTGCAATTTCTTTTTCATTCCCTTTCATGTCACTTGTGTTTGAATTTCTTTCCTTGCACAGACTGATCCAAGTTGGTCTCATTTTCTTTGGTGATAAATGAGGATCAGATTTGATTAAGTTTTTTAAAAAGCAATCCGTGTGTTCAGATCCTTCCCTCACCTCTCCCGCTCTCACCCCTGGATGACGGAACTGCTGGCTTTGTGGCCAAGTTTGTGGACGATACAAAGATGGGTAGTGGGGGCCGTTGGTGTTGAGGAAGCAGGGAGGACTTGGACAGATTAGGAGAACGGACAAAGAAGTGGCAGATGGAATGCAGTGTCGGGAAGTGTACAGACATGCACTTTGGTAGAAGGAGTAAAGGCATGGGCTATTTCGAAACGGAGAAAATTTTAAAAACCCGATGTACAGAGGGACTTGGGAGTTCTCGCACAGGATTACCTAAAGGATAAGTTGCTGGATACGTCATCGGGGAGGAAGGCAAATGTGATGTCAGCATTCATCTCGAGAGGACTAGAATACGAAAGCAAGGATGTGATGATGAGGCTTTGTAGGGCACTGGTGAGGCCTCACTTGGAGTATTGTGAGCAATTTTGGGAGCTTTATCTGAGCAAGGATGTGCTGACATTAGAGAGGAGGTTCACGGGGATGATCCCAGGGATGGAAGGTTAACGTGTGAGGAGCATTGGAATGCTCTGCTCTGGGCCTGTACTCGCCAGAGTTGAGACGGGAGGATCTGACTGAAACCCGTCAGATAGTGAAAGGCCTTGACAGAGTGAACATGGTGGGCACAGCCGCAGAATAGAAAGTCCTCCCTTTAGAACAGAGATGAGAAGGAATTTCTTTTGGCAGAGGATGATGAATCTATGGAATTTATTTCACAGAATCACAGTCCTTGACCATGATTGTTCTTGGCATACTTTTCCTCAGAAGTAATTTGCCACTGCCGCTTTCCGGGTGGCGGGTGGAGATACGTCCCTACCAAAGGAGGTGTAAGGCACTCCTTCCCTCCACTAGCCTGCAGGTCATCCTTGGGCAGGGTGTAGCACCTGCTTAGCCCCCCCCCCCCCCCACACCCTCCCAGATCTAGGTCACATGAAGCCACAGGAGCAGGTGATGGATGGTCATATGAGCAGCCGGTGCAGATCACAAGTCCTGGTTATGCGACCACTGACGCCAGGCAGATAATCTCTGAAGAGTATTGATAATGGCTGCGGTCACCCGTCTTGTAAATAGCAAGGGTGTCAAAAGATACAAGGAGGAGGCAGGGGAATGGGGTTGAGGGGAATAATACATTTTGAGGAGAGATTGAGTCGCCTGGGACTGGGACGAGAGTTCAGAAGAATGAAAAGAGATCTTATAGAAACATATAAAATTATGAAAGGGATAGATAAGATAGAGGCCGGAAAGTTGTTTCCACTGATAGGTGAGACTAGAACTAGGGGACATGGCCTCAAGATTCAGGAGAGTAGATTTAGGACAGAGATGAGGAGAAACTGCTTTTCTCAGAGGGTGGTGAATCTGTGGAAATCTCTGCCCAATGAAGCAGTGGAAGCTACCCCAGTAAATATATTGAAGACAAGGTTGGATAGATTTTTGCAGAGCAGGGGAATTAAGGGTTATGGGGAAAAGTCAGTGAGTCCATGGCCAGATCAACCATGATCTTATTGAATGGTGGAGCAGGGTCGACTGGCCAGATGGCCTACTCCTGCTCCTGTTTCTTGGGTTCATATCAGCCTCGATGGAATGGTGGAGGAGATTTGAATTTAATTTGCTTCTATTTAAATCTTGCATCCATCCCACAACGTGAGGGAGTAAAAATCTTTGACTCTATCGCAGTGTACAGACATGTGAATTTAAAAGTCTAATAGTTTGAAGAAGTTTGGTTCCTAAGGTTGTCAAGCCGAGGAGTGGTAATGGGGACAAGCTCCCACTACCTAAAGGTGCTCCTTACGGCATATGACTCAAATAGCCTCTGACAACCAAGTTCAACTCCTGGCCTTCTCGTGTGGTTTAGCCTCTAAGCCCAGCGGAACTGTTTGTACTGACAGGAGAAGGGGCGAAGGCGGGTCCTACTGCCTTAAAACCAGTGCTTCAAGTAGATCGAGCTCATCAGGCTGGGAAGACAGTCCGTCTAAGAGGGGGAAAACTCTGCTTTCAAACCTCGGCTGCCTTGTGGCCATACCCACTCATGGGAAAGGCTTCGAGAGTAAATCCTGAGGACAGATCCGGAGCTGGAGTCCCTAAGGCAATCCGACACTGCCTTCAACCTCATTCTGGCAACTCCTGCGATGACACCGGTGCCAAGTTGTATCGGCCCTTGCCCTTCCCTTGGACAACGTTGGTGTCGTGGAGAGGGAAGACTTGCTGTATGGGCAACTGCCGGTCTTCCATAAAACCTTGCCCAGGCCTGCGCCCTGGAAACCTTCCAGGCGTGGATCCATAGTCTCGTGAGACTAACGGGTGCCACCACCAGTTTGAAGAAAGAAGCTGTCCCGTAGCCTATTGATCTTGGCTTTAATGCTGTGGTAGTGAAGCAGCAGAAACAGTTTATGGTTGGGTGGGGGGTGACTGGTGTCCCCGATGATCTTCCTTTCTGCACCTGCTGCTGTAAATGTCCTCAATGGAGGGAAGTTCACATCCACAGAAGAGCTGGGCTGTCCGTACTACTCTCTGCAGTGACCAGCAATCAAGGTTGGTGCAGTTCCCGTACCAGGCAGTGATACAGCTAGTCAGGATGCTCTCAATGGTGCCCCTGCAGAAGGTCTTGAGGATTTGGGGACTCGTGCCGAACCTCTTCAGTCGCCTGAGGTGGAAGAGATGCTGTTGTGCTTTTTTTTTTGCCACATAGCCGGTGTGTACAATCCAGGTGAGATCTTTGGTGATGTGTATACCGAGGAACGTGAAACTACTCACCCTCCCAACTGCAGTCCCAAATGGCCTGATTCTGTTCCTACGTCTGTGGTCTTGCATCATAAAGGTGTTTTTCTCCCCCTAGGAAAGAGATCTCAGACACTGTGGCTAAATACATTTTGTTTCTCTCTTTATTGCTCAGTCTGGACACCATGAACAAAGAGTCATTGACTGGCACCCCTTCACTGTACTCCAGCACCTTCGTCCGAGTAATCTCTGTCAACGTAGAAATGCAGTACACGAGAGACGTTGCTGTAAAATGCAACCCCAGGATCACACCCCATAAGAACGACTGGATTGGAATTTTCAAGGTAAGAACCTCCCTCCCCACCCAGCAAATACAAAATAGTAATTGGTTTATCGATTTAGAGACACAGCACGAGATAGCCCTTCGAGCAGCCCCCACCGATTGTAAACCCACACAAACTGCTGGAGGAACTGCAGCACATCAGGCAGCACCCATGGAAAGGAGTAAAACGGGTGATGCTTTGGGCGGAGAGTCGTCTTCAGGACTGAGAAGGAAGGGGGGGGGCGATGCCTGAATAAAATGGTGGGGGGGGAGGCTAGGTGAAGCCAGGTGGGTGGGAAGGGTCAAGGGGGCTGCAGAAGGAAGAGTCTGACTGGAGGTGGAGAGTGGACCATTGGAGAAAGGGAAGGCAGCTGAGAAGAAGTGAAAGGTCAGAGCCAGGAATGGGCGGGGGGGGGGGGAAGGTCAGAGTCGGGAATGGGCGGGGGGGTGAAAGGTCAGAGCCGGAAATGGGCGGGGGCGGGAAGGTCAGAGCCGGGAATGGGTGGGGGGGTGAAAGGTCAGAGCCGGGAATGGGCGGGGGGGGGGAAGGTCAGAGCCGGGAATGGGGGGGGCGGTGAAAGGTCAGAGCTGGGAATGGGCGGGGGGGGGGAGGGAATTTTGTTCACCGGAAGGAGAAATCAATGTTCATACCATCAGGTTGGAGGCTACCCAGATGGAATATGAGTGTTGGGGCTCCCCCACCCCGAGGGTGGCCTCATCTTGGCACGAGAGGAGGCCATGGATCGACATGCGGGAATGGGAATTAACTTATTAACCTACCCGTCTTTGTTCTGTGTGAGGGACCCGGAGCACCAGGGGGAAAGCCACGAGCACACAGGAAGACCACACAAACGTGCTGACTGAGGATACGGGATTTTAACACCAATCCCAATGCCCTGAGCTGTAATAGCCTCACGTGAACCACTAGGCTACCGTGGAGTCCCACCCCTTACTATTGTCACATGTACTGAGGGTCATGTGGGTGGCAGGATGGAGATGAATCTCTACCAAAGGAGGTGTGAGGCGCAGCTTCCCTCTGCTGGCCTGCTGGTCACCCCTGGGCAAGGTGTAGCACCTGCGTAGCCCCCACTCCCCGATCAGGGTCACATGAAAGCATGGGAGCAGGTGGTGGATGGTCGTATGAGCAGCCGGTGCAGATCACAAGTTCTGATTATGTGACTGCTGACGCCAGCGGACAATCTCAGAAGAGTATTGATAATGTGGCTGGGGTGAGGTCACCTGTCTTGTAAAGACACTGGCCAGAAGAAGGCAATGGCAAACCACTTCTGTAGAAGAACTTGCCGAGAACAATCATGGTCGTGGAAAGACCATGATCGCCCACGTCATGCAACACGGCGCATGATGATGTCAGGCGACGTGGCCCATAACGAATGAACTAAGAGACAGTGAAAATACTTGCTTTGTGTGCCCTCCGCAGAGATTATTTCATTCCAACACGACATTTGAGGGAAGACAATAACGGAATACAGAATATATTACAGTTACTCAGAAAGTGCAACGCCAGCGGATAATAAAGTGAACAGTTACAATGAGGTACATTGTGAGGTTAAGAGTCTATGTTATCCTGTTAGGGGATCGTTCAGTAGTCCTATAACAGCAGATTAAAAACTGACCTGGAACCACGTGGCACTTTATCCATCTGTCTGATGGGCGGGGAGAGGATGAAATAATCTAGATTGACTAGTTTTGTCTTTTTTTACAAATGCTGCTTAACTACAGTACAGTGCAAAAATCATAGGTATATATATATGTACTGTATATAGGTAGGGTGCCCAAGACTTTTGCACAGTACTGTATTTGTCAATGTGGAGCGGAGAGTGAGTTTGTAAATCCGATGGGAGGAAAGGACGTTGGGAATGGCGAGGACGGAGCACTGTGGGAGGGGTGTGGGACAGGTGGCAGAGAAGGAGTGCCAGAGGCAGGTGCAAACACACCCAGCCCTGAGAGACCAGGCAAGGTCATTTGATTCCAAACAATTGGTTTATTGATCATTACAGAATGTCCCTCTGGTGCTTCCTGCTCCCTCCCCTCTCCCTTTCCCTTTTCCCAACCATGATTCCCCTCTCCCTGCCCCCTTCTACTCTCAGTCCACAATAGACACCCACATCAGAATCAGGTTTATTGTCACTCACATATGTCGTGAAATTTTATTCTTCATGGCAGCAGTACAGAATTGAGAGCTACAGAGTAGGAGTTTGAAGAGATTTGGTATGTCAACAAATGCACTTGAAAACTTCCGTGGTGAGCATTCTGACACTGTCAGATATGGGGGTGGGGGGAGGTGGGGGCTACTGCATAGGACCGAAAGAAGCTGCAGAGGGTGGTAAATCTAGTCAGCTCCATCTTGGGTATTAGTCTACAAAGTACCCAGGGCATCTTCAAGGAGCGGTGTCTCAGAAAGACAGCGTCCATTATTAAGGATCTCCAGCACCCAGGGCATGCCCTTTTCTCACTGTTACAGTCAGGTAGGACGGACAGAAGCCTGACAGCACACACTCAGCGATTCAGGAACAGCTTCTTTCTCTGCCATCCGATTCCCAAATGGACATTGAACCCTTGGACACTACCTCGCTTTTTTAATCTATATTATTTCTGTTTCTGCACAATTTTGTATCTATTCAACATGCATATACTGTAATTGATTTACTTATTTATTTTTCTTTTTTTCTTCTTCATTACGTGTTGCGTTGAACGGTCGCTGCTAATTGGACAAATTACACGACACACGTCGGTGATAATAAACCTGATTCTGTGTGATACATAAATTTACTACAGTACGGTGTAAAAGTCTTGGGCACCCCACTATATACCTGAGCCTTTTGCACAGTGCTTTATGTCTTGTAGTTTTGTGATCTGCCTGCACAGTTCTTTGGCTTTTAGCTATCCTTCCGTTTTGCCGCAGGTTGGACGGAGTACAGCTGGAGATTACCGCACGTTTGTTTGGGCTCCTCTCCCGAAGGAGGTCGGTCAGGTGGAACGCCAGCAGCAAGTAACGTTCGAAGGTAAGGGGAGTTTGAAAGCTTCCGATGCACCCAGCTTGCTCGTAGAGTGTTGCCCAAAAGAGGGACCTTAGATGCTGCAAGTCGATTCCGTTCCTCAGTGAAGTTACTGATTGGTTCTCGGAACGCAGGAGAAGTCCACGATTGGTTAATGTCAAGTGTAAAGGAGAACAAAATAAATGTTACTCCAGATCTGATACAGGACAAAAAAAAAACACAAGATAACCAACACAATAAGATAAAGAACACTGTAATTTAAAAAAAACGGAATAAATATAAAAACATAAGATAGCTTATATACACAGATTTCAAAATGGACATTCAACCCATGAACTCATTACTTTTTTTTGTAAATTTTCTGTTTTTTGCACTACTTGTTTAAATTTATCTATTTAATATACTGTACATATACTTGCTGTAATTCACTTGTTATTGCATTGTGCCGCTCCCGCAAAGTTAACAAATTCCATGACGTATGCCAGCGATGTTAAACCTGATCCTGATACAAAATTTAAAGAGTGCAAAATGAGAGCAAAAAAAGCAGCGAGGTGTTGTTCATGGGTTCAGTGTCCATTCAGAAATCTGATGGCAGAGGGAAGAAGCTGTTCCTGAATCATTGGATGTGTGTCTCCAGGCTCCTGTACCTCCTCCCTGATGGTGGAGGGGAAGAAACTGTTCCTAAATCGCTGAGTGTGTGCCTTCGGGCTCCTGTACCTCCCCCCTGATGGCAGAGGGGAAGAAACTGTTCCTGAATCACTGAGTGTGTGTCTTCAGGCTCCTGTACCTCCTCCCTGATGGTAGCAATGAGAAGAGGGCATGTCCTGGGTGATGGGGGGGTCCTTATTAATGGATGCTGTCTTTCTGAGGCATCACCTTTTGAAGATGTCCTTGATGCTGAGGGGGAGGGGGGTGGGCTATTTCCTGTGTTGGAGCTGCCTGTGTTTGCAACCATCCGCAGTTGTTTCCAATCCTGTGCAGTGGCCCCTCCATACCAGACCAGTGATACAGCCGGTTAGAATGCTCTCCATTAGAAGTAGAGCTACTAGGACTTGATGTTTCAATTCTTTATGGTAAGTTGGCACTCTCGATGCTGGCAGTGGGCTTGGAGTGGTGACAAGGGGGGAGGGTAGGTACGTCATCGGGGTCATCAGGTGGGCACTCTCCTTTGACGTTTCGTTGATAAGCCCACGACGTCTCCAGAGGGCTCAACGGTGCTACCTGGTGTCCCAGATACACCCCCCTCAGTTCCATACCCTCCTGTCTTCATCTTGCAGCCCAGTTGTTGTCTTTCCTTTTAATCCAAATCCAGTTGCTGCTTTCTTCTGCTGCATTTGACAAGGACTTGATTGCTTGTTGGAGGGAGTGACCCCTCACCCCCATCTTCTTCAATAGACTGGTCGTAGATGTGGCAACGAATCCCCTGCATCCCACTTCTGCAGGGAAAATCTTGGTCTTCCAGCCATTCTGGGCAGCTTCAGTTGCCAGTTCGGAGTACTTGGTCTTTTCCCTCTCATAAGCTTCTTCGACACCATCTTCCCATGGTACTGTCAATTCCACAACATATGCCAGCTTGGCTGTTGTGGACCACAGGACCATGTCTGGCCCGAGTGCTGTAGCCGCAATGTCTGGGGGAAACACAAGCTTTTTTTCCAAGTTCATGTCCATTTTCCAATCCCGAGCAACCTGCAGCATGCTTACATCTTTCGATGTTATATGGTGCTCTGGAGGTTGGCCTGCTGGTACAAATCGTGTGATGTGGACATTTACTGCCGATGTTTGTGGGAGAGCATTTGTGGTGATTCGCCTCTATTCCAAGATTGATGCCAGCTGTCTGAGAACTTGGTTATGCCGCCAAGTGTACCGCCCCTGGGTGAGGCTCGTGGTGCATCCTGTTAAAATGTACCTTAGTGATCCAGGTGCTTGACAAAGAGAGCAAGCGGGGTCTTCTCCCCACCACTGGTTCAGGTTCTGGGGTGTGGGTAGGAGGTCATAAGTGGCTCTGGTGACAAAACTTAGCCGGGATCCCTCCATCTCCCAGATGTCACGCCAGCTAAGTTTCCTCTTTTCCAGGCTCTCCCAATTAGTCCAGTGGTCCTGCTTGGTCATTGAGAGGGCTCTGGCGTGTCGCTCTGCCTCCTCCTGTCTTCTCAACTCCTCCACCATGAGCCATCCCTTTTGCACTGGTGTTGCCCTGTGCCATTGAGGAGCCTTTGGGACAAGCCCGAGCCCGGCTCTCCCATGTTGGACTTGGCCACCCACATTTCTGAAGTGAAGAGCAGACTTAGCACTCTGAACGGCTTCAGATGGAGTCCACTTCCTCTCCGTTGCCACACAGGGGGCCACTGTTCGAATAACAGTATCTTCAGATTCAGTGAGTGCATTTGAATTCTTCCACAAGACTTGCAATTGGTGATTCCAATTTGCCGTTCCCTCACAGTCCAACAAGACCACCTTGCCAGATTGGGGAGAGGCTCAGGAGTAAACCCAGAGGGAAAATTCTGAAGCTGGAGTCCCTACATTGAGTTCAGCACTAACTGGAAACTCCTCTGACATTGCCGGTGCCAAACTGTGGATCTCTGCCATTCCTTTGCATTTGTCAGCTGCATGGAGAGAGCTAGCCTGCTGTGTGGGCAAAAACTTGCTCTCCGTGTTGTACTTCCCTGGCTTGCACATCATGTAGACAGCTCGGACACAACATCCATGGTCCATTCTGACCAATGGAGGACCTCCAGGTCTAGCTCATTAACAGACTCCTTCAGCGGACTGGAGGACAGTCTCCATATGAAAGACCGGAAGAACTTAAAACATTGGAGCAGCCTATCGAGTCTGCATTGCCCTTTCATCACGGCTGATCCATTTCCCTCTCAAACCCATTTTCCCTTTAACCTCTGACGCCCTATCTAATCATTTGGTGATGCATTGCCTGAGCTGCCTATTCAAACATCCAATATCAGTCCATCCTTTCTGAGATAAGGGGCCCAAAAGTGCACACAAGACTCCAGGTGAGGCCTCACTACTGCCTTATAATGCCTCAGCATTACATCCTTACATGCAGAAAGACTGGAATCCTCTCTCTCTCTCTCTTACTCACGCTGACACCAAGCTGTCTGGCCAGGGCAAACATCTGCCAGCAGGTTTGGTTGCTAACTTGAAAGCCAGCTCACGTTCCCAACCTCCGAACCAAAGCCCTGCTTGTGCTGAAGGCTAAAGCAGTGAAAAGACCCATTGGCGTGACCCTCAGACGTTCCTTCAACGATATCCCTGCAGCTGAGGACAGGAGTCCTTTAATAGAACATACAACAGTATAGTACAGGAACAGGCCCTTTGGCCCTCAATGTTGTGCCAGACCAATTAAATTAGTAATCAAATAGCTAACTAAGCTCATCTCTCCTGCCTACACAATGTCCATATCCTCCCATCTTCCTCACATTCTTGTGCCTATCTAAACATCTCTTAAAAATCTCTATTGTATCTATCTCAGCCACCACCACAGGCACCCACCACTCTCTGTGTAAAAGATCTGCTGTCACATCTCTGAAATTACCCTCACTCACCTCCTCCTCTCCTTGGACTCCCCGCTCTGGTTCTCTGCCTGCTCTGGATCTTCTCATCTCGAATTGCCGAAGGGACATCAACCGTCTCGACTTCATCACTCCTTCACTCCTCTACTGAACGCACTGCCCTCTGCTCTCCCCGCACCAATCCCAACCTGACCATCAAACTGGCAGGCAAATGGGATGCTGTTGTAGTGTGGCCCACTGACCTCTACTTTGCTGAGGCCAGGCGGTGACTCTCAGACACTTCCTCACACCTACCCCTCGAGGAAGACCCCACCCCACACCATCAGAAAACTGTCTCCGACACATCACTGACTTCATCCACTCTGGAGAACTCCCAACCGCTGTTACCAAACTCATAGTTCCCTTACCCTGCACTGCTCGCTTCTACCTCCCACCAAAGATCCACAGATCGGACTCTCCGGGTTGGCCTGTTGTCTCTGCCTGCTACTGCCCCACTGAACTCATGTCCTTATATCTCGATTCCATTCTATGCCCTACACAAAAAGCTGCCTGATATTCAGGAGAACATAGATGGGTCCCCGAGACCAGAACAGCACCTTATACAAAGTGGAAATTTCTCATCAGTCAAGCCTTGGAGTGAGACCATAAGCACCAGACTGCCACCTCCTACATAGGAACATAAGAAATAGGAAAAAGGAACAGGTGTAGGCCATCTGGCCCATCAAGCCTACTCCACCATTTAATAAGATCATGGCTGATCTGCCCATCGACTCATCTCCACCTACCTGCCTTTTCCTCGGAACCCAGCGGCCTCAATGACTACAGACCGGTGGCATTGACCTCCCACATCATGAAGACCCTGGAGAGACTTGTTCTGGAGCTGCTCTGGCCTATGGTCAGGCCACACTTATCCCGTCCAGTTCGCCTACCAGCCCCGACTAGGAGTTGAGGCTGCCATCCTCTACCTGCTGAACCGTGTCTACCCCACCTGGACAAGCCAGCGAGCACTGTGAGGGTCATATTTTTTGACTTCTCTAGTGCGTTCAACCCCATCCTCCCTGCTCTGCTGGGGGAGAAGCTGACAGCGATGCAGGTGGATACTTTCCTGGTGTCATGGATTCTTGACTACCTGACTGGCAGACCACAGTACGTCTGTGTGTCCGACAGAATGATCAGCAGCACCGGGGCTCCACAGAGGACTGTCTTGTCCCTCTTTCTCTTCATCATTTACACCTCGGACTTCAACTACTGCACAGAGTCTTGTCATCTTCAGAAGTTTTCTGATGACTCTGCCATAGTTGGATGCATCAGCAAGGGAGATGAGGCTGATTACAGGGCTACGGTAGGAAACTTTGTCACATGGTGTGAGCAGAATTATCTGCAGCTTAATGTGAAAAAGACTTTAAGTGGCTGGTGGTAGACCTGAGGAGAGCTAAGGTACCGGTGACCCCTGTTTCCATCCAGGGGGTCAGTGTGGACATGGTGGAGGATTACAAATACCTGGAGATACGAATTGACAATAAACTGGACTGGTCAAAGAACACTGAGGCTGTCTACAAGAAGGGTCAGAGCCATCTCTACTTCCTGAGGAGACTGAGGTCCTTTAACATCTGCCGGACAATGCTGAGGATGTTCTATGAGTCTGTGGTGGCCAGTGCGATCATGTTTGCTGTTGTGTGCTGGGGCAGCAGGCTGAGGGTAGCAGACACCAACAGAATCAGCAAACTCATTCGTTTGGCCAGTGATGTTGTGGGGATGGAACTGGACTCTCTGATGGTGGTGTCTGAAAAGAGGATGCCGTCCAAGTTGCATGCCATCTTGGAGAATGTCTCCCATCCACTACATAATGTACTGGTTGGGCACAGGAGTACATTCAGCCGGAGACTCATTCCACCCAGATGCAACACAGAGCGTCATAGGAAGTCATTCCTGCCTGTGGCCATCAAACTTTACAACTCCTCCCTTAGAGGGTCAGACACCCTGAGCTAATAGGCTGGTCCTGGACTTATTTCCTGGCATAATTTACATATTACTACTTAACTATTTATGGTTTTATTAGTATTTATTATTGCAACTGTAACAAAAACCAATTTTCCCCGGGATCAATAAAGTATGACTATGACTAATTCCCCTACTGTGCAAAACTCTATCCAACCTTGTCTTAGATATATTTACTGAGGTAGCTTCCACTGCTTCATTGGGCAGAGAATTCCACAGATTCACCACCCTCTGGGAAAAGCACTTCCTCCTCATCTCCATCCGAAATCACTTCGCACAAATCTTGAGGCTACGTCCCCTAGTTCTAGTCTCACCTTCCAGTGGAAACAATTTTCTTGCCTCTATCTGATGTTACATACCCCATAACTGGGTTGCCAAACCAGCAGAAATGGACCACTTAGTTGGAGTCTGGATTACTGGAACTAAGAATGTTTTATTAAAGAAATAAGCAACACAGTACTCTAATCATAAGGATATAAATGCAACAGGTTAGCAATGATAAAACACACATGTACACAGAACTAGGATAATAGGATCAATCAAGCTCTATCGCAGTCTAGGGGTAAAATGATCAGTCTCAAGTGACACAGAGTTCAGTTCAATTTAGTTCAGTTCTCAGTAATCGCTGTTGTGCCGTTGGGGAGAGAGAGAGAGAGAGAATGAATGAATATGCAAATCGGATTCCAAACAAACCTTCGATATTCCTCGCAGTTAGCTTTTGGGCGAGCCCTTTGTAATGTCTTCTGAGGTCACCGACTGTGACCCCTCCATTCCAGATACGATCGTTCTTCTGCGGTGAGCCCAGCACCCAGGCAAGGGCGGACACACACACCGGGTTCCCGCCGACCGTACCGCGTCTATGGCTGGGCCCGCGAGCAGACCTCCAAAACTTTCACCAACTTGTGGGGGCACACCGCTTCCCGGGTCTCGTTACCTCGTGGTGTCGTGGTGTGTCTGTTGCCTTAGCGAACCTGTCCCTTTTATCTCCCTGCTGGGGTATTGTCTGTCCATCAAACTTCAAACAGTTCAGTTTCAAAGCAACCGGTCTTGAAAATTTTTGTTAATATCTCTCGTCCCCCATTAACATTTCTGAATGTTCCCCCATTGTCCTCTTATTGGCATCAATCTTCTGATAATTTGGTCTGTTGTCACACTGATCTATTTCCTTCATAATTTTGTATGTTTCTATACGATCTCCTCTCATTCTTCTGAATTCCAGCGAGTACAGTCCCAGGCTACTCAATCTCTCCTCATCGTCTAAACTCCTCATCTCTGGAATCAACCTAGTGAACCTCCTCTGCACCGCTTCCAAAGCCAGTAAATCCTTCCTCAAGTAAGGAGACCAGAACTGCATGTAGTACTCCAGGTGCAGCCTCACCAGTACCCTGTAGAGTTGCAGCATAACCTTCCTGCTCTTCAATTCAGTCCCTCTAGTAATGAAGACCAACATTCCATTTGCTTTCTTGATAGCCTGCGGCACCTGCAAACCAACCTTTTGTGATTCATGCATAATTACTCCCAAGTCCCTCTGCACAGCAGCATGATGGAACTTTTTACTGTTTAAATAATAATCTGCTCTTCCATTTTTCCCTCCAAAGTAGATGACCTCGCATTTACCAACATTGTACTCCATCTGCCAGTCCCTTGCCCACTCACCTAACCTATCTATACGTATCTCTCTGTATCTTCTACACAATTTACTTTTCCACTCAATTTGGTATCATCAGCAAACTTAGATACACTACACTCGATTCCCTCTTCGAGATGGTTAATATATATCGTGAACAGTTGCAGGCCCAGCACCGACCCGTATGGCACCACCGCTCACCACCGATTGCCAACCAGAGTAACACCCATGTATCCCAACTCTGCTTTCTTTCAGTTAGCCAATCCTGTATCCATGCTAATACATCACCCCAACTCTTTGCATCCTTATCTTATGGATAAGTGTTTTATGCAGCACCTTATCAAACACCTTCCAGAAATCCAAGTAAATAACGTCCATCTGTTCTCCTGTATCCACTGCGCTCATTATAACCTCAAAGAGCTCCAGTAAGTTTGTCAAACAGGATCTGCCTTTGCTGAATCCATGCTGCATCTGCCTGATGGATCCATTTCTTGCCAGATGTCTTGCTATTTCTTCTTTAATGATAGCTTCAAGCATTTTCCGAACTACAGATGTTAAACTTACTGACCTGTAGTTACCTGCTTTTGCCGACATCAGTTTTTGAACAGTGGCGTGACATTCGCCGTCTTCTCATCCACCAGAACCTGCCCACAGTCCAGAGAATTTTAGTGGATTCTCACCAAAGCCTCTACTATAAATTCTGCCATCTCTTTCAGGACCCCAGGATGCATTCCATCAGGTCCAGAGGACTTATGTATCTTCAGGCCCACAAGTTTGCTCAGCACTACCTCTTTAAAGATAGCTATTGTATCGAGGTCTTCACCTCCCATCACTTCCATAACATCTCTCTTTGGCATGTTAAACATGTCCTCCACCATGAAGACCAACACAAAATAGTCATTCAAAGCTTCTGCCATTTCCTCGTTACCCAATATCAATTCCCACTTCTCATCCCTCCAAGGAACCTACGTTCACTTTAGCCACCCTTTTCCACTTTATATAATTATAAAAACTTTTACTCTCAGTTTTTATATTTTCTTTATTTTCTTTCTTTATTCCCTTTCGTTATTACCTGCTTGATGGCCCTTTGTTGCTTTTCAAAATTTTCCCAGTCTTCCAGTTTCCCACTACTCTTGGAGGCTTTCTATTCACAGGCTTTTAGTTTGACGCCTTCTTTTATATCCTTAGTCATCAAAGACTGGCTCTCCCCACTTTTACTGTCCTTGCTTTTTACTGGAATATACTTTTATTGAGCACCATGAAAAATCTCTTTGAAAGTCTTCCACTGTTCCTCAGTAGTCCCGCCATATAGCCTGTGTTCCCAGTCGACACTAACCAAATCCTTCCTCATCCCATTGTAGTCTCCATTGTTTAGGCATAATACACTAGTGTTATATCAAACTTTTGCACCCTCCATTTGTATGGGAAACTAAATCTTACTGTGATCAATCTTTCCAAGAGGGTCCCTAACTACAAGATCACTAGTTTTAACGTCAGTAAGACCAAAGAACTGATTGCAGACCTCAAAGGGTAAGATGAGGGAACACACATCAGTCCTCACAGAGGGATCAGAAGTGGAGAGAGTGAGCAATTTCATGTTCCTGGGTGTCAACATCTGTGAGGATATCGATGCAGTTACAAAGAAGGCACAACATCGGCTATATATCATGAGGAAGCTGAGGTGATTTAGTATGTCTGCAAAACACACTTGCAAATCTCTACAGATGTACCATGGAGAGCATTCTAATCGGCTGCATCACCATCTGGTATGGTGGTGGGGGTGGGCACTGCACAGGACCGAAAGGAGCTACAGAAAGTTGTGAACTCAGTCAGCTCCATCATGAGCACTAACCTCCCCAGCATCCAGGGCATCTTCAAGGAGCGATGCCTCAAAAAGACGGCCTCCACCATCAAGGACCCCCATCGCCCAGGGCATGCCCTCTTCTCACTACAACCGTCAGGGAGAAGGTACAGGAGCCTGAAGGCACAAACTCAACAACTCAGGAACAGCTCCTTCCCCTCAGCCATCAGGTTTCTGAATGGACAATGAAACCATGAACACGAGCTGACTACTTTTCTCCCCCTCTTTTTGCACTACTTAATTAATTTAACTATTTTATATATATATATATATATACAGTAATTCACAGTTTTGTTTATTATGTATCACATTGTACTGCTACCACGTAACAACAAGTTTCACGACGTACCCCAGTGATATGAACCAAATTCTGATTCTGTTCCGTATCACCAGTGATGAATCAGCACACTTGATCAGAATCAGGTTTCACATCATTGACATATATTGGGAAAATTGTTGTGAAACTTGCGACATAAATACACTGTAAGTTGCAATAGGAAACATACTAAAAATTAAACTAAATGAGTAGTGCAAAAAGACTGCAAGAAACAGTGAGGTGGTGTTCCTGGGCTCAATGTCCATTCTGAAATCCGGTGGCACAGGGGAAGAAGCTGTTCCTGAATCATTGACTGTGGGTCTTCAGGCTCCTGTACCTCCTCCCTGATGGTAGCAATGAGAAGAGGGCATGTCCTGGGTGGTGGGGGTCCTTAATGATGGTAAGAATATATAGCTGTGGAGGGACAGAACATAGAACCTGACAGCACAGTACAGGCCCTTCACCCCACGATGTGGTGCTAATCTTTAACCTACTTTAAGGTCAATTTAACCTTTCCCTTCCACAGAGCCCTCCATTCTTCTGTCATCCATGTGCCCATCTAAGAGTCTCTTTAATGTCCCTAATGTATCTGCCTCTACCACCACCCCTGGCAGGGTGTTCCATACACTCACTACTCTGTGTGAAGAATTTACCTCTGACATCCCCCCTATACTTCCCTCCAATTATTTTAAAATGATGCCCCCCTTCCCCATTAGCCACTTCCAACCTGGGAAAAAGTCTCTGACTGCCCATTTGATCTATGCCTTTTTCATCTCCTCCATCAAGTCACCTCTCACCCTCCTTCGCTCCAAGGAGAAAAGCCCTAACTCATTCACCCATTCCCATAAAGACATGCTGTCTGATCTGGGGAGCATCCTGGTAAACCTGATAAAGTTTAAGGGAATGGGGGATTCTCAGATCCCTGTAAACAATGGACTCGGTACTGACTATGTCTGTGACTGCAGTGTGTTTGAATAATGTCTCACAGCTGCTTTCTTTGGAGCAAGATAAGGGTTAAGGTTCGTCCAGATCCACAGAAGATGTCTCTGGGCTTTTCACACCTTTTGATTTTGACAAAAAGCAGTACCTGATGGAAATTAGACAGAACATTGCTTTCTTAATTAAAACACAAATTTGACTTATCTTTGTAATTATGTTGTGGCTCCAGCAAACCAGGTAGGACATTCCTTACTTTAATTCAGGTGGCTGGGGTGTCGATCAAACTGATTGTTCATTGTATCAGTAGTCCATTGACTTGGCCGGAATAATTATCAAACTGATTGTTCATTGTATCAATAGTCCATTGACTTGGCCGGAATAATTATCAAACTGATTGTTCATTGGTATCAATAGTCCATTGACTTGGCCGGAATAATTATCAAACTGATTGTTCATTGTATCAATAGTCCATTGACTTGGCCGGAATAATTATCAAACTGATTGTTCATTGTATCAATAGTCCATTGACTTGGCCGGAATAATTATCAAACTGATTGTTCATTGGTATCAATAGTCCATTGACTTGGCCGGAATAATTATCAAACTGATTGTTCATTGGTATCAATAGTCCATTGACTTGGCCGGAATAATTATCAAACTGATTGTTCATTGTATCAATAGTCCATTGACTTGGCCGGAATAATTATCAAACTGATTGTTCATTGTATCAATAGTCCATTGACTTGGCCGGAATAATTATCAAACTGATTGTTCATTGGTATCAATAGTCCATTGACTTGGCCGGAATAATTAATCAAACTGATTGTTCATTGGTATCAATAGTCCATTGACTTGGCCGGAATAATTATCAAGCTGATTGTTCATTTGTATCAATAGTCCATTGACTTGGCCGGAATAATTATCAAGCTGATTGTTCATTTGTATCAGTAGTCCATTGACTTGGTCGGAATGGTTATCAAGCTGATTATTCTTTGTATCAATAGTCCATTGACTTGGCTGGAATAATTATCAAATTGATTGTTCTTTTGTATCAATAGTCCATTGACTTGGCCGGAATAATTATCAAGCTGATTGTTCATTGTATCAATAGTCCATTGACTTGGCCGGAATAATTAATCAAACTGATTGTTCATTGGTATCAATAGTCCATTGACTTGGCCGGAATAATTATCAAGCTGATTGTTCATTTGTATCAATAGTCCATTGACTTGGCCGGAATAATTATCAAGCTGATTGTTCATTTGTATCAGTAGTCCATTGACTTGGCCGGAATGGTTATCAAGCTGATTATTCTTTGTATCAATAGTCCATTGACTTGGCTGGAATAATTATCAAATTGATTGTTCTTTTGTATCGGTGGCCTTATAACTTCTGACAATTCTGACATCAGGCAGTGAATGTGTTGAACTGCCGGGGAGATCAGAAAGGTTCTCTCCCTGATGTCGGGTCCCAATTCACTCGCCGGCTGAGCTCGAAGAAATAAACGGGTGGAAAGATAAGTAACGATCTTTTTTGTACTGTTGTTCTTTGATCCAGCAAAGTTACGTTTACAAACCTCCTCTGCACCTTTCCAATCATGAAGCAACCAGAACACGACGCAATTGTGTTGTGGGTAGTGGGGAAGTGGTGTGGGATTAGAAAGAGGGCGATAGGATTGGGGAGGGATCATAAAGGGGTAGTAGAGAATGTGGTTAAGACCATAAGATGCAGATCAGAATTAGGCTATTTGGCCCATCAAGTCTGATCTGCCATTTCATCATGGCTGATCCATTTTTCCTCTCAGCTGCAATCTCCTGCTTTCCATATAACCATATCACAATTACAGCATGGAAACAGGCCATCTTGGCCCTTCTAGTCCGTGCCGAACGCTTTCTCTCACCTAGGCCCATCTACCTGTACTTGGCCCATAACCCTCCATTCCTTTCCTGTCCATTTTCCTAATGAATTTTTTTTTCATGACAAAATCGTACCTGCCTCTACCACTTCTACTGGAAGCTCGTTCCACACAGCTACCACTCCCTGAGTAAAGAAGTTCCCATTCTGTTACCCCTAAACTTTTGCCCCTTAACTCTCTTGTTCTAATGTCCTCTTGTTTGAATCTCCCCTCTCTCAATAGAAAAAGCCTATCCTTGTCAACCCTATCTATCCCCCTCATAATTTTAAATACCTCTATCAAGTCCCCCCACAACCTTCTACGCTCCAAACATTAAAGACCTAACTTGTTCAACCTTTCTCTGTAACTTAGGTGCTGAAACCCAGGTAACACTGTAGTAAATCTCCTCTGTACTTTCTCTGTTTTGTTGACATCCTTCCTATAATTCGGTGATCAGAACTGTACATAATACTCCAAATTTGGCCTCACCAATGCCTTGTACAATTTTAACATTACATCCCAACTCCTATACTCAATGCTCTGATTTATAAAGGCCAGCACACCAAAAGCTTTCTTCACCATCCTATCCACATGAGATTCCACCTTCAGGGAACTATGCACTATTATTCCTAGACCACACTGTTCTACTACATTCCTCAATGCCCTACCATTTACCATGTATGTCCTATTTTGATTAGTCCTACCAAAAAGTAGCACCTCACAGTTATCAGCATTAAACTCCATCTGCCATCTTTCAGCCCGTTCTTCTAACTGACCCAAATTCTCTGCAAGCTTTGAAAACCCACTTCATTATCCACAATGCTACGTATCTTAGTATCATCTGCATGCTTACTAATCCAATTTACCACTCCATCATCCAGATCATTAATGTATATGACAAACAACATTGGACCCAGTACAGATTCCTGAGGCACACCATTAGTCACTGGCCTGCAACCTGACAAACAGTTATCCACAACTACTCTGGCATCTCCCATCCAGCCACTGTTAAATCCATTTTACTACTTCAATATTAATACCTAACAATTGAACCTTCCTAACTAACCTTCCGTGTGGAACTTTGTCAGAGGCCTTACTGAAGTCCATATAGACAACATCTGCCACTTTACCCTTGTCAATTTTCCAGGTAACCTCTTCAAAAAATTCAATAAGATTTGCCAAACATGACCTTCCATGCACAAATCCATGTTGACTGTACCTAAACAGACCCTGTCTATCCAGATAATTACATATACCATCTCTAAGAATACTTTCCATTAATTTACCCACCAGTGATGTCAAACTCACAGCCGATAATGGCTAGGTTTACTCTTAGAACCTAGCAATTTACTCTTAGGTTTACTCTTAGAACACCTCCACCACCATCGCCAGCAGCCCATTTGACGCACTCACCACTCTCTGCATAAAAAACTTACCCCTGACATCTCCTCTGTACCTACTTCCAAGCACCTTAAAACTGTGCCTTCTCGTGTTAGCTGAGAAAAAGCTTCTGACTATCCAAACAATCAATCACCATCTTATACACCTCTATCAGGTCACCTCTCATCCTCCGTCGCTCCAGGAAGAAAAGGCCGAGTTCACTCAACCTATTCTCATAAGGCATGCTCCCCAATCCAGGCAACATCTTTGTAGATCTCCTCTGCACCCTTTCTATGGTTTCCACATCCTTCCTATAGTGAGGCGACCAGAACTGAGCAGAGTACTCCAAGTGAGGTCTGACCAGGGTCCGATATAGCTGCAACATTACCCCCCCGGGCTCGAAACTCAATCCCACAGTTGATGAAGGTCAATACACTGTATGCTTTCTTAACCACAGAGCCAACCTGCGCAGCAGCTTTGAGCGTCCTATGGACTCGGACCCCAAGATCTCTCTCATCCCCCACACTGCCAAGAGTCTTTTTCTTCATTAATCTTTTCATTGATTTAAAAAAAGCATAAATACAATCAAGAAGAGAATTAATTCAAATATATATATCAGTAACAATATAATCCAAGGTTAAGATAGACATTGTCAAAATCATAGATATTGTTAAACTAGTATAAAATATATAATAAAAAAATGAAAATAACAATTCTCTTTGCAGTTTATGAAGAGAAAGGGAAAATCATTGGGTTTTAAATGAAAAGGAAAAAAAACCCACTACACTAAAAAACAAAACAAAAAAAAAAGGACTGGGCATTCCATTTTGAGGATACAATCAAAAAAGAAAGAAAGAAAGACTTTCTGATCAAATCTAAAACTTTGAAAAAAGACTGAAAGAGTAATAAATAATTAAATGAAAATATTGGATAAAAGGTCACCATATTGCTAAGAGCCTTACCATTCATACTATATTCTGTCATCATATTTGACCGACCAAAATGAACCACCTCTCACTTATCTGCGTTGAACTTCATCTGTCACTTCTCAGCCCAATTTTGCATCCTGTCAATGTTCCGCTATCCACACTATCCACAACCCCGCCAATCATTGTGTCATCTGCAAATTTACTAACCTATCCCTCCACTTCCTCAACCAGGTCAATTGGTGGCCACCGAGAGGTCCTGTTGTCCTCTGCTGGATGGACTGTAGGCGCTCGTCAAAGTGGTCTCCCAATCTGGGCCAGGTCTTACAGGTGAAATGTTGCCTCACCTGGAAGGACTGTTTGTGCCCCGAATGGTAGTGAGGGAGGAGATCCAGGGGCAGGTGTGGCACTTCTCCTGGTGGCCACCAATTTTAATTCTATTTGCCATTCCCATTCCAACATGTTGGTCCATGGCCTCCTCTACTGCCGCGATGAGGCCACTCTCTGGTTGGAAGAACAACTCCTTATTCCGTCTGGGTAGTCTCTAACCTGATGGCATCAACATCAATTTCTCCTGCTTCCGGTAAAGACCCCCCCCCCCACTTCACCATTCCCCATTCCCATTTTGCTCCCTCACCTTTTCTCCTTCCCTGCCCATCACCTCCCTCTGGTGCTCTTCCCCCTTCCCTTTCTTCCATGGCCTTCTGTCCTCTCCTATCAGATTCCCCCTTCTCCAGCCCTTTATCTCTTTCACCAATTTCTCAGCTCTTTACCTCACCACTCCCCATCTCCTGGTTTCTCCTCTCACCCACAACCTTGTACGTCTTCCCCCGCCTTCTTACTCTGATCTCATCTTTTTTTTTCTAGTCCTGATGAAGCATCTTGGCCCAAAACGACAACTGACTGGTTCAAGCTGACAGGAAGGTGACAGTAACTCAAATCACCTCACGTTACAACAGTGGTGTGCAGAAGAGCACCTCTAAACACACATGTCGAACCTTGAAGTGGATGGTGAAGAATACCATTTTCACAATACCAGTAATATTATTGAAAAAAAAATAAAGTTGACTTGCAGTCTATGCAGAAGTAGACATCATGGTACTTGCAGCTGCCTAAATTGACATACAGTGGCAGGAAAACGTTTGGGCACCCCTGGTCAAAATTTCTGTTACTGTGAATAGTTAAGTGAGTAGAAGATGAACTGATCTCCAAAAATCATAAAGTTGAAGATGAAACATTCTTTTCAACATTTTGAGCAAGATTAGTGTATTATTAGTTCTAACTTTGGTTAGTGAACTGCTGCATGTACTCTATTTTGCAGCAAGTGTTTCTCTGCCTATTGATGCAATGCTCACCATTAGCTTCGATTTTTTAAAAAATCTGATTTTATATTTAAATTGTTTCCTGATGTCTCCCTGCTTATGATCTCAATGAGTCCACAACTGTATTTGCTGTTGAGAGTGTGAGCCACGTCTCCAACGAGGCCGTGACTCTGGCCGGTCGGTGTCCGACGAGGTTGGGGCTTTATGTGCGTAATTGGTATTTTGGGGGATATCAGTATTTCTTTCCTTCCCTGTTTGCCCTTCATCTGTTGGCTTACTGGGCCAATTAAGAAGGCATTTAAGAGTCTATTGCTTTGCTCAGCTGTGTGTTTGTAGTATTCTGAGCTTTAAGAGTGCATTTAGTGAGTTATGGATCTGATTGCACTGTACAATGACAGCTTTTGATTATAATTACAGGAGAATGGTACCAGGAGGACAGTGTCAAAATCAAAATGCATTTCCTGCCACTGGGGATCTCAGGACATGTGTGATAAACAAAACAAAATGGTATGTGAGAGTCCATTTGATTCTTGCAGCTATTACTGCATTGAAGCAGGTGGATTTTAATTGGAAATTTAAGCTTCAAGTAGCAATAAATGAATAGAAACTAAGTAAAATTGTAGTTGATTTGACCCTGCTGAGGTATGTATTTTGAATGATAAATAATTGGTTGAATTGGAAGCTACTACCTATTATAACTTTGATTTGATTGCATCCCTAACAGAGAAAGTATCTGAGCAGAGTCATATTGAGGGCAGGATTCATGCGCTGAAAGATGATCTGAGGAAACATAAATCTTTTGTAAAGAAATTGAAGAAAGAGCAGAAGCTTCGGAAGGAGAGATTGAAGGCACAGGAGACCAGTCTCATTAAAGAGCTAAGGGTAAGATTATCGTCGTACCTTCTTACCTTGACTGTCCTACCAGTCTTTGATTAGGGCAATAAGAAAGTTGTATGTATATACTACTCCAAACTCAATTTGCTCTCCACAATTGTTTAATTTGGAAAATTGTTGAGGAAATTAAGTAACACATAAAGGTTGCTGGTGAACGTTTATGTGTGTTGCTTGAAATTCCAGCACCTGCAGATTTCCTGGTGTTTGAGGAAATTAAGTATATGATTATTCAAAGGACTTGATCTGCCTTTATTCTTTTTGTTTCTGGTCCATTGCTGGAAAATCCTTTATATCACCCTCAACTCATTCTTAGGGCTCTTTGCATTGCTATATTGCTTCTGACTTTCGAAAGTCTTTGAAAAGTATGCAGCATTCAATAGTGCGTTCGGTTGTCTCTCCCCAATCGCTGCTATTCTCCTGCTTTGTATCTGCTATGTTAAAGCAGCAGGAGGCAACGCTTTCTGAAAGTTTGGAGAAATCTGGATTGTTGCAGTCTTTACAATTTATTTTTTACAGCATTTAGCCAAATTGATTTGCCATCCTCTGAATATTTTTAGTTGTCAGCCTTGATTAATTTACCAACTAAAATTGGATTTATTAAGTTGAAAATGCTTTTGCTGATTTGTTGAGTTTGCAGACACTGCCTTCGTATGCCGATGGAAACTGTTTCCAATATTCTGAGACATATGTGAATTTTGGACTGTACTTCATATTGGTTTCCTTCAGGTTTTTGGTGTTTTGTTAATTGTGGCTGGTTGGTGGGTGGGTGAGCTGTAAATATTTTGTGTGTAAGGTGGGGGTTGGGGGTTTTGATGTTACTGTCATTGGTCTGTTTTGCAGGTGAGGGGGTCGGGGATTGTTATTGTAATTTTTTTTCCTGTGGGGGAGCAGTGTGGATTTAATGCTATTGTCCCCGATTTTTCTGCAAGTGAGCAGGTCAGGGATTGTTATTGTCGCTGTTTTTCTCTGTGAGTCAGGGGATTGCAGATTGTTATTGTTGCTGTTTTTTTTATGTGAGTCAGGGAGTCGGGGATTGTTACTGTTTCTTATCTTTTTCGTACTGATGGTGGGGGAGAGTTGGTGTCTTTTCTTTCATCAACTCTCATGGTCTTTCTGTATTTCAGGACTATCTGGAGAAGACAAGTATCAGAGTTGTACATGCCTACTTTGACAATATAATGAACCTTTGAACATTTCACCGTTTTCTTTCTCTTGTATTACCAGTCTTGTGATGAATCGATTAAAAGGACTCAAGCAAAACTAAGCAAAGTGTCCAGTTCCACCAAACCACAAATCAAAACCCCTTCCTCCATTGCTGCTGAGAAGCCCAAGGCTGAACCACTTTCTCTACAAAGGTAATGTCACTGGGCAATACAGCCTTAGTTGGAAAAAGACTTCTCAGAATATTGGTAGTATCACTGTTTTATAAGTTAAACATAATGGGATGCCTTCTCCCCTATTGAAAGTACTTTTTTTAAAATTAGGTTGCACGTGACTGTTGTTCATTTATTTAGCAGACTTCTTTAATGAGTAGTACAGTACTTTCTACTGAGGAGGTGGAGCATGAAACAATGACAGTGACTTTTGAAATATTATTTCAGCAATTCTGTTTCTCTCTCTTTAGACACTGCTTCACCTGCTGAATATTTCTGTCATTCTCTTTACATTTCCAGCATCTGTGATATTTTGATTTCTGTTTTCAAAAAGTTTACCTAAATTTCTAGCAGGTTTTCTTTCAATAGCTGATTGTTCCATCCAGTGACATAATTCATTCAATTCTGCAGTTTAATGATAATCTGTAAAATTTGCTGTGCTGTTGAGACTCTGGGATTTGCCTCAGAAATGTTGTGAGTAGCTTACTGTAACGTGCACGGAATCAGGCAGAATTTGTGAAAAGAAAAGCAGTCTACAATGTCGATCTGCGATCCTCTGCTCTGCAAAATTCCAAAGACAATATGATATTTATCTGCCAAGCTCTTAAGCTCAAAATTAGTTTTCTGCTTTTTGTTTTCAGGACTGAATCTGCAAAGAGCTGGAAAGGGTGAAGGATCTAATGTGTCATTGAGTTGCATTGTTAAAAAGGGTACATCTGCATCTCAAAATGTTCTCTCTGTAAACACCTGAGATGACACATTCCAAAAAAATTGATAAAAGGAAGTCTTTTAAGTTGAAAGTTTAGAAGTATAAATACTTTTAAAAATTAGTTGAACAACTAAATTGTGTTTCTAAAAATAAAAAATAAAACTTACCTGCCTATTTCCTAAGCAAAGCTCATAGAACCATAAGAATAAATATGATGGGAACTATATCTATGATGGTCGAGAAAAGACCTACCCATTCTAATTCCACATCCTACCTCAGGCTCTGTAGCCCAGTTGATCGCAGCTCTTCAGATATTCATTTACTTTTTAAATATGAGGGGAATTTATACCTTGGAAGTATTTCAGATCCCTCTACCATCCTCTGAGTGAAAATACTTTTAATACTACCAGCAGTTACTATGGACTTCAGTTTTTTTTTAATCCCCCGTTCAGGAAATAAGTCCTTCTCATTTCTGCCATTTAATCCTCCCAACTGTATACATCTCAAGACTAGAAAACAACCCAAACTTATCTAATCTTTCCTCCATAGCTACAGTTTTCCAGGCTTAACAATATCTCCTGTAAGACCGACCTGGAGTCCCACAATCCAGGCTATTCACATGGTTCGGTATTGAAGGATTACTCTACCAATAGAGATGCAATGGTATTCGGAAGCCTGTCTGGTTTTATCAATGTAACAAATAATGTTGTCCTAATTTTAAAAAGAAGTAGGAAGTATTCTTCCTCGAGTTCTTGCCAATGTTTTTCTGGCAACCGACACTTAGAACATTATCTGGTCTGTCATCTCTCCATCACTTCAGTCACTTACAGTTGCCTGGCCCAGATCACTTTATTTTCACTGTGGATTTAGTGTTTATACGTTTTCATCCCCTTCCAGGAAGTCCTTAAAGTTCTGCTTCTTTCTAGACAACAGACCTTATCAGTTCCCCTTCATCACCATCTTTCCTCACCTGGTAGAACTAGTTCTTACTCTCAAGTTTGACTTAGGTTTCTCCCACTTTCTCCAAACTAAAGGTGTAGCCTCGGACAGTTGCATGGGCCCCAATTAAACATGCCTTTTCAGCAGTTATAACTTACAAGTTCAGTATCTCCATTCCAGTACTTGTATCCTGGGAAGATTCCAGCACACATTGCAAAGTAATGAAACCTGTTGCTACTTTCTAGGTGATCTGAATGGATATCATCTGGGAAACAATTGTTATATTGTCAGTATTTATTTTTATGATTTTTTTGATGAGATTAGTTCTTCCTAATGTTAACTTCAGTAAATTAATTTTGTTTTTTAATGAAGAACCAGCTCAAACCCGGTTTGAACATCTTTTTCACAGGATTTGGTGAGGCTGTTGGCAGTTGAGGGTTGTGTGAGCACAGCCCAGCTGCTGCCCCAGGAAGACCTGGAAGCGTTGGTGATGCCGACCCTCCGGCAGGCAGTGGATTGTAAATCCTGGCGTGTTTGCTATATGGTGGCAGACAAATTTTCTGAAGTACGTGTTATTGCTACAGCACAAAGTGCATCTCTTTGGTATGATGATATGGTGCATTTATGTTTTAAAACTAGTCTTTAGGTTTTCTGTTCCAGCTCGAATCCCTTCTGATTCTGTCAAAAGCCATGAAAACACAATTAGTTCCTCTAATAACAGCAACACACATCAAAGTTGCTGGTGAACGCAGCAGGCCAGGCAGCATCTCTAGGAAGAGGTGCAGTCGGCGTTTCAGGCCAAGACCCTTCGTCAGGACTAGCTGAAGGAAGAGTGAGTAAGGGATTTGAAATTTAGAGGGGGAGTGGGAGATCCAAAATGATAGGAGAAGACAGGAGGGGGAAGGGATGGAGCCAAGAGCTGGACAGGTGTTAGACGAAAGGTAATACGAGAGGATCATGGGACAGGAGGTCCGGGAAGAAAGACAAGCCAGCGGGGGGGCGGGGTCCCAGAGGATGGGCAAGGGGTATATTCAGAGGGTGGCCACACATTTTAATTCCACATCCCATTCCCATTCTGACATGTCTATCCATGGCCTCCTCTACTGTAAAGATGAAGCCACACTCAGGTTGGAGGAACAACACCTTATATTCCGTCTGAGTAGCTTCCAACCTGATGGCGTGAACATCGACTTCTCTAACTTCCGCTAATGCCCCACCTCCCCCTCGTACCCCATCTGTTACTTATTTTTATACATACATTCTTTCTCTCACTCTCCTTTTTCTCCCTCTGTCCCTCTGAATATACCCCTTGCCCATCCTCTGGGTCCCCCCCCCTTGTCTTTCTTCCCGGACCTCCTGTCCCATGATCCTCTCATATCCCTTTTGCCTATCACCTGTCCAGTTCTTGGCTCCATCCCTCCCGCTCTTGTCTTCTCCTATCATTTTGGATCTCCCCCTCCCCCTCCAACTTTCAAATCCCTTACTCACTCTTCCTTCAGTTAGCCCTGACTAAAGGTTTCGGCCTGAAACGTCGACTGCATCTCCTCCTAGAGATGCTGCCTGGCCTGCTGCGTTCACCAGCAACTTTGATGTGTGTTGCTTTGATTTCCAGCATCTGCAGAATTCCTGTTGTTTTAGTTCCTCTAATATAGTTTTAAAAAAATCATTAAGTCAAGCACCTGTGTATTTTTAATATAAAAGCTATTTGACTGACATGCCAAAAGGTGCTGAGATTTTTTTTTCCAGATTCATTTAATTATCTTGTTTTTAAACATGGATGTGAAATAGAACAAAGTTGGTCTGAATTGAGCTCAGATCTTTTTCAGTGTATCTGAAGGATAATCCTGTGACAAGGGTTTAGAACAAACTTGTTGGCCTAGTGCCAGGGATCTGGGGATTCAGCACGTGCACAGGTTGATGACACTGATATTTTTTACTTTTGACTGGAGGAAGTTAAGAGGAACTTCAGTTCTGTTTAAAAATGAGCCGAAAGGTCGAAAAGCCAGTAGTAAGCTTAAACAAATTTTCAAAAAAGCCTGAGGAGTAATGGGACTAAAAGGATACAGTCACATGGGCTTTCACTGCAGCTATCTTTTGGTTGTCCAAACATATCCCTGTACACACCTTCGCCTTCCTCTCCCTGGCATCAATAATATCAGGGCTGCTTCATACTCTCGTGTGGAGCCCAACATTTTCATCACCTTTGTCACCAACTTTTATCTTGCCGCAGAGTTACCTGGATTTACAAATTTATTCTGACACTTCGCTTCCTTTTCTGAATCTCCAACAGCCTCTCATTGAGATCTTCTGCAAACTCTCCAACTCTTTCATCTATCTCCTCCACGAAGGGTGCTATTTCCTTACTTTCACCTCATCCCAGTATCAGGTTTAATATCACTGGCATACGTTGTGAAATTTGGTTGTTTTATGCCAGCAGTACAAAGCAGTATATAATTTTAAAATATTACCATATATATTAAATGTGTAGATATTTAAAAATTACTGAGGTAGTGTCCATGGGTTGATTGTGCATTCGGAAATCTGATGGCAGAGGAGAAGAAGCTGTTCCTGAAATATTGAGTGTGCCACCTGTACCCCCACCTTGATGGTAGCAAAGAGAAGAGGGCATATCTTGGGTGATGGGGCCCTTAATAGATGCCCCCTTTTTGATGCATTGCCTTTTGAAAGCGTCTGGATGCCAGACAGGCTAATGCCTGTGATGGAACTGGCTGATTTTATAACGACTTGCAGCCTTTTCTGATCCTGTGTCGTGTTCCCTCCATACCAGACAGCAATGCAACCAGTTAGAACATTCTCCGTGGTACACCTCTAGAAATTTGAGAGTGTCTTTGATGACCTGCCAATTCTCCTCAAACTCTGAATGAAATGTAGCCACTTCTGTGCGTTTTTTTTTGTAATTACATTGATATGTTGGGCCCAGGACGATCCTCAGAGACTTTGACACTCAGGAACTTGAAACTACTCACCCTTTCCACAGTCCCCTTGATTGGGACTGATGTATGTTCCCTTGACTTCCCTTTCCTGAGGTCCGCAATCAGTTCCTTGGTTTTACTGTCATTGTGGTAAATTTTGTGATGTAGTGCATTAATTAAATGCTGCTTAAAGCTTTTGATGGACTGGACCTTGCTGGTTCCTTCCCACTGCTGACTTCACACAGACCAGGTATGGTGTAGGGAGGTGGTGATTCAACTTCACCTTCCTGTGGTCCACAATCAGTTCCTTGGTCTGACTGACAAGTGCCAGATTGTTGCCACACCACTCAACCAGCTGATCTATCTCACTCCTCTTCGGCTCCTTGTCACCATCTGAAATTCTGCCAACAATAGTTGTGTCATCGGCAGATTTATAGCCCTTAAGAGCAGTCTCGGCCTGAAAGATCGACTGTTTATTTCATTTCCATAGATGCTGCCTGGCCTGCTGAGTTCCTCCAGTATTTTGTGCTGGGTTTCCAGCATCTGCAGAATCTCCTGTGTGTTTATAGTTTTTGAACCAGATGGTCTTTGTTCTCAGTATAAAACTTGTTGCCTCAGGCTTCCTCCTGGTGCTCCGGTTTCCTCACACAGTCCAAAAGCATTCCGGTTAGTATGTTAAAGGGTCATTGTAGATTGTTGCACAAGTTGGTGGCTTACTGGCGGTGCAGTTTGAAGGGCCGGAACAGCTTGTTGCGTTCTGTGTCTCCAATTAAATCTATGCCCTTTAGTCTTAGACTTTCCCAGCCTGGGAAAACACTCGGATCTACTGAAATCAACGTGCTTTTCTCACCGCAGTGTAATCCAAATCTTCAAGGTAAGGCACATTGCCTACATAGGTTAATTGCAAACAATAACAATCAGGTTAATATTATTTAACAATCAAGAAACATTGTTTAATGATTAAATAACATTATTTAGTTGTTTTTTTGACCTGAGAAACTGGCTGATTACAATTGCCCACGTTGTTGTCTGTGTACCATACTTTCGAATTCAGAGCCATCAACGACAATATTTTCTCAACTTTGCCTTTCTTTAAAAATTTAAAATTCCGTCTCTTAAGGCCAGAAAATTCCGGTCCCACCCCAAGGCATTGAGATTAAATCTTTCTGTTCTCTATGAGTGTAAAATCTGTACTGAAGCAGCTGGTTTATCTGTGGATATATTATCAAGGATAGATCATTACAGCTGTAGACACCAACAGAATCAACAAACTCATTCGTAAGGCCAGTGGTGTTGTGGGGATGGAACTGGACTCTCTCACGGTGGTGTCTGAAAAGAGGATGCTGTCTAAGTTGCATGCCATCTTGGTCAATGTCTGCCATCCACTACATAATGTACTGGGTGGGCACAGGAGTACATTCAGCCAGAAACTCATTCCACCAAGATGCAGCACAGAACATCATAGGAAGTCATTCCTGCCTGTGGCCATCAAACTTTACAACTCCTCCCTTGGGTCAGACACCCTGAACCAGTAGGCTTGTCCTGGACTTATTTCATAATTTACTGGCATAATTTACATATTACTATTTAACTATTTATGGTTCTATTACTATTTATTATTTATGGTGCAACTGTAATGAAAACCAATTTCCCCTGGGATCAATTAAGTATGACTATGACTGTGACTATGTTTTACCTGGGTAACACTAAAGAATACTACTTCTAAATGGACATCATTTATCTAACCATTCCCTTTTTCTCCCCTCTCATTTATTTCTTTACCAGAGCATGAGGTATCCAATCATTGATAAACATCTGAACACAACGGCAACATTTCTCTGGGTTTCTTTCCTCTTACCCCATGGCTTCACGTGACCCTGATTGCAGGTGGGGGGGTGGGGTTGGCTAAGCAGGTGCTACACCTTGCCCAAGGGTGACCTGCAGGCTAGCGGAGGGAAGGAACGCCTTACACCTCTCTTGGTAGAGATGTATTTCCACCCCGCCACCCATGATAAAATTACATAATTCAAAACTGTAAACCTGATCGAAAATTAAAGCAAATTACAGATGGACCGGTGTTCAAAAGGACACAGAAAACACAGCCATTTTGTCAGCTTAGGATTGTTACCCTTGGAACAGGCAAAGACTTTATATTGTTTGTCTTTATAAGATAACTAACCCGTGTTCAAAAATAAGCTCTATGTAAGGTAACACACACAAAAATGCTGCAGGAACTCAGCAGGTCAGGCTGCATCTAAGGAAGTGAATAAACAGTCGACGTTTTGGGCCGAGACCCTTCATCAGGACTGGAAAGGAAGGGGGAAGATGCCAGAACAAGAACGTCGGTGGGGGGTGGGAAGAGGAGAAGGGGAATATTCTAGAAAGTGATAGTTGAAGGAAAGTTCATGGGAAAGGGTTCACACAAAATGCAGGAGGAACTCAGCAGGTCAGACAGCATCTATTGAAGTGAATAAACAGTCACATTTTGGGCCAAGACCTTTCATCAGGACTGGAAAGGAAGGGGGAATATGCCAGAACAAGATAAGGGTTGCCAGAGCACTTGTGAAATTGGCACCAACCCATTATTGGAAAACAATTGCATTATACTGGTACAGAGTTTATTGTATTTATAATGTTCTGCTATCATTGCTAATGACAAACCATAACAAAAGGCACTTTCTATGCTCAAGACCACATATAAACTAATCTTGCAGTGAAGTCCGTAGCTAAAGTACAGTTCAGATTTTCAATTTTGAAGTTGCTATTTTCAGAGTACATACAGGTTTCCCCCGCCATTCGAAGGTAGAGCGTTCCTATGAAACGGTTCGTAAGCCGAAATGTAGTAAAGCGAAGAAACAATTACCATTTATTTATTTGGGAAAATTTTGTGAGCGTTTGCTAACCCAAAAATAGCCACCAAATTATGCCAAATAACACATAAAACCTAAAATAACAGTAACATATAGTAAAAACAGGAATGATATGATAAACACACAGCCTATATAAAGTAGAAATACCTTTCCACAATCATTGCCGGCAGTGTTCTCCGTAGCAAAAATCTCACGCAAGCGCCATCGGCAGGAAATCTCACGCAAGTGCTGTTGGCAAAAACACTCTCTCCACTAACCTTTAAGCTATGAAGCTGCCAAATCATACCAAATAACACATAAAAATACACAGCCGATACAAAGGAGAAATAATGTATGTACAGTGTAGTATTACTTACCAGAATCGGGAAGGCAGCGCCGAGCACACTGATGATGGTGTGTTAGGTTGAGTCAGAGTTTGGATGGTGCAGTGGCCCCCACCCTCCAATCTGCAGAGCGATACATTGCTGCGAAGCAGGCAGGAATGCAGCAGTAGCCGGGAGGCACACAGCACATCTTTAAGAAAAAAGCCGAAATAAACAAGCTAATTAATTAGGTGCCGCCCGACATGTAACTGTTGGCCCAGATCAGTGCCGATTTCCGATTGCGTCATCTCTGATCTGGGCCGGCAATTACGTGTTGCTGGCACCTAATTAATTAGCTTGTTTATTTCGGCTTCTTTCTTAAAGATGTGCTGTGTGCCTCCCAGCTACCGTTGCATTCTCCACAAATCGATATCTGTCCGTGGCCTGGGGGTTGGGGTGGTGGGATACTGGGGTGTCATCTCATCATCGTCTGTTTCCATTAGAGCGGGCAGCTCATCTTCTACCTCTGCCCGCCTCGGTGTCGAAGGTCGAGGTTCGTCGTCTGCTGTGGCTGATGTGGAAGGCTTGCTTGACTGCTGAGCCCTGCGCACTTTTCTATCACACAGTTCTTTGTAAGGACTCAAACCATCCTGCAAATATCTCCTAAACCGACGTACCCTTTCAAAATTAAAGTCGTACTTTATCATTACTCATTCGGTTTCCATTGTTATCCTTTTCTCTTCCAATTGCATCAGGTCTTCATCTGTCAGTTCTTGGTCATGGGATGCCAAAACCTCTTCAACATCATGTCCGTCAGCTTCCACAAGCCAAACTCACGTTGTTCTTACTTCGTTCACCACCATCGAAACGCTTAATTATGTCTAGTTTTACACTAAGTGTAACACCCTTACGAGCTCTTTCAGGCTTTTCCGATACCTTAGAACTCATCTTGCAAATGGCTGCTCACAGGCTCGTGTTTAAGCAATGCCATTCCGAATCCGGGGGAGAGCAGCTACTCAGATCGTGTGCTGCCTTTTATCGACTGCTGCCTTTTATCGCCCGCTGATTTTTTTTTCTTAACAGTGAAAACGCCTTCTGAAAGCGAAAACAGGGTACTAATCTAGGTCTTTCGTAACAGTGAGGTTACCACACACAACCCTGAGATTCATTTTCCTGTGGGCATACTCAGCAATTTCTATAGAATAGTAACTGAACAGGATCAATAAAAGATAAAGTACAAATGCAAATATAAATAAATAGCAATAAATAACAAGAGTATGAAATAACAAGATAAAGAGTAATTAAAGTAAGATCATTGGTTGTGGGAACATCTCAATCGAATGAGTGTACTTATCCCCTGTTGTTCAAGAACCTGATGGTTGAGGGTTAGTAACTGTTCTTGAACCTGGTGGTGAGGGTCCTGAGGCTCCTGCACCTTCTACCTGATGGCAGCAGCGAGACGAGTGTGGAAAAGAAAGATGGTGTTGTCTTTGTGATTCCTCTGTTCACGTGTTAATGCACAGATTGCTGCTATTGAAACCCGCTCTATCTTTGTTACTCATTTACTTTCTCTTGCCTTTAAAGCTTCAGAAAACCGTGGGTCCTGAAATTGCGGAAAATGATCTGGTTCCTGCTTTCCAAAACCTGTTGAAAGATTGGGAGGCTGAAGTGCGAGCAGCTGGGGCCAACAAAGTTAAAGGTTGGTTGGGAATTCTCATTCTTGTCTTTTCCATCCGGTTTAAGATGTTGTTGGTGAAGCACCGTGACAACTTTCTGGCAGCAGAAACAACTATCAATTACTTTACTAATAGACTCTTGTTCTGGGCAATGACACTGCAATCTGTGCCTGTAACTTTCCTAGTGGAGACGAGCCTTTGATCCAGCTGTACAACCTGGCATTTTGCACCAGATACAATAGGTGATCCCAACAGACTCACGGGTGAAGTGTCTCCTGGCATGGAAGGGCTGTTTGAGGCCCTGAATGGTAGTGAGGAAGGAGGTGTAGGGGCAGGTGTGGCCCTTGTTCCGCTTGCAAGGATAAGCGCCAGGAGGGAGATCAGTGGGGAGGGATGAGTGGACAAGGGAGTCGTGTAGGGAGTGATTCCTACGGAAAGATGTGCTTGGTGGTGGGCTCCCTTTGGAGATAGCAGAAGTTGCAGAGAGTTACGTGCGGGATGCAGAGGCTTGTGTGGTGATAGGTGAGGACAAGAGAAACCCTATCCCTCGTGTGGCAGCAGGTGGAAGGGTTGAGGGTGATTTGTGCAATGTGGTTGAGGGCTGTGTTGATAGTGGAGGAAAGGAAACCCTTTTTTTTGAAGAAGGAGGATATCTCAGTTGTTCTGGAATGAAAAGCTTCATTCTGGGAGCAGATGCAGTGGAGATGGAGGACTGAGGCTAGAGAATGGCAATTTTGCAAGTGATAGGGTGGGAAGATGACTTTTCCAGAGAGCTGTGAGAGTCAGTGGGTTTGTAAAGAGTATCAGTAGATAAACTGTCTCCAAAGATGGAGACAGAGATCGAGAAAGGGGAGAGAGGTGTCAGAAATGGGCCAGTTGAGGGCAGTGTGGAAATTGGAGAAAGTTGAGGAAATTGATGAGCTCAGCATGGGTGCTGGAAGCAGGACCAATGCAGTTATCTTTGTAGCGTAGGAAGAGTTGTGGAGTGATGCCTGTTTAGGTTCGAAACATGGACTGTTCCACGACTGTTAACTCTTTTCCGTAGCTGTTGCTTGGCCTGCTGAGTTCCTTCAGCATTTTCTGGGTATTACTTTGGATTTCCTACATCTGCAGATTTTCTCATCTTCAATGAAGAGTTCAGCAGTTCCCCAACCAATGGATCTGATCAAAGTTCTGCCACCCTGGTTCACACAGTCGTGATGGTGATAGGTTAGCTAACATGAGGACACTTTTCCAGTAAAGATCCCCACCTTCAATTAAACCAGAGCCTGGAATGAACTTTGTGAAACTATATTCAACTGGAAGAACTGAGTGAATGATGCATCTGTGCTTCCTCCCAAAGTCCTCACTGTTATAATGGTAGTTTTCAGCCAAATCAAAGAATGAGCGAGTAGCAGGAACAGCAATAATAATGAAAATGGGTAACCTCCGATGTGCCGTGCTTAAAGTTGCACTTCAGAACTAAATGCCTAGCATACCAAGCGTATCCAGTACAGGTCTGTCAGTGGCAACTACATGTCCCTAGTTACATTCTATCCACCAAAAACAGAGTATATCCGATCTGGCTAATTACTGTCCAATCATAAAAGTAATGGGAGGTGTCACCAACAGTGCTCTTAAGGGGCATTTGCTCTTCAGTAATCTGTTCCCCCATGCCCATTTTGACTTTCCATGGTCAGAGTTAGTGCAGTATTTACAGGTGATTTGAGTGACTGCCTTTAATGAGGCTGTATTTGACAGGGTGTGGGATTAAATAGCCCAAATCAAATTGAACTCTGGAAATCAACGTGAAAACTACACTGGCAAGATTTGTACCACACAAAGGAAAAGGTTTAAAAGCAGTGGTCAGTGAGTTCTAGCTTTGGTTAGTGAAATGTTGCATGTAATCTATTTTGCAGCAAGTGTTTCTCTGCCTATTGATGCAATGCTCACCATTAGCTTCCATTTTTTTTAAATCTGATTTTATATTTAAATTGTTTCCTGATGTTTCCCTGCTTATGATCTCAATGAGTCCACAACTGTATTTGCTGTTGAGAGTGTGAGCCACGTCTCCAACGAGGCCGTGACTCTGGCCGGTCAGTGTCCGACGAGGTTGGGGCTTTATGTGCGTAATTGGTATTTTGGGGGATATCAGTATTTCTTTCCTTCCCTGTTTGCCCTTCATCTGTCGGCTTACTGGGCCAATTAAGAAGACATTTAAGAGTCTATTGCTTTGCTCAGCTGTGTGTTAGTAGTACTCTGAGCTTTAAGAGTGCATTTAGTGAGTTATGGATCTGATTGCACTGTACAGTGACAGCTTTTGATTATATTTACAGGAGAATGGTACCAGGAGGACAGTGTCAAAATCAAAATGCATTTCCTGCCACTGGGGATCTCAGGACATGTGTGATAAACAAAACAAAATGGTATGTGAGAGTTTCCATTTAATTCTTGCAGCTATTACTGCATTGAAGCAGGTGGATTTTAATTGGAAATTTAAGCTTCAAGTAGCAATAAATGGATAGAAACTAAGTAAAATTGTTAGTTGATTTCACCCTGCTGAGATATGTATTTTGAGTGATAAATAATTGGTTGAATTGGAAGCTACTACCTATTATAACATTGATTTCATTGCATCCCTAACAGAGAAAGTATCTGAGCAGAGTGATATTGAGGGCAGGATTCATGCACTGAAAGATGATCTGAGGAAACATAAATCTGTTGTAAACAAATTGAAGAAAGAGCAGAAGCTTCGGAAGGAGAGATTGAAGGCAGAGGAGGCCAGTCTCATTAAAGAGCTAAGGGTAAGATTATCGTCGTACCTTCTTACCTTGACTGCCCTGCCAGTCTTTGATGAGGGCAATAAGAAAGTTGTATGTATATACTACTCCAAAATCAATTTGCTCTCCACAATATTCATTGTTTAACTTGGAAAATTGTTGAGGAAATTAAGTAACATATAAAGTTTGCTGGTGAACGTTTATGTGTGTTGCTTGAAATTCCAGCATGTGCAGATTTCCTGGTGTTTGAGGAAATTAAGTATATGATTATTCAAAGGACTTGATCTACCTTTATTCTTTTTGTTTCTGTTTCATTGTTGGAAAATCCTTTATATCACCCTCAACTCATTGCTATATTGCTTCTGACTTCCAAAGGTCTTTGAAATGTATGCAGCATTCAATAGTGTGTTCGGTTGTCTCTCCTCAATTGCTGCTATTCTCCTGCTTTGTATCTGCTATGTTAAAGCAGCAGGAGGCAACGCTTTCTGAAAGTTTGGAGAAATCTGGATTGTTGCAGTCTTTACAATTTATTTTTTACAGCATTTAGCCAAATTGATTTGCCATCCTCTGAATATTTTCAGTTGTCAGCCTTGATTAATTGACCAACTAAAATTGGATTTATTAAGTTGAAAATGCTTTTGCTGATTTGTTGAGTTTGCAGCCACTGCCTTCGTATGCCGATGGAAAGCTGTTTCCAATATTCTGAGACATATGTGAATTTTGGACTGTACTTCATATTGGTTTCCTTCAGGTTTTTGGTGTTTTGTTAATTGTGGCTGGTTGGTGGGTGGGTGAGCTGTAAATATTTTGTGTGTAAGGTGGGGGTTGGGGGTTTTGATGTTACTGTCATTGGTCTGTTTTGCAGGTGAGGGGGTCGGGGATTGTTATTGTAATTTTTTTTCCTGTGGGGGAGCAGTGTGGATTTAATGCCATTGTCTCTGCTTTTTCTGCAAGTGAGCAGGTCAGGGATTGTTATTGTCGCTGTTTTTCTCTGTGAGTCAGGGGATTGCAGATTGTTATTGTCGCTGTTTTTCTCTGTGAGTCAGGGAGTCAGGGATTGTTATTGTTTCTTTTCTTTTTCATACTGATGGTGGGGGAGAGTTGGTGTCTTTCATCAACTCTCATGGTCTTTCTGTATTTCAGGACTATCTGGAGAAGACAAATATCAGAGTTGTACGTGCATACTTTGACAATAAAATGAACCTTTGAACATTTCACCGTTTTCTTTCTCTTGTATTACCAGTCCTGTGATGAATCGATTAAAAGGACTCAAGCAAAACTAAGCAAAGTGTCCAGTTCCACCAAACCACAAATCAAAACCCCTTCCTCCATTGCTGCTGAGAAGCCCAAGGTTAAACCACTTTCTCTACAAAGGTAATGTCACTGGGCAATACAGCCTTAGTTGGAAAAGGACTTCTCAGAATATTGGTAGTATCACTGTTTTATAAGTTAAACATAATGGGATGCCTTCTCCCCTATTGAAAGTACTTATTTTAAAATTAGGTTGCACGTGACTGTTGTTCATTTATTTAGCAGACTTCTTTAATGAGTAGTACAGTATTTTCTACTGAGGAGGTGGAGCATGAAACAATGACAGTGACTTTTGAAATATTATTTCAGCAATTCTGTTTCTCTCTTTTTAGACACTGCTTCACCTGCTGAATATTTTGTCATTCTCTTTACATTTCCAGCATCTGTGATATTTTGATTTCTGTTTTCAAAAAGTTTACCTAAATTTCTAGCAGGTTTTCTTTCAATAGCTGATTGTTCCATCCAGTGACATAATTCATTCTATTCTGCAGTTTAATGATAAACTGTAAAATTTGCTGTGCTTCTGAGACTGTGGGATTTGGCTCAGAAATGTTGTGAGTAGCTTGCTGTAACACGCACGGAATCAGGCAGAATTTGTGAAAAGAAAAGCAGTCTACAATGTCGATCTGCGATCCTTTGTCACTGCAAAATTCCAAAGACAATATGATATTTATCTGCCAAGCTCTTAAGCTCAAAATTAGTTTTCTGCTTTTTGTTTTCAGGACTGAATCTGCAAAGAGCTGGAAAGGGTGAAGGATCTAATGTGTCATTGAGTTGCATTGTTAAAAAGGGTACATCTGCATCTCAAAATGTTCTCTCTGTAAACACCTGAGATGACACATTCCAAAAAAACTTGATAAAAGAAAGTTTTTTAAGTTGAAAGTTTACAAGTATAAACACTTTTAAAAATTAATTGAACAACTAAATTGTGTTTCGAAAAATAAAACTTACCTGCCTATTTTCTAAGCCAAGCTCATAGAACCATAAAAACTGTATCTGGGATGGTCGAGAAAAGAGCTACCCATTCTAATTCCACGTCCTACCTCAGGCTCTGTAGCCCAGTTGATCACAGCTCTTTAGATATTCATCTACTTTTTAAATATGCGTGGAATTCATGCCTTGGAAGTATTTCAGATCCCTCTACAATCCTCTGAGTGAAAATACTTTTAATACTACCAGCAGTTACTATGCTCCTCAGTTTTTTTTTATTCCCCGTTCGGGAAATAAGTCCTTCTCATTTCTGCCATTTAATCCTCCCAATTTTATACATCTCAAGACTAGAAAACAACCCAAACTTATCCAATCTTTCCTCCATAGCTACAATTTTCCAGGCTTAACTATATCTCTTGTAAGACCGACCTGGAGTCCCACAATCCAGGCTATTCACATGGTACGGTATTGAAGGATTACTCTACCAATAGAGATGCAATGGTATTCGGAAGCCTGTCTTGTTTTAGCAATGTAACAAATAATGTAGTCCTAATTTTAAAAAGAAGTAGGAAGTGTTCTTCCTCGAGTTCTTGCCAATGGTTTTCTGGCAACCGACACTTAGAACATTATCTGGTCTGTAATCTCTCCATCACTTCACGTGGTCCCCAATTCTATCCAGCTATTAAATGATTACACTTTATATCTCTTATTTTGTTGTGTGGTTAGTAGAGAAACCAAATATAAAAGACAAAGACGCCACTCTTGTTAAAGTTAACAGTTTGTGCACAAAAATCGTTGGAGCTCACGCCTCCGGTGTTCCTCCTCAATGACCTCCGCCGAAACGTTGCCAACCTCCAGACCCTCGAATTCCCGTAGACTCCGTCCAGTGATCACCGAGCACTTCCCGCACTCGTTCCACCTCCTCACTCGCCTCGACCGAAAAACTGCAAAAGCTCGGTTCCCAGACAAACAAGATAGAATAATGTGTCTTACTACTGTCTTATAGAATTTCAACATAATGTGTAGTTAAAACCCAAATATTGCAGCTACAGAGAAACTATTACATCAGCAGTTAGCATTACAGAGACGCCATTTCATTAGCCTTAGCAGTTAACATTACCAAGAACCCTACATGTGTTAGTCGGTATGTGTTCTAAGACTGGGGCTCTCAGTACATGTGTGATAAACAAAACAAAATGGTATGTGAGAGTTTCCATTTAATTCTGGCAGATATTACTGCATTGAATCAGATGGATTTTAATTGGAAACTTAAGCTTCAGGTAGCGATAAATGAATAGAAACTAAATAAAATTGTTAGTTGATTTCTCCCTGCTGAGGTGTATATTTTGAATGATAAATAATTGGTTGAATTGGAAGCTACTACCTATTATAACTTTGATTTGATTGCATCCCTAACAGAGACAGCATCTGACAAGAGATCTATTGTAGACAATTTGAAGGAAGTGCATGAAAAGTATCAGGAGAGATTGAAGGCACAGGAGGCCAGACTCAATAAAAAACTAGAGGTAAGATTATTGTTATACCTTCTTACCTTGACTGTCCTGCCAGTCTTTGATTAGGGAAATAAGAAAGTTCTATGTATATACTACTCCAAAATCAATTTGCTATCCACAATATTCATTGTTTAATTTGGAAAATTGTTGAAGAAATTAAGTATATGGTTATTCAAAGGACTTGATCTAGCTTTATTCTTTTTGTTTCTGTTCCATTGCTGGAAGATCCTTCATATCACCCTCAACTTATTCTTAAGGCCCTTTGCATTGCTATATTGCTTCTGACGTTCACAAGTCTTTGAAAAGTATGTAGCATTCAGTAGTGCATTAGGTTGTCTCACGGACAATGGAAACCGCATTTCAAGGGGGAGAGGGGAACCTTCAGGGACGGCTTCTGGGTCAGCCGTGACCGGACTCGTATCACACCCGAGCCCCGGAAAAAGACCGCCCACGCTGCACCCCGTCCGTCGGCGCCGAGTAAAACGAAGTTGTGGCCGGTAATTGCGCTGCGGGACTGTCTCAGGCCAACAGGTCCTGAGAACGACGCGTGTAGTGGGAGTTCCGGCACCGTCCACAGGAGGGCGCTGGAGCTGGTCAGCCCTCTCGGCGCCGACGCCTGCAGTGGGAGTTCCGGTATCGTCCACGGGAGGGCGCTGGAGCTGGTCAGCCCTCTCGGCGCCGACGCCTGCAGTAGGAGTTCCGGTATCGTCCACGGGAGGGCGCTGGAGCTGGTCAGCCCTCTCGGCGCCGACGCCTGCAGTGGGAGTTCCGGTATCGTCCACGGGAGGGCGCTGGAGCTGGTCAGCCCTCTCGGCGCCGACGCCTGCAGTAGGAGTTCCGGTATCGTCCACGGGAGGGCGCTGGAGCTAGTTAACTAACTCGACGCCGATGCGGTCCCACTGCCCCAGTCACAGGAACAGAGAAGATGCCAGGTGAGCCCCTCCCCAGCCATGAGCCCCTCGGAGAAGACGCAATCCAACCTAGGAGCAGGGGAACCCCAGCCCGCCACCCCCACGGCCTCCCCGACCCAAGACTCCAGGGAATCAGCACCCCACCCCACACCAGTGTGGATGGGCAGACCGACAAGGGGAGCCAGTACACGAGGACCGAGCAAGTCTTCCACCCCAGGGAACCACACAGCCCGAGAGTCGGAGGACGTGGGACAAACAAGAGGACAGGTAACCCCTATTTGCAACAACCAGGAGGGCCAAGTAAGGAGGCATCCTCACTCTAAACAGAAAAATGTAACTTGGGAACTAAGGCCCCTTAAACCTATACTAATTATAGGGGACTCTAACATTTCCAGGATCAAAAGATGCCCTAATAAGGATGTTCAATTGGACAGCTTTCCGGGAGCCAAATTCACCCATGCCACTGCTATCCTGACAAAGTTAAAGCCACAACTGGAAACTAAGAAGGTTATCCTTTCCTTTGGAATAAACAACAGATCACATCAACCAGCAACAGCGACTAAACAGCTTCAGCAACTATTAAGAATGGCCCATATTAAATTTCCCAATGCCAGTATCTGGGTGCCAGAACTGAACTTTAGCCACTGTTTGACAGAGGCAGAACAAGCAACCCTGGGCCAACTAAATGAGGTTATTAGAACTAAGAATTATATCCCTGCAGTCCTGGCGAGGCAGTTTAAGGTAGACAGAGACCACATCGATTGGACAGAGAACACAGCCCTGACCATAGTCAAGAGGTGGATGCAGTCTTTAAACTAGAGTGGAGACAAAGCCGAGAGAGGCAGGGTCCACGACTGGGAGAGACCATCGTGAACCTCTCCCGTACGTTCATCCCTACAGAAACCCAGCAAAAAGTTCTGAACAGGGGCCTCACTTTTGTACCAACTGCAAAACTCCATAAGGAGCAGATTGAGGAGGACATGGATAAGTTCGATAGGAGATTGGTACTCGTCCACTTTGTTGCGGAGGCAGAAGGTAGAAAGACCCATTTCACCCCTCGCTCAGACTGGAGCCCCAAGAGGAGGTACAGGTCAGAAGCGGTCCTACAATTCGAGAGCACACTGGATGAGATAATGGAGAGGGAGGGAGAAGTACAGGATAAGGCCAATTTAACTAGGAAGGAGAGAACAGCCCTGAAAGAGCTGAAGGAAAATATGGATATTGTTATCAAACCAGCAGATAAAGGGAGCAGCATAGTTATCATGGACAAACAGCAATATCTATTTGAGGCACACAGAGAATTAAACAACACCGAACACTGCACTAAACTAAAGGAACCCATATACTGGGAAACACACACAGAAATTAGGAACATTCTGCGAGAACTAGAAAGGACTAGATACCTGGGGAAGAAGCAGGTGGAGTACCTGACAGGGATACAGCCACGAGCAAGAAAGTTCCATATCCTCCCCAAAATACACAGGAACCCAGACTCATGGACTGTTCCGGGAGAAATACCACCCGGCAGGCCCATCGTGTCGGACTGCAGCAGTGAGTCATACAGGATAGCAGAATACATTGATGCCTTCCTTAACCCACTATCGCAGAAACACTCCAGCTACATCAAGGACACGTACCACTTTGTCCGGATAGTCAATTCCATGTCAGTGTCCCCTGAGGCCGTACTCTTCACCATGGACATTGAAAGCCTGTACACCAATATAGAAACGGACAGGGGTATACCGGCAGTGAGCGATATCCTTCGGGAGAACCCTCAGCTAGAGAGACCAGACGAGGCCTTGATAGAACTCCTTTACCTCAGCCTAACTAAAAATGACTTTGAATTCAATAATGAATTCTACTTACAAGTCAAGGGCACAGCGATGGGAAAGAAGTTTGCTCCAGCCTATGCCAAAATATACATGGCAAAATGGGAGGAAACAGTTTATCCAAAGTGCCCCAAGATACCCATGTG